>NC_036856.1:14151802-14159823 GCF_002910315.2 Salvelinus sp. IW2-2015
ACGACTGACATGTGGGCCGGTGTGGGGAGAGGAGCTAGATCAGCGCGTGTGGTGTGGATGTCTGTCGACCAGCTTGTGGGAAGTGAACCAAAAGGGAAACAAGCCTGAGGTGGAGGGAGGACACGGGGCAGCGGGACACGTGGTTCGGAACAGGGCAGGAAATACCAACAAAGAGAGTCATCACGGCATATTAATATGGAAATTGTTTCACATTAAAATGGTTTCACATTAAAGCAGTGAAAACAGGGTTGTGATGAGGCAGACATAAGAAGAGATGGGTGGGTAAAGGCTAGCGGTATGGCACACCAGGCGGGCTGCAGTCACAGCCCAGGCCCAGTGGGACTATTAAGGCTGGACAGACTGAGGGTTACAGACAGACTGAGGGTCAGACAGACTGAGGGTCCAGCAGACTGAGGGTCCAGACAGACTGAGGGTCCAGGCAGACTGAGGGTCCAGACAGACTGAGGGTCCAGACAGACTGAGGGTCCAGGCAGACTAGGGTCCAGACAGACTGGGTCCAGACAGACTGAGGTCAGACAGACTGAGGGTCCAGGCAGACTGGGGTCCAGGCAGACTGAGGGTCCAGACAGACTGAGGGTCCAGACAGACTGAGGGTCCAGACAGACTGATGGTCAGCAGACTGAGGTCCAGGACGCTGAGGGTCCAGACAGACTGAGGGTCCAGACAGACTGAGGGTCCAGCAGACTGAGGGTCCAGACAGACTGAGGGTACAGACAGACTGAGGGTCCAGGCAGACTGAGGGTCCAGACAGACTGAGGGTCCAGGCAGACTGAGGTCCACAGATGGTGCCAACTGCTGTAGGACTTCACTTCATGGACAAACATACAGAGGGACATTCTCTAAACATACTCCCCACACACACATGAAGACATGCATTTACTGCAGTACATGCAGACATGCACACGCATACACTGAGTGTACAAAACATTATGAACACCTGCTCTTTCCATGACATAGACTGACCAGGTGAATCCAGCGAAAGATATGATCCCTTATTGATGTTACTTGTTAAATCCATTTCCATTGGTGTAGATGAAGGGGAGGAGACAGGTTAAAGAAGAGGTGTTAGGCCTTGAGACAATTGAAACATGAATTGTGTATGTGTGCCATTCAGAGGTGAATGGGCAAAACAATAGATTGAAGTGCCTTTGAACTGGGTATGGCGCACCGGTTTGTGTCAAGAACTGCAATTTTTCGCGATCAACAGTTTCCCATGTGTATCAAGAATGGTCCACCACCAAAGGACATCCAGCCAACATGACACAACCGTGTGAAACATTGGAGTCAACATTGAGTCATTAGAGTCCATGCCCGAAGAATTGAGACTGTTCTGAGGGCAAAAGGGGAGT
The DNA here is from genome assembly GCF_002910315.2 of Salvelinus sp. IW2-2015. NCBI lineage: Eukaryota > Metazoa > Chordata > Actinopteri > Salmoniformes > Salmonidae > Salvelinus > Salvelinus sp. IW2-2015. The sequence continues at coordinate 14,153,173 of NC_036856.1, forward strand.
TAAAGGAGTTCTTAATCTTTTGTACACTCAGTATATATGTATACACAGATACAGACACACTCACACCAAACACACACCACCAGTGGAGGCTGGTGAATACAAACATTGAAGGATGGGAGACCTCTGCGGAATGCACGGAGACGACAGACCTTCCATTGCATGATCGATGCGGCTTTTCCCAGAAGCTTGAATTTGATGTGGGCATTATATGATCCCATTTATATTATGCTGTTTAGCAGCATAACAATCATGTTCTTCAAGTCACTGTACCCCCCTTTCGCCCAAGGCTCAGACTTTCCAAAAAGCAGGCAAGCCAGCAATACAGGCAGCTTGATGAAAGACTCTCTGTTAACCACGCTATACTTTTTGATACCAGTGGTATTGAACCCCCTCACCTTTTCATCCTTCTTCATGAAACTGATCTCAGGCAGAGATCAACCCCACTTTTAATTCACACCTGTTCTGTTTGCCCCAGTGAATAAAGGGGTTCTTCAACAAAAAGTCCACAACATTTTTGGCAGCGTTGCCATTCTGCCATTCTGGCGGTGAAAACTGCATGCTTGAGCTGGTAGCTAGCTAGCTACTGCTACTTACCAAGGCACATTTAAATAAATGACTCTCACTGGACACAAAAATAAAGTTCTAATACCAGATACCCTGGACTCGAGTCAACAATATGGTGACTTGCAAATCAACTTTGACTTTAACACCAATGACTTGTGACTTGTGCAGCGCATCATCTCTTTATTTAACGGATTACAGTTTGAATCGGACAGCAGCCAATCAAATTGTTGCCAGCTGAGAAAAAGTTGCGTGTGGCAGTGCAGAGGAATGTCGGTGGGTGAATTCAGTCTGAGCCACTGGAAAGATGTTATTATTAAAATTAGCCACCTCGATAGTCGATCGCTATGGGGGGGGGGGGGGGGTCTTTCTCATGGCTACCCATGTATTTCCATGGAAATATAAGTTATTTGAAAGTTACTTTTTTTAATTTCTTTTAAGCATTCATTATTAGCGTAAATGTAATATACTAACTATTACTCTTGTTAAAATATGAAATGTATTCATTTGTGAAAAGCACATATGACTTGTTTATGACTCAAAACTCAAAGTTAAGGACTTGAGACTTGACTCGGACTTGCCTGTCTTGACTTGGGACTTGACTTTGACTTGAGTGCTAAGGCTTGAGACTTACTTGTTACTTGTAAAACAATGACTTGGTCCTACCTCTGTCTAAAACCAAGTAAACAATTTATAATCTACCTCTCTGTCTCCTGTAATTTGAAGAAACAAATTTGAATTGAATAATATCCTAAAAATGCTCAACTATCACTTTTCATTGTCAATCTCTATACAATAATGTCACCAACTCACCAAGCTTCTCAACACATAGAACCTCCCATAATGCTCTGCAGCACAACCCCAATACAACACACTAGGTTCATTCTCTGATCCTAATCCTATGATTGTATGGACAACATGTCAGTTCATAATGCAAAAGCTTTGATTGGTTGGAGGTTATCCTCCGGAAGTGGTCATCATTTAAAAAAAATAATATGTTTATTATTTTCCAATAACAAATAAATAAAAAAAGACAGCGATACAAACATTGACATTCATTGTACTGTTGAATGGGATAGCCAATTTAGAGGACAAAACAAAACTTAACTCACACATACACAAAATATAACTAAATCCTATTAGGTGGTACATGTATAAGAAGACAGCATATAGTCATTACAAGCAGTGTACTTAAGCCAAAAATAAATATTGAGTGGAGTACAGCACAGAGTAGCAGCAGATCATCAACCAGTTATGAAGCAGGACTAGACCATTTATCCAGTATAGGCTGCCATATTTTGTAAAACATTGGACTTCTATTGGAGGTATTGTATCGAATCTTTTCCATATGTGTTACATTCCCTAAATCCCGTAACCACATTTCAAAGGTAGGTACAGTCTCCAATTTCCAAAATTGCAATATGAGCATTTTGGCTAATAGAGTACAAAGAGAGACAGCCTTCCCCTCCTGGTTAATCCCATCAACTGTACCAAACAGAGTGATCAATGGGTCTGGGGCTATAACTCTATCGAAGGCTTTAGATAAGTAATCAAAAATTAGAACCCAGTAAGCATGTAACTTAGGACAGGTCCAAAACAAGTGGGTCAACGTCCCCTCATCCTGCTTGCACCTCTCACACAGTGGTGAGGTGTCCGGGAATATTTTATGCAGTTTCACTTTTGAGTAATGTAACCTGTGTCGGAAGTGGTCATAATTACCATGAAGGTCAATGGAAGGGGGTGAGGCCTACGAGCCTCCTAGGTTTTGTATTGAAGTCAATGTAGCCAGAGGAAAACGTAAGCAAGCTGTCCTCCTGTTACACCATGGTGCTACCCCAGAGAGTGCCGTTTAAGTTACTATAGACCTTCATTGCAAAACAGTGTGTTTTATAACATATGAATATTAGTATGATATGTTACATTTGGTATAGTTACATGAGACAGCTGGTTACTAAAGGTAAAAACTGGTCGGGGTGGATGGGTGGGTGTATAATGTAAARTTCTAGCAACCCAAAGGTTGCAAGTTCAAATCTCATCATTGACAACTTTAGCATTTTAGCTAATTAACAATTTCTCAACTACTTGCTACTTTTTTGGTACTTTGCGACTACTTAGCATGTTATCTAAACCTTCCCCTAACCCTAATCATAACTCCTAGCCTAGCTAACATTAGCAGGCTAGCTAATGTTCACCACCTACCTACAGTTGAAGTCGGAAGTGTACATACACTTAGGTTGGAGTCATTAAAACTCGTTTTTCAACCACTCCACAAATTTCTTGTAAACAAACTATAGTTTTGGCAAGTCGGTTAAGACATCTACTTTGTGCATGACACAGGTCATTTTCCCAACAATTGTTTACAGACAGATTATTTCACTTATAATTAATCGTATCACAATTCCAGTGGGTCAGAAGTTCACATACACTAAGTTGACTGTGCCTTTAAACAGCTTGGAAAATTCCAGGAAATTATGTCATGGCTTTAGAAGCTTCTGATAGGCTAATTGTGTAGATTTTCATGACTGATCTGTATTTCGGAAAAGCTAAATTTCATTAGTAATTCCCGTTTCTTAATGTTCAGCTGCACACTGGAAGTCCTTTGATATTAGAACGTCCATTGTCGACCCTATTGTAAGTTACGCTCTTTCAGCAAATGGCTCATTTACTTTATCAATGATTCTTATATATAATATATATATATTCTGTTACATTCAATGATGTCGCTCTTGCTGCTAGGTGATTCTCTGATCCACCTCTACGCAGAGAAACACCATTCTGATATACTTCGGCCCTTTTTGGACACTGTGTTAAAACAACCTTCCAGACGAAGCTTCAATGCCATTACAACTTCTCCTTCCGTGGCCTCCAACTGTCTTAAATACCAAGTAAACTAAATGCATGCTCTTCAAACCGAAATCGCTGCCTGCACCTGCCCGGCCCGTCCAGCAATCACTACTAAACTGGATGGTTCTGACTTAGAATATGTGAACAATATAAATACCTAGGTGATCTGTGTTAGACTGTAAAACTCTCCTTCCAGACTCGACAGTCAAACATCTCCAATCAAAGTTATAATTCTAAATTGGCTTGCCTATTTCGCAAAAAGCATTCCTTCACTCATGCCTGCCCAAACATACCTCGTAAAACTGACCATCCTACCAATCCTCGACTTCCGGCGATGTCATTTACAAAATAGCCTTCCAATAACCTCTCAATAAATTGGATTACGGTCTATCACAGTCATCCGTTTTGTCACCGAAGCCCCATATACTACCCACCACTGCACCTGTACGCTCTCGTTGGCTGGCCCTTCGGTTGCATACTAGTCGCCGAAACCCACTGGCTCCAGGTCATCTACAAGACCCTGCTAGGTAAAAGTCCCTCCTTTATCTACAGCTCGCTGGTACACCATAGCAGACACCCACCTTGTAGCACAGCGCTCCAGCAGGTATATCTCTCTGGTCACCCCCAAAGCCAATTCCCCTTTGGCCGCTCTCTCCTTCCAGTTCTCTGCTGCCAATGACTGGACGACTACCTAAAATCTCTGAAACTAGAAACACTTATCTCCCTCACTAGATTTAAGCACCAGGCTGTCAGAGCAGCTCACAGATTACTGCACTGTACATACGCCCATGCTATAAATTAGCCCAAACAACTACCTGCCTTCCCTATTGTATTTATTTATTTTGCCCTTGTTGCACCCCATTATTTCTATTTCTACTTTACATTATTCTTCCACTGCAAATTTACCATTCAGGTTTTACTTGCTATATTGTATTTACCTCGCCACCATGGCCTTTTTGCCTTTAACTCCCTTATCTCACCTCATTTACTCACATTGTATATAGTATTATTTTTCTACTGTATTATTGACTGTATGTTTGTTTTAGGCTCCATGTGTACCTCTGTGTTGTTGTATGTGCTTCGAACTGCCTGTTGCTTTATCTTGGCCAGGTCGCAGTTGTAAATGAGAACTTGTTCTCAACTTGCCTACCTGGTTAAATAAAGGTGAAATAAGAAAGAAAGAAATATGCATATTCTGTTGGATATTGGAGATGTTGTCGCATATAACTTATCCCCTCAAGATTTAATTAAGAAAGTGTTTATAAACTAACAGATGCCGTTTGTGATTCAACGTTGACCAGCAGAGCTGCATGATTTCTTCTTCTTCCTATGATGGATAGGAGATGGAGTTTCCTCCGAGGAATCTGTGTGGGTGTGAGAATGGATGCACTTAGGTATGTATTTAAAAGTAGAGGGAAAAAACTGTTGATTTATGGCGTGTGTGTGTGTGTGTTGTGTGTGTGTTGTGTGTGTGTGGTGTGTGTGTGTGTGTGTGTTGTGTGTGTGTGTGTGTGTGTGTGTGTGTGTGTGTGTGTGTGTGTGTGTGTGTGTGTGTGTGTGTGGTGTGTGTGTGTGTGTGTGTGTGTGTGTGCGTGCGTGCGTGCTGTGCGTGCGTTGTGCATGTGTTTGTGTGTGGTGTCAACCCTCGGTGCTCAGAGAATTTCGTATTATTCTCCTATGTAAATCTGAGATACTTCATTTAGTTATGATATGTTACTTGCTGAAATTCACTGAGGAGATGGTCCTCGCCATCATCCTCTGAGGAGCATCCACTGGTATGCATTAATTGTGTGATGTTCATCACCCATTTCAATTTGATATGTTTATGAATTACAATTCGTTCAGTTAGTCCCAATTTTGCTAAACGTATGATTGTAGAATTCATCTGAGGTACAGCTGAAGCTCAGGAAGTTTACATAACATCTTACATAAAAAGACATACATTTTAGTACATTTAAAGCTCAGTTTTCACAATTCCTGACAATTCATTCCTAGTAAAACTTCCCTGTCTTAGGTCAGTTGATCACCACTTTATTTTAAGAATGTGAAATGTCAGAATAATAGTAGAGAGAAAGATTTATTTCAGCTTTTATTTCTTTCATCATATTCCCAGTTGGGCCAGAAGTTTACATTCACTCAATTACTATTTGGTAGCATTGCCTAAATTGTTTAACTTGGGTCAAACATTTCTGGTAGCCTTCCACAAGCTTCCCACAATAAGTTGGGTGAATTTTGGCCCATTCCTCCTGACAGAGCTGGTGTAACTGAGTCAGGGTCTGTAGGCCTCTTGGTCGCGTACGCTTTTTCAGTTCTGCCCATATATTTTTCTATAGGATTGAGGTCAGGGCTTTGTGATTGGCCACTCCAATACCTTGACTTTGTTGTCCTTAAGCCATTTTGCCACAACTTTGGAAGTATGCTTTGGGTCATTGTCCATTTGGAGACCCATTTGCAACCAAGGCTTTAACTTCCTGGACTGAATGCTTGAGATGTTGCTTCAATATAATCCATAGAATTTTCCCCCTCATGATGTCCATCTATTTTGTGAAGTGCACCAGTCCCTCCTGCAGCAAAGCACCCCACACATGATGCTGCCACCCCCGTGCTTCACGGTTGGGATGGTGTTCAAATCCTCCCCCTTTTCCTCCATACAAATGATGGTTATTAGTAATTATGTGCAAACAGTTCTATTTTTGTTTCATCAGACCAGAGGACATTTCTCCAAAAAGTACAATCTTTGTCCCATGTTGCAGTTGCAAACCGTAGTCTGGCTTTTTTTATGGCGGTTTTGGAGCAGTGGCTTCTTCCTTGCTGAGCGCGCTTTCAGGTTATGTCCATAGGACTCTTTTTACTGGTGGATATGGATTACTTTTGTACCTGTTTCCTCCAGCATCTTCACAAGGTCCTTTGCTGTTGTTCTGGGATTGATTTGCACTTTTCGCACCAAAGTACGTTCATCTCTAGGAGACAGAACACGTCTCTTTCCGGATCGGTATGACGATTGTGTGCTCCCATGGTGTTATATACTTGCGTACTATTGTTACAGATGAACGTGGTACCTTCAGGGTGTTGGAAATTGCTCCCAAGGATGAACCAGACTTGTGGAGGTCTACAATTTATTTTCTGAGGTCTTTGCTGATTTCTTTTTGATTTTCCCATGATGCAAGCAAAGAGGCACTGTGTTTTGAAGGTAGACCTTGAAATACATCCACAGGTACACTCCAATTGACTTCAAATTGATGCCAG
>NC_036856.1:14162450-14260370 GCF_002910315.2 Salvelinus sp. IW2-2015
TGGGCCTGGGGCTGGGGCTGGGGCTGGGGCTGGCTTCTGGTACTGTACTTCTGCCTGTACTTTAGCAATTTACATGCACTGTGAGTATCACAGAGAAACAGAGAAAGCCCAAAGCTCACATCTGTGTTCTGCCAGGTAACCACTACCAGAGGGAGAAAACAACAGAGTTGGCCTCTCCAAATCCTGGAGCTCAGAGCAAGAGAGAGGGAATCTCTCAGGTGTACATTCTGAATTGAGACTCCCTTCCTTGGGCTAGTTCCTACCAGACACAAGGAGCTGGGGTGGGTTAGAAGATGGGTCTGTGTTGTTTTTGCGTGACAGAGCAACAGCAAGTTCAGGTTAGGAGGGCAAAAAGTTGTGGAATGTTTTTCAGCAGGGCTAGGAGAGTGGTATATGTAGCTCATATATGTGTGTATGGAGGGGGTTAGCATTCCCACCCCATTCCCACCCCCACGTCTCCCCAGAGCTGACACGTTTCATGGCTGCTATAAAGAGGAGACACTGCCCTCAATTTCCTATGAAAGAGGCCTAAACAGGGTACAGGCAACAAAGGATACTTTCTTCCCCCCCACCTCTCTCGGCTTGGAAAATGTGATTATTATTAGGAGAGTCCAGCTCTTTTATATTTCTTGAAAATATTTATGTAGAAGAAAAAGAGAAGGGGGAAAGGTGAGAGAACATGTCTGAAACGGTCTTGTGGCCAGAGACTTCCAGGGAGTTGGGGTTTTAATTTACGAGGTGTTTGGGGAGAGATTAACTGGCTGCTTTTTCTTGTTTATCTGTCTGTGTTTGCTTGTGTGTTTTTCTCTCAATATGTGTTACGTGATGGATTTAGTGTGTGTAAATGTTGTCAGAGCCTTTATTTTATCTAAGTATTTTTGTCAGGGCCTTTTGAATCCATTAAAAAACACCTAAACTTAAGTCCGGGGGTGAAATACATGATGGTCGTATTGCGTCTGTTTCAGTTGATGCAGTAATGCTGTGTGAGCCGGGAGGTTATTTGTCAATACAGCAGGCCTTGGCTTGCTTGTCTCTGTATAGACATACTGTATCTATCTCTCGTCACCACTTCGCCTGGGGGGGGGTCAACTCTCTTTGGGGTGCCTATGTGTTTCAATTTATTGTTTTGGCTCTGAAGTTTGTATTTGTCTATCAGGAGGTATAGGGGTGAACCCTAAAATCGGACAAATTGCTGAAAATTGCCTACACGCAGTCATTCCTGTTTGGACACACTTGGCACATCTGGTTGTGATCTGGCTACAAAAGGGCCGCTGCGCAGAGCTTAGCCCTCAGACTGGTGCCACATTTTATCCCTGGCTGGGCTCGGTGCGAACGGAGATGTTCCTCTCTCCTCACCGTGAGGGGGCAACGGGCAGGACGGGGGTTCGGGGGGGGGGGGGTCGTGATGCTTGGCAGATGTCTCTCAGTTTAAGAGCAGCAGTAGGTTTTAATTGAGGGGAGCTGCAGAGATGAATGCAGCACCATGACAGTGCAGCCCTTTCAAAGGGCTCACAATCTGGCAACTTTAAACACAGCAGATAAAAAGATGTGGAGATACATTTCCTGTGTTTGGCATCACACACACACAGCCACATTAAAATGATTAGTACTTCAAAAGGCAGAGCAGCACTTTTGGGAATGAGCTCCTGCATGAGGTCCTACATGGCTCATCAAGCTTCTGACGCTGCAGTGGAAGATAGGTCTGGTCAATCGGCAACTCTCTGTTTAGGCAATAGATCATTTTCTGTTGACTGGAGTCCAGACGTACACTACCGTTCAAAAGTTTGGGGTCACTTAGAAATGTCCTAGTTTTTGAAAGAAAAGCACATTTTTTGTCCATTAAAATAACATCACATTGATCAGAAATACAGTGTAGACATTGTTAATGTTGTAAATGACTATTGTAGCTGGAAACGGCAGATTTTTAATGGAATATCTACATAGGCATACAGAGGCCCATTATCAGCAACCATCACTCCTGTGTTCCAATGGCATGTTGTGTTAGCTAATCCAAGTTTATCATTTTAAAATGCTAATTGATCATGAGAAAACCCTTTTGCAGTTATGTTAGCACAGTTGAAACTGTTGTACTGATTAAAGAAGCAATAAAACTGACCTTCTTTAGACTAGTTGAGTATCTGGAGCATCAGAATTTGTGGGTTCGATTACAGGCTCAAAATGGCCAGAAACAAAGKKCTTTCTTCTGAAACTCATCAGTATATTCTTGTTCTGAGAAATGAAGGCTATTCCATGCAAGAAATTGCCAAGAAACTGAAGATCTGGTACAACGCTGTGTACTACTCCCTTCACAGAACAGCGCAAACTGGCTCTAACCAGAATAGAAAGAGGAGTGGTAGTTTAAGAAACAGACGCCTCACAAGTCCTCAACTGGCAGCTTCATCAAATAGTACCCGCAAAACACCAGTCTCAACTTCAACAGTTAAGAGGCGACTCCGGGATGCTGGCCTTCTAGGCAGAGTTGCAAAGAAAAAGCCATATCTCAGACTGGCCAATAAAAATAAAAGATTAAGATGGTTAAGTTTGCTGTGTTTGGATCACAAAGAAGAACATTCGTGAGACACAGAAAAGATGCTGGAGTAGTGCTTGACACCATCTGTCAAGCATGGTGGAGGCAATGTGATGTCTGGGGGTGCTTTGGTGGTGGTAAAGTGTGAGATTTGTACAGGGTAAAAGGGATCTTAAAAAAGGAAGGCTGTCACTCCATTTTGCAATGCTTAGTTGGAGCCAATTTCCTCCTACAACAGGACAATGACCCAAAGCACAGCTCCAAACTATGCAATAACTATTTAGAGAAGAAGCAGTCAGCTGATATTCTCTCTATAATGGAGTGTCCAGCACAGTCACCGGATCTCAACCCTATTGAGCTGTTGTGGGAGCAGCTTGACCGTATGGTACGCAAGAAGTGCCCATCAAGCCAATCCAACTTGTGGGAGGTGCTTCAGGAAGCATGGGGTGAAATCTCTTCAGATTACCTCAACAAATTGACAACTAGAATGCCAAAGGTCTGCAAGGCTGTAATTGCTGCAAATGGAGGATTCTTTGACGAGAGCAAAGTTTGAAAGACACAATTATTATTTCAATTAAAAATCATTATTTATAACCTTGTCAACGACTTGACTTTATTTCTCATTTCTTGTATGTTTTCATGGAAAACAAGGACATTTCTAAATGACACCAAACTTTTGAATGGTAGTGTATACTGTATGGTTTGTCAGCTTTCGTTACTGGTATTCCCCAAAGTCTAATTACGTCTTTGGAAAACAAATCAGAAAACGTCAGAGTAAACTAATACAACAATTCAAGAAGTTCTCAAACCCATTGACCCATTTTGTAAAAGTGCTGGATGGATTTTCAGTCTTCAGCTACACAGCACGTGACTGATGGAGTAAATGCATTGAGCAGAAGTTATTGTCCAGCTTTCCTCTTCCATCTTCTTTCACTTCTTTTCTCTGTAGGTGTATGGGGAGAGAGGTCATAGGTGAATAGTTGGGAGCGTCACATGTAGCTGAGCTGTTGGAGGCAGGAAAACTGAAAGCACAGCTGCAGACGCTGAGGTCTCAGCTTCTCAAATTGCCTCTGCCACAGTTTCCTGCCCTGCTTACTGCCAGGCCAGGGGTTACTGCTGGCCTCTTAATAGCCCCACCCCCATCTTAATAATCCATGATGTCACCGCAACATTACTTTTTGTTTTTGTTCATTCTTTCAACCCAACCATTGGTTCTTTCCCATTGTTTTTAAATATTAACAGGTGGAGCCAGGGATAGGGAATCCATTTGGCCAGTCTTGTCCATCCTCTACTATCACATCTGCTTCAGTTTTCACTTCCTCTTGTGTGTTTGTCCACGTGTATTTGTTTCTTCCCCCCGGTTCCCCTTTGGAGGAGAGAGGCAGAGGAGTGATCAGTGGGTCTTTGATGCCGCTGGCCCCTGCCCTGGCTTTCCAGAGCACATGAGCCCAGGCAATTACGCAGTGCTTCTAGCAGACTGCTATTAGTGTGTAATGTACCAGTCTGGAAGAGGATTTGGTGGAGCTGGAAAAGGTTTGCAATTGTACATAATCTCACTCCCCAGATTGTAAACATGTGTTATCATACAGAGTGGTACCAGGGGGTGGTGTTTGAAACAACTCTCAAAAACACAAATAAATAGTAGACATTTACTTATTGATGAAATAGTTTATTTATGTTGTTATTCTCAGTGGTAGCCACTCTCCACTCTAAACATTCACAATAAATGAAATACGTTGCATATATGAGGAGAAACATTTTGGAGAAATAATCGTGAATTTTTCACTGCTTTCAACTATGTGGACAGTTGTTGTATGGCAGAGTAGGCAACCTCTGAGTGCCCAGGGAGAGATGGAGGAGAGGGGAGAGGCCGAGACCAAAGTCATCAGAGCAAACCTGGAGCTCATTTATCTTGGTGATTTGCAGCTCCTCTCTGTATTCCCCGTCTGAGAAATGAGCACAGAGCACATGTGGTGGACAGGAAGAGCCAGGGTTGAGGGGGGCCAGAGAGATGATGGTCCCTTTATCCCTGCAATCACCGCCATTAAGTAGAGGAGTCCAGGAAAAGAAGAAGAAAAATACACCGGTCCATCTGTCATACTCTTCCTGTCTATTAACCCCGGCCCAGACTGGGAGCTGCAATAACAGAATGTCACGTGTGCTCCCTCTCCGGTCTCTCGGTCACCAGGCTGCTCGTTATGGCGCACACCTGTCACCATCGTTACACGCACCTGCGTGTCATCAGACTCACCTGGACTCCATCACCTCTGTGATTACCTGCCCTATATATGTCACTCCCTTTGGTTCCTTCCCGAGGTGTCATTGACTCTGTTTCATGTCGGTGCGTTGTTTGTGTGTCGTGTTTATTGTTTTGTTTATTTATTAAAAACACTCACTCCCTGTACTTGCTTCCCGACTCTCAGCGCACTCGTTACACAGAAATACTCCACAGACTTTAAGAGAGAGTTTGCAGCTGGAGAAAAATCTGTCCATTAAAATATATAGGCTGTACCAGATCCATATAAATAGGTCATCAACGTGGCCCATCTTTTAGGTTAGGGACAATTTATGCTTAACACTGACAAAGTGCCCTGGGCTGCCAAAAAGAAGACGCCAGGAGACAGAGGGCAGAAGAAAAATAAATCACAGAGGGCCCAGTGCTATATGAAAATACAATTTTCAAAGCAGTATGGAAAACAGACAGACAGGGATGTCCTTAATTCTTCATTGAGAATGACTGTTACTGTATCTCCCAGATGTACATGCACCGTGTTGCACAATCCACTCCTCCCGACTAACGGCTTGGGACTGTTGTGGCAGTGTGCACTAAACCAGAGCATGCAGGAATGGGGACTGGAAAACGGTGGTGCACTTAAAACAGACTTTATCCAAAGTGCCTGGATGTACAGCCATCTCCTCTGTTGTTGTCTGGTCAAAAAATAAACATGACAACAGAGCAGCGTGGGCTAAAACAGGACCTGATCTGGCTACCATACTTGAGAGCAACAGCCTTGTCCTGACAGAAACAGCTCAGTCCCAGGTCTTTGATTCTCCCAGGGTGTGAGTGAGTGGCACCAGGAATACTCTCTCCTCTCTCCTCTCACTGCTCCCCTGGCTCTCATTTACATTACCTAGAATATGTCCTGACAGCCAGGGGATGTTTTTGATTTGTTGAAGCCCCTGCTGAAAGAGGATGATGTTTAGAACCAAGGCCGCTGCTCTTTCCTTCTCCACACGGCGTCTGACGCACATGCCAATTTGGACACCACGTTGGGTGATGACAAGGAATTACAGACAGCAGGACTGGGAGGTTTATGAAAGGAAGATTTATGTGTTTTTGTCTAGGAATGTCTGAAATGTATAATGAATTCAAGGGCAATCCTTTACCATGGTCTATAAAGGGCTACAAGCAGCAAACTGCAATTCAAACCAAATAAAAATGTGATGTACATTGCCACTTCATATGAGTGAAATTGCATGGCCAGGGTATAATCCATTCAATTTTCCGATCCCATTCCAGGACTCCCCATACGTTAGAGACAATAGCAATGCTGTTCTTAAGGCTGAGCTAGCTGACCCCCACCCCCATTCTATCAGAGCCCGCCTGCCACCTGCTATGTTTAATGAGAGCAAGGGACAACTGGAGGCATGGTGTGTGTTTGTGTTTCTGTATAGATGTGTGTATGTGTGTAAGTATGTACAACAATGTGTGAGTGCATGTGACAGGAGGGCGGCACACACACATTGGCATGGTCCCTGCTCATTTTAACCCTCTCGCATGCCGCTCTGTCGCCAGCGGGGCTTTGTGTGGTCACATACCTCCACCATGGCAGACATGGAAAACATTCATAGACCAGTAAGGCCAAGAGATTAGATGGCTCCTCATAGGCTCTGGCTCTAATAATGCTTCAAATTCAATGGTGCCATGTTGCCGCAATTTAGCCTCTTCGTCTTTGGAAAAAATGCATGCCATGTATCACCATACTATCACACTATCATTGGTCTCTTGCACTATTTCGTTGATGGCGCCGTTTACGAGTGGGTGCATGTCTTAATGTCTGTGTGTTTGCGTGTGTGTGTGTGTGTGTGTGTGCTGTGTTGTTGATTGTGTGTGTGGTGTGTGTGTGTGTGTGTGTGTGGCTTTGTGGTGTGTTTTTGTGTTGGTGTGTGTGTGTGTGTGTTGTGTGTGTGTGTTGTGTGTGATTTGTGTGTGTGTGTGTGTGTATGTGTGTGTGTGTGTGTGTGTGTGATTGTTGTGTGTGTGTCTTTATTGTGTTGGTGTGTTATGAATGGGTGTGTGTGAAAAGAGAAAAGAGGCATGACAGGGGATTACTTGTAGAACTAGCAATGGATCAACTGAAACACAACATTGACTGAATGGCCAAAGCAGCTGTCTTTGAACAGCTGCCCGACTGAAAAGATTTGCTAGAAACAGGAAGGAAAAAAACTATGAGGATGAAATAAACGAGGCCTGTGAGGCCTTTCACAATTTCCCAAGTTTGAAAAATGCATGCTGGATTAGGTACCCTTTTACTGGACATTCATATCGGCTTCAAGGGAGTTTCACAGAATGTTTGAATAGATGCATGTTCTGTGCTACACTGTGAGTACAGAACGTACTGTAAGCATGCTACCAAACTAAAAAGCACAAATCCAAAATCTACACACATGTCCAACAACCCAAACTAATTCAGAGCGATGCAACAAACTGAATGGAACACATCGTTTTTTCAGATATTCCGTAGTGTTTGGTTGCTTAGCTTCATGGAATTTACAGGCTGGGGCGACTGCCTTGGTGGCACAGTCAGCATGGATTTCCTGTAGAATGTTAGTCAGATTGAGGCCTCTCTCTCTCCCATTCGCTCTCTCTCTCTCTCTCTGTCCCCCTTTCCCTCTGCCTGAGGCTTTCTGGCTGCTCTAGATCTCATAAATCAGCCGTAGCGCAGCCCTATCCTGGAGCTACCACGCACAGACATCCTGGCAAGGTTGATCACACTCACATCACCTCGGCCTATTTGCAAGAACCAACTGATAACCAAACACATTTTATGGGGCCCCAGCACATGATCAATCTTGTCGGGGAACGCCGTTCATGTGCTTGCAGTCTGAGTCTGAACCACATAAAAGAATTGGATGAGGGTAAACGCATAAGAGGGCTTTTTCTTTGAAGGTGTTTTGATGCTGAAGTTTCAGCAAACTATGTCTGCAGGGTAAAAATGACAGAAATTAAGCTGTGGAGCTCACTTTACCCTTCATATTTGTCAAGAAAGATAATTTCCTTAATTTAATATATCAATTGTATGACATGATAGTATGGATCTAAGACTAGGTGCTTGCAAATCAGTGTGTGATTGTAGAAGTTGGAGGTTGGAGGTGAGAGAGGAGAGAGAGAGAGAGAGAGAGAGAGAGAGAGAGACAGTGGGAAAGAGGGAAAGAGAGAGAGAGAGATGAGGATAGAACATGACAACACATAGAGCTCTCATTCACTTTGCACAGCGGTCCACATGCTCTGTTAACACTAGTGCATGGCCGTCTACACCATTGCGTCTGTCTGTCTGTCTGCCTCGCAGGCCTTTGGAGAATATGGGATGCCGTCCAAAGGCGACACATGTTGTCAAGCCAATGAATGTCTATGAGTGTGAGTGTGTGTGTGGGTGTGTACAGTATGTGTGTGTGTTTGTGCATGTTTGTGTGCATGCATGTGAATGTGTTTGAATCTTTTTTCCATTCTATTCTATTCTTCTTTTTTTTTCTTTTGGAAATGCCCTACCCAGATATGTAGGAATTAAAGAACATTGATCACTACTAATCAAAGTGCCGATTCTTTTAACGGACAGCTGTTGTCATATGCTTTAATTCCCAGCTATCTCCCCCTGTATAGCAGAACAGCCCTTAGTCCACCAGTTGAGGTTGCAGGGGAACGAGGGTTAACTGTCTCTGCCTGGTCCAACTGCCCATACAGCATACAACATCGCACACATAGAAATCCAAGGTAAGTTACATTTTTTCCCTCTGACATTGCTTTCCAACCAATCAATCACTGTCAGATGCTGTACTGAAAAGAAAATACTAAACGCAAACTGTTGTTCATGACATACACTGTGAAAATGTAATTCTGGTCAGGGTTAATATTTGGCAATTGTGTATCTTAATTCATTCCTGCCAGTACTGAACAGTAAAATATAACTAAAAGCATCAATCCTCCTATGTCCATTCGAGTCCTTCTGCCCCTCTGGCTATACCAGTAGCTGATGACAATATATGTTGACAAAATACATGTACTACCTCTCTGCGAGAAAGGAACGCGACTGCTTAGGGGTGTCTATGATGTCTCTTTATAGCGAATATAAGCAACATCTGTTAGAAGCCGAGAAAACGACAGTAATATCCATTTCCAAGCAGTGAACACTGAATTCTTTACACGATACCTGGATCCTGTATCCCCAGTATTGTATTCAGTCAAGCAGCCCTGATTGGTGTGAATGTTTCCCCAAGTCTCCCAGTTTTGGGTTCCTTGCCACACACAGAAGCATTCTTTACATGCCTCCAGAGGTAAACCTTGGTGAATAGGGATTAGTAAACTAAATTTACACACTAGTCTCATGAGTTACCGCCTGCCTCTCCATCTATTCCTGGTCCTGAACTGTTGTTTGTGTGAGCTAAGGGTTGGAGAATAGCCTTTACTCATGTCAGATAGACCAGTTCTGAAAGACTATCAGATTGATAGGCTGGGCAGAGTCATACAGTGAAGCATTTTGAGTTCATGCCAAGTCACTTCAGGCATAGAATAGAGCACATTGCAATGGGACTGAAGGGTAGAAAAATCGAAAATCCAATAAAAATAAATAAATAAATATGTATGTAGGATTTGCCCCACATGGTTTGTAGATTATGGAGCAACTTACTTGAACTGTCACAAATGTCAGCTGAATTGTTAGACACTGAGGTCAAAAACTATTGTGGTTGCAAATACAAAATAAATATGTTTTATTGCCAAAGTTGCAGTGAAATGTGGTTTTAAATGTACGCAAATGTTAAATGTAGGCCTATGCATACCTTGTTGTTAGGAGTTTGGCAAAAAAGGAAAATATATATGGAGATGGGCAATGGAGAGGAACATTTTTTCCCTAATGTCTTAACCTTCATGTTTGCTTAACGCTTACCCATATGTGGATAGGTCATGGATAAGTATCATTGCACTCAGTCAAATGTTTACAGTTTCTGCAGGAGAAGAAAAAAGAGAGCGGTAGTAAAAAGGAAACCAGCGGAGGAAACCTTAGGTCTTTGGTGACAGCATGGGGCAGATGCGGGAGGCTATAACTCTCTCTCTCCGGCTGAGGGAGAACTTGCCTTCTTAGACAAATGTACTAGCACACACAACCCACATCCCTCTTTCCACCTCCCTCACCTGTTAATGTAGGAAACACTCAACTCCGTAGTTGGAGAGGTCTGTGGTTACAAGGTTCAATGATAGAACACAATCATACGCTAGAGTCGATTCTTGGAAATATTCAACAATGTGTATATATTTTTGATCAAATGTACCTTTACTAGTTCAGGTAACCCATAAACAAGGCAACATACTGTATATCCAATCCGAAAGAATGTATGTAAATTGGGAAGTCTTTTTTTTTTTATATGTCGGACCCCAGTAAGACTACCTGTCGCCATTGGCATCGTCTAAAGAGGATCCTAATAAATCAAGTCAAAGTTCTTAACATCAAAAAATGTGTGGTATGGATCACGGTCATTATCGTTTTATTCACTGGTGAAGCCTTTTAGAGCGGATTGTCCATCATTCCCTGGCGAAAAGAGTGTCATTACAAAGCAAAGCAATTGGCTATCTGTCTCTACTATTCAGCCTGCCCTAGGAGTCCAGAGGAGGGGGAGGGGTGTCAGGAGAGGTGGGAAGTGGAAAGCCCAAGCATGTTCTAGCAAGGCAATGGAAATCAAATCAGCTTGCGACCTGCATATGGCATAATGGCATTATCAATAAAGTACTGAAAGTGCTATTTGTGGTTGTGTTATAAAATCAGTTTTTCAACCCAAGACAAATGTTTATTGCTTCATCACTATCTATTTCACAGCCCTTGCAAATATATATTTTTTGCAATACCTAATGAAAGGGAGTGCAGGGCAGGAAAGGTACTTTGTGGTTAGATGACAGTTGAAAGATTAGGGAAGCTTCAGTGCTGATCTGTCTGCATGTTACACACACCTTTGCTAATCCTCCCACACATACCTCCCACCTCAGGGGCCCGAAGCTTACTGGCTCCTGACTCACCTGCACTGCAGATACACAGGTAGTGTCAGGGTCAAAGGTGAGATCCCCTTTACTGTGGTTGGCCAGGCCATGCTGCACTCTCTCCCTTCGGGYAAGGATCAGAGGTCCCTCTGTATTCTGCTCTGCATGTATTTGCTCCATCATCCCTCATCACCCCCTGACCTAAAATCTATGGTTACCTGTCAGTTGACTATCTATTGAAAGGCACTGAGCTTGACGCTATGTCAACTACATTTGTTCTGTTGAAAAGGAGGAAAGGGGGAGAGAATTATTGCAAGGGTGTGAGAGAATAACAGAGAATTGAGAACAGGGACACTTCAGTGAAATGATTTACATTTTAGTTTAGGATTAGATTTAGGGCTCATAGACAACTGTATTTCATTATATACAACGTTTTCATTGTAGTCCCTTCGTCAAGATAATATCAATATGTTTTATCTACTGTCTGGATCAACAGTTAGTCAATGCAAAGTGCAAACTTAATTTTTTCTGATATGCAATAGTGCCTTCTCTCATGACATAACTGCCTTCACATGACCCACAAATAAATGAATATGAATATTCTGGGGACAAAATCTTCAAGCAATCCTATAACTAAATAATTTTCTGTTGAAAACCAGTGACCACACAACGTGTTCAAAAAGCATAGCCTCTGAAAGTAGATATACAGCTCCTTGATAACAGCTTATGTTGACTCAGGCACACACATTGCCAAAACACTGTAAACAGATGCACGCATGGCCTGCTATGGAGAGGGCTGCAAGCAGCTAAAAAAACACTGTGAGGATCCCCCTCTGTGCTCTGTCAGGTATCAATCATGGCCTGTAAGTGGGATCCTCGAGAGGAGATGCTATCAGGACAGCCCTGTACACACTCACACTGCTGGATGTCTTATCTACCTACAGATAACAGTCCCCTCGCTGTGAGTGGCCTGCCCTGCATCATGAAGCCATGCTCTCCCTACTGCTGCTCACTCAGAGACTCACACTCACAAGGTACTAACTATGCCTCTTACCTTATACAAGAGCCCTTTAAAAGAACATTTGAGCACTTTCCACTTTAGACTTATGGAGTGGCTGCAGATCCAACTTTTCTAGACCCCTTATCCCATGGGCTAAAGGTCCCAAAGCTTCTGCGCATGTGCGGTATTCTCTACTTACGCAAGTCTCTAATCTACTCATAGAGAACAGGCTACTCTGGTGAATGGTGCTTGTTTAATAAAGTTCAATCCAAGCTGATAAAAAAAGTCTGCAAGATCACGTTATGATAGTACTGTACATAACGGAACCAAATATAATAGCAAAATATAATGTTACTGTAAGACAAAAAACACCACCTAATTTCTTATGAGATTTTAGGACGATTGTGCAAATCGTCACATTTTTCCTTCATGCGGCCACACTCAGCAGCTCGTGCCACTAGGCAAAATATGTGATTTGATAGAAATATACAGTGCGGTTACCTGTGTATCCTACGGCCTAAATCTTACCCCTCATATTACAGGTGTATCAGACAGTAAGCATTTCTCTAGATTTTGTTATCAGATTCTATCCCAAAAAATCTGGGGACAATTTCAGTGGACAAAGTTAGTGTGAAACAAACCCATGTTGTTATTAATCATAAAGTTTTAGATAAGGATTGCTCTAAACAAGAGGTGTGTACTAGTTTGTAAAGGTTTTCAGGAGAGCACTGGCCCAGTTTTCTGGTTTCATCCAGACCACAGCGCAATGGACCTAGTAACAAAAACAAGCACCACGGTGTGGAGTTGGTCCCGCAGTGTGAGGACCTTAATGAGGAACATGTGGCGCTGCCCAGACACACAGTCAGAGGAAACCCAATCCCCTCTCCTTTTCTTTCCCCTCTCTCCTGCTCCTGCACACTCCTCCTCCCCACCTTCTCGTTTCACTCTCTTCTTCTCTTTTATGCTACAATTGCCAGATTCCTGGGGATCTTTCTCTCTGTCTGACTCTCAAAACCCTTTCCCTCTTCTTTAATTCCAGTTTCCTTACTCATACTACACATTCTCATCAAACCCCATGTTTTCGTCAGTTACTCTCTCCTTACTCCTTTTTTTACTACATGTTTTACTATATATTATCACTCTTCCAATCCCTATCTTTGCTTCTTGCCAAAATGCCTCTGATCCCTTTCTCTTTATTTCTCTTGTTTCTCCAACTCACAAATGGAGCCCAGCTGTTCCTTCTCACTGGCCTGGCATTCAGGCCTGCCGTGAGGCGGATGGCTAATTTTACCAGACTGACCTCATTTTTCTATTGTATTAGAACAAGTGATCCAGTGTCGGGAGAAATGTACTGGCTTTAAGAGGCAGAATATGCATATTTGCTGGGTCATGCAATGCAATATYCTCAGAAGGAAATGGAGAAGAAAGAGCTCTTTCTCCGCCTATCAAGCTCTACGGACCATCTATAGGGGGTCTCTTTCATGTGAAGAATTCATCTGGCCCATCCATCTGGATGGATTAGCTGTTTGCTTCACTGAGCTATGTTTGAATGATTCACAAATTAGGGCTGTGACGGTCATGGAATTTTGGATGACGGTTATTGGTCAGCCAAATGACCGCGGTCACTGTTAAAACCGTTCAAATAGCAAAAATACGTATTTTTTTAAATTCTCCTCCGCTCCTGACTGCTGCCATAGAATTAGAATGAATAGAACGGGCATCCCCGTTCAAGTTAATGATGGCATAATGGGTGGACTGGTGGCCATTGTGAGTGTACCCATAGGAGCAAAGCAGGAAGTAAAAGTAGGAAGTGTACCCATCAATATGGGTTTTGACTAGGTGGTATACAGCTACGACCGGAAGTTACTTTTTCATAGCAGGTCAGGAGAACCTACGCAGCAAGTTAGGAGAATTAACGTACAGTAGCAGGTTAGGATAATTTAGGGTTAAGGTTAGCTAAAATGCTCTCCCAACCTGCTACGAAAATTCACTTCAGGGCGTAGCTGTATTTCATCTAGTCACAACCATCAATATGTGCTGTGATTTGTTGAATCAACTCAACTGACATTACAAAAAAGTCCTCTTCAGGCGGTGCCTGTATAAACGATATTTATAATTATATGATCATATTTTACGTTGACAATAATTCTATTTGTCATGCCCTGACCTGAGTATTCTTTGTTTTCTTTAAATATTTTGGTTAGGTCAGGGTGTGACGAGGGTGGTTTGTGTGTTTTTGTCTCATCTAGGGTGTTTGTACTGTCTAGGTTTTTTTTGTAGATTTATGGGGTTGTGTTCATTCTAGGTGTTTATGTAAGTCTATGGTTGCCTAGATTGGTTCTCAATTAGAGGCAGGTGTTTATTGTTGTCTCTGATTGGGAACCATATTTAGGCAGCCATGTTCTTTGGGTATTTGGTGGGTGATTGTTTCCTGTGTCAGTGTTTGTGCCACACGGGACTGTTTCGGTTTGTTCACGTTTTTGTATTTGTGTTCATGTTCAGTTTTGCGTATTGGTCCGATCCTTGCTACACCTCTTCAGAGGAAGAAGAGGACGACAGCCGTTACACTATTACACAATTTATGATATATCACAACTTCATTTTATTTTCCTGCATAAATTAAATCAGGATTATGCCTCTACTGCCATTCATTCCAATTAGACTGGTTTGGATTTATCCCTGACCAATATGGCTGCCATTTTCCACCCATTCTGGAACTTTGAGGGTTTATAACATAGTCCCTCCAGTAATATAATAGGATCTCTATGGAGCCACATCAGTTAACATCATTTGAATGAACATTCTACACATGTCACAATACTAGGCAGCCATTGCGAGTATACCCATGAGTTTACCAGTCAAATTGCCATGGTTATAGGTTCCAAGTCCGTTCTATTCATTCTATTTCTATGTGTGCTGCTGCAGGGAGGGGGGCATTGTCTAGGGCAACCGAAGACTCGTTTGCTACAATACCCTGCTTGTTTCAGCCATGAGTAAAGAGTCCATGATACCGCAGAAACGGACTTAACCATGCGAATGGCCAGCAGTCCTGTCTTCAGTCAGCTGTTCGTTCTACAAAAAAAATCATAACGGTCATGACGGTTATTTTATTTTCATGACGGTCTTCATTCATAACATCGGTTACATGGTTATACGGTAATTGTGCTATCCCTAGTGAAAGTCATATCAATTCTTCAATGGACAAAGAGTCTACATTTATTTAGAGAGGATCAGTTCACAATTCAGTACAAACCTGGAGAAGTGTTCTCATTTACAACTGACATCTTGGAGTTATTGTTTGGATTCAGTTACTGAAGTAGGCTATAGAGAAAATTTAAACAAGTGAAAAAGGTAGCACTAAGCATGTCGTATTGGTTTCTGTTTAAAGACGCAAATCACAAATTGCCCCAATTGACTTTTTCATAAATACATATTCAAAAATAATTGTATTCATGCACATGCTTTGCCTTCAATCACAATAACTCATTTCTGTTTTTTTCTTGCAGAAAATGTTGTCTACAGATCCTGAAGATGAGCATTTTGAGAGGTGAGAGACATCCTGAAACTTTGTTAGGAATACATGCACATTCCTTGCTACAGTCTCATGTCTAAGAGTCCTAATGACTATCTGCAAACCTGTGCAGCAGGGAGTTTGAAATGTGTCCGTAGTAGAGAACAGCCATGAAACAGATCAAGGCCAAAATTAGCTGAACAAACACAGTACGTTGACCCTTGCGGGACAGACTTGGCACAGTGTATCAACTGTGGTGGAGGAGGCCCTTCTGACAGAACAATCCAAACGTTCCACTTGGGTTGAGCTGTCTTCATTTTCCCCTCCAATATATATATCAACCCCACATCAACAAGGACTGTGAGGACCTTTCACAAGACTGACAGAGCACCTGAATCACACCATTTTGTGGGCCAGAGGAGCCAGCATGTGTATAGAGAAACCAGTGATCCAATACCTGTCTGGGTTCAAGTTTCAAGTTACAAGTTTTTGGGATATGCATGGTATACATTGTCCAATGAAATGCTTACTTGCAGGTTCCTTTTTGTCTGTGCAACAACAATAAGAAATAGTGAAACATAAATGGCAGTAGAATAGAATAAACATTTTAGCATAAGTATAATACAGGCACAATTTATAGTCCAATATTTACACGTGTATTGGGGGATGGGGGGGCAAGTGTATAAATTGAGCACAGGAGGTTGGTGGCATCTTAATTGGGGAGGACGGGCTCGTGGAAATGGCTGGAGCAGAGCTAGTGAAATGGTATCAAATACATCAAACACATGGTTTCCATGTCTTTGATGCCATTTCATTCGCTCCGTTCCAGCCATTATTATGAGCAGTCCTCCCCTCAGCAGCCTCCACTCAAATTGAGCAGTATAATAATTCAGTTGCTTCTAATAAAGTAAAAAGAGGTATGCAGCCCGACGCACAGAATGTTCAATTTGTCTGAGTAAATTCAGTTTTAAATCCAATTACAGAATTATGCCGAGTATGATTGTTGATCTTCTTTACACCGATATTTGATTGGCTAATTAGTTGTCCATTAAAAACCCTACATTTACATGACATGAGAACCACAGAAACACAGTGGTGGCCATGGAGCAAAACCCAATGATTCTGCTCCATGCAGATGGACCTGCTTTTCAGCTGTGCAAATGAAAGACGAAGTGTTGTTCAAGGCAAGGGATGGAAAGTTGGCCACAAAAAGAGAAAGAGTAACATACAAGTTGCTAACTGAAAATGTAATGGAAAAAATAATAGCAGCAGTTAGCTGAGAGAAAATAATTTGTGGAGAATGTCTCTCCTGTATTGTGAGTGTTCAATTAATAAGCTGCCCATCTTTATGGAGATATAATACTAGGGGGGAATGCTACACATTGACCAGATTTACCATCTCTGGCAATGTTTAGTGACCTCAGGTATGAAACAACATCCAGGGTAACATATGTAAACCCATATGTATGCATACCAGTGGAGGCTGCTGAGGGGAGAATGGCTCATAATAATGGCTGGAATGGAGTCAATGGAATGGTATCAATCCTGTGGTTTCCTGTTGGTTGATACCATTCCATTGACTCCATTCCAGCTATTACAATGAGCCTCCACTGATGCATACATGATTGTAGGTCACCACTGAGTGTGTATGACCTGCCTCCTCAGCAATTTTTCAACTTAATAGCAAAGCGACAAGAGTATCTTGACATGGCGAGCTCACTCCCTCATGCTGTTCATATGCCACAAATCTGTTATTCAAACCTAGGGTAATTTACTACCACATAATGCCTAACTTTGTTATTCATGCTAGGGTTTATGACACCATTGTTCTCCTGGGTGAGCATTTTCTTCAGAAGGTAGGGAAAGTAATGTAATGATTTAAGTTAAGCAGAGAGAAACAACAGGGTTGTTTGCATTGGGCCATTTGCTCTCCAGCTATGTTGAGACTCCGGGAGATCAAACAGGACAACTGCCACAGCTGAATGCTTTATAGTGCAGAGAGGGAGCTATGTGGACAGAGCTACAACTCCTATCTTGAACTCTCTCCTGAAAGAGGTTTACTATTTATTTCAGATAAATCATGTAGGCTGCAAACATCATGTTTTAGTTGTAAGTGTAATTAGATGTGAGAAAAACGAATTGTCATCAGCTCTATCCTGTCCGAATACTTATTGTAACTGGCTACCAACTACTACAATGATCATTTCGAAACGACTTCATGTCTTTAGAAACACTTTCCATTGGCTTAGTCCCAATGTCCCATGATTGCCATAAGCCGCATTATGTAAATATAAAGTGGTTAACGAATAATTAGTATTTCATTGGCCAACAACCACATCTGAGCCCCGTCTACTCTGTTAGACCCCTCCCATGTAGAGCCGCCCTGAAGACTGGGCCCTTTTTGAATGACAGCGCTTGGGAAGGAATACGAATGTTTGTCTAATTTCACGCAGCTACAGCGTCGATGAGCAGCAGTCGAAGAACTCCATTCTAACTGAATGGATTGGCATGGGGAGAAGCGGACCTCAAAACTTGGCTAAGCGGCAGCTTTGGAACTGTATTACTTTTACGATGGTTTTACTTTCGCTGCTGCTCCGACCAGGTAAGGCAACATTATGTATGTTCGTTCTCCTGTGTGCATGCAAAACATTTTTCCCGCACCCCGAATGATTGATGGAAGACTTTCTTGGCTATGTTAATGGTGCGAGACTAGTTCACAAAAACACTTACGCTTTCGGGAATAGTTATGAACTGAAACATGGGAATGTATTTTGTTTACCCTGTATATTTCTGTTAAGTTGGAGTTATAGTCAAACAGTGATTGGTTACAAGTTAAGTCGGTAATCGACGAGCTAACTTGCTGCGTGCCTAAAACGGGCAGTTAGCGGCTAGCTGAACTACACGATCTAAGGTAGTTTGCTAACCGTTTGCCCAAAGTATCTAACGTCAGCTAAATGCATTATATCTCGGAACAGTTTTTTTTTCACGGTCGAAGCTAGTTAGACCTAATGATGTATTCACACACGAAGTCTAAAATAAAGTTTAACGTTACTTGTAGAAGTTGGATAATTAAGCACATTAGCATTTAGCTTGCTAGCCTTTTCACGTCGCATTTGCAAATTGTATTCGAAAATGTTTGTGAAGTAGCGACACATGGCTAACACGTTTTAACATGTAAGTGAGCTTGCTAACTGTTAACGCCGTGGTTAGTTGTAGTCGACGGTGTTTTAAGTTCACGCTTCATTTGTTATTACAATGCATTGGCCAGACTTTTCGGCCTCTGAACGTGTCCAACGTAACTTTAAAAAACTTCGTCCCGAGCTTTGTATGCATGAGCAATACGACACATTGTGTAAGTGTGGTGATTTGTTAGTTTGAATAACTTTTGAAGGTCTTTGAAAAAGTACGTAATGGCTAGTTAACGTTACAAGTTTAAGTCACGAGTGGTTACAGATAAATACATGGGGATTTGAGACGTATGTGMTTTTGGTCCAATCGTTTCGTGATATGTTGTAATGTTTTGACAATTTTCACCGTAGATCCTTAGATAAGCTTCAGAAAGTTGTACGCTATACATTCAAATAAATGGAATTGCATTGCAACACAGTATCCTACAAATTGGTATTGTTAGTGATAGTTGAATTTTAAATTCTTACTTCCCCATAACGTTGTAGACTGCTATGCCATGGTTATTGTGCATTTTGGTTGGTGTATTCATGTACATAGCAGGATGCGTAAGACCATTCTTATAATACTGGATATGCCATGCTTGCCTTGTTTACATTCTAAAGCCACCCTCATATTTTGTTTCCATTAAATAGTTCTCACGCCTATTTAAAAAAAAAAAAAAAAAAAATCTATGCAAATTCGTCCTATTCTCATCTTAATCCTTTCCCTTTTCCGCACATTGTTCTAACATTGCGTCTTGTCAAGGTCTGACCATAAAGCCTTTAGAGATGGACATGGTTGTTGATTGCGCTCTAGGCTGTGATTGCCAAACTGACAACATTCTAAGCAGAGTTCGGTGACCTCCCTGCAAGCACACGGATCATTGGCGCAATTCAGAAGAGGGATGTAGAATGCTTCTAAATTGACCTCACACGACATCTCAGTTTTGATGAACAGTTGCCGAGACCCATGTAGGGCATTAGTCACTTGAAAATGTTCACACACAGTTTGCAACCAATTATCTTTCCCCACTGTTTGGGGGAAAAATTTATAAAAAATGACAAGATTTGTATTATTGCAAGCTCATCATGCCTTTTGGTGTTAACAGTCTGGAGGCCTAGTGTTAATTATCCGATCTTCTGTCAACGTGAATATGATTATTGTTCATAGTTCTGTTTTTAGTCTTATTATTAAAGTGTATGTGACACTTTCACAGGTGAGGCAATAAATGAATGTCATGCAATGCACCTGTCACCTCAAGATAAGCCTATAGGCTTCTCAAACGTGAAACATCGGAATACATAGTCTCCTTGTTACCCCCAAAACAAATTTACTGCCAGATACACAGTGCTGAGTAATAACTTAACACAGGAAGTGCTGAATTTATACGATCTTGACTGGGTCTTACATCCTTGCCTTCGACCAGCTGTTAGTCGGTTGCTGAACAAGCACTGCTCTTTGTGCAGTTCCTCTTGGGTCTGAAGTCAACCTCATATACATTGAGCATGTGCACCTTTATTGCGCCTCCTATTGGCCTAGCAAAATCCAAAATGCATTCATCACCCTTTAGCAAACTACAGCAGTGAAGCTAAAGGGTGCACTGTTATAGTTAGTTGTGTGGGCTATTAAGTTTTGACTGATTTTGTTCTTAGACATCGTAGGGTACCATGCCCCTGTGAGCTGGCGCATTTGGGTTTTAAGTAGCCATGTTTTCGAACGTAAACTCGATTGGTGTAATAGTTTAACTGTCCTGCTGCARGTAGCTGGGTTGTACAGCTGATGCGTTAACTCAGAAAATTAATTATAACAAAGTTATAAGGCAGTGAATAGACTAGCCTAATTACTGTGATTTCTATTGGAAACCTATTTTATATGGTCGTTAGAAGTGTTTTAGGCAGTTTTTGCATCCTCAATTTTTTGTTCTTAGGAAGAGTTCAGACAAACATATTCGTATACACCACCATTTAACTCGTTTCCGCCTCAGTGTACACAATGGTTTATTATCTAAATAAATGACTTTCCTTCCATTTTGTTTCTGATCACCAGTTGTTGGCAAGGATAAACACGTAACAGCTGTCCCCTGTTTCCTCCTCCCTACAGCACACTGCCAACAGTGCCGTATCCAACGCTGCAATGCGGAGTACGTGGCCTCTACCTCGCCCTCTAGTGGTCTCCAGGAAGACTCCCCGTCCGATGTGGACTACTGCATCGCCCTGCGCGCCTACGCCCTGTGTACCCGCCGCACGGCGCGCAGCTGCAGGGGTGACCTGGTCTACCACTCGGCTGTGTTCCGTATCAAAGAGCTCTTCACCCAGCACAACTGCTCCAGCGACGGACCCACCTCCTCGGCCAAGGCCCCTAGCACCTCCAGGCCAGTCGTGTCCGAGCTGTGCGACTACGAGAGCCGTGTGCTGGCCTCGGGCCCTGCCGGCCAGGGAAAGAAGTATGCCCACTGTGGATTATTCGGGGACCCACACCTGCGGACGTTCCGCGACGAGTTCCAGACCTGCAAGGTGGAGGGGGCGTGGCCTCTTATCGATAACCGTTACCTGTCGGTGCAGGTGACCAACGTACCTGTTGTCCTGGGCTCCAGCGCCACCGCCACCAGCAAGGTAGGCCAAGTCATGGGTTCATGTATGGGGGTTTTGCTGTCAGTAAAACATAGGGCCTCAATCATAACAAAGGTACCTGAACTGTATGTCATACATTGAATTCGAAAGGAGACTGACACAATGGTTCAAGATATACACACACCTCAAGTTGTCTCCGTTGACTTCACCTCTCATTCCTTTTCCAGACACCAGGGGAGAGAGGGCTATTTAGTGGTGTTGGATCACAGACATGCTTGAGCGCTCTACCTTTAACACATGGGTGGTCAGTCATATGGTAGTGATTAACGCCTGCCCCAACATTTCCCTCTCCCACAATTAGATTTTTTATTTTTATTAGAAAAAAATTCTCCGCTGCAGTCAAATAATGAACAGATATTTTTCTTGAAATATGGAATAATTAGAAAAATATTTAGATTTTAAATGTTTTATTCTARTGATTTGTTTGGTTTATCTTAATAGCATTTTATCCTGAAGTCAGTATTTAAACCTTGTTCTTCATATTGAAGGCCACACTTGGAGCTTGTCTTACTACATTTGTAGATATGCACTGGATGAATACAGCACTTGGTAGACACTAAAAAGTAGGGCTACTATCAATTTAGACTAGCTTACCATGCCACATTTGCTAAAATAATCTGGTTTCATTAGTGATTTTTTTTTTAGCTCATGTAGATTACAAGAAAATACACAAAGGATTGGGTCTTGGACTACCTAGACCTCTGCGAAGATCTATAGGCCTAGGCCAAAACATCTAGGCATAGGCTAGATTTGATAAAAGCCAAAGTGATAATGACTGGTCTGAAAGTTTCTTTCAGATCAGTTTGCTGAAACTCAAGAGCTTTTGTAAATAACCTATGCTAGATTGCATATGAGTTTGAAGTAAACCAAACACTACTAAAGGGAGAACAGATTTCAGAGCCAACTATTTCAAATTATTATTTTTTGTGCATATGGGTGGAGGGAATGCAACGCCAATACCGCATGCCCCCACCGTCCGCTTGAATTGGGGCAACTGTCAGAGTACAGAAAGGAAAATCCTTCATCAAATACAGTATCCCCTTAACTGTGAAGTGAACCATAGCCAGCTCTTTGACAAAGCCTTGAAAAAATGTTGGCGTAGTACTAGAAATCCAGGCTCGACTCCAGAGTCGTGTCAGAGCTCTGGCACAGTGGCAGTTGTGGTGGAAGGTATTTCTGATTTTCTGGGACTATCAGACAGCTGGGTTTGTTTTGACCCATCACTCTTGTAAGAAAGAGTATGGAGCCATACATTTGCCATGGTTTATGACATTTACAGTATTTGTTTTAGATGGCACAGATTCATGTGGGAACACTCATTAGTTGGCCTAGACGTTTCTTTGGATTTGGTTATTTCCAAGTTAGTGGTCCAAGACCTTACCAATGTGTTGCTGATGCTTTCTAGTCCATATTTACTGGAAAATAATAGTATACTGAATATTTCTGCCCATGGTGCTTTCCTTCCATCAGATTACACAAAAGCTCTTATACCTTTTCCAAGCGAAAGACTGGAGTTTGTTTTCAAACTTTAAAATGAACTCTTCATGTCATAAAAAGTTAAGGTCCTGCTGACACACTGTGGCTCAAAATGGTACTACACCTCTGATGGCGTCTGCTGCTTAGTAGTTAGTAATCAGGGTGTATGCAGGATAGTGCTTCAACCGCTTTTACCATCAGCATATAACTATGTACTAACAGTTGTCCACCAAACAATACTACAGAAAGTAAGATTTTTATAATTCAATTTTGATTTCAATGGAATCATTAATTGACTTGCCTTTGTTTCTTCATTGTTCTCTTCCAGATAACGGTGATCTTCAAGTCGTACCACGGCTGTACAGAGCAGAAGGTATACCAGGCCACCACCGAGGACCTTCCCTCTGCCTTCCAGGATGGCTCTCGGAGTGGCGGGGAGGGGGGCAGTCTGTGGATCGTAGAAAAGGTTGGCTCCGGGGGACGCCTGGTGACAATCCAGGCCCGCTACATTGGGACGTCCATCATAGTGCGCCGAGTGGGGCGCTACCTTACCTTCGCCATCCGCATGCCAGAGGACACCCTTGACTTTTCTGAGGAGAACAGTGGGCTGCAGCTTTGTCTGCACGGGTGCCCTCGCAACGAGCTCATCAAGGAGCACACGCTGGGGCGCCAGCCCCTTCACCCCCGCCTCCCGGGCTCCGGGGGTAACCCGGAGCTGGGGCCCCTACTGCCCCCACATCAGATCTACACAGTGGAGCGTGCCACAGCCAAGTGCAGGGAGACCCTGCAAGTGGAGGACATATACTTCCAGTCATGTGTGTTTGACCTGCTCACCACAGGGGACCCTGAGTTCTCCATGGCAGCCTACGGGGCTCTGGAGGATCTAAAGGCCCTTCCTCCCAGCAAACTCAAGCAAAACTCTCCCAGGACTCCTCATGTTCAACAAAACAGAGGGGGGCCACACACATTGGCCACAGCCACCCCCAGTCTGGTCACACTCCTGCTCCTGGTTCTACTGCTTTTGTAAAGAGTGAATACGACACGCAAACAAAGTGGACGTAATGCCAGCTTGAAGGAGTGTCTTTTTGCATTTGTGAATGTTGTAGTTCTTTTCCTGTCACTAAACCATTTTGTAGGATTGATCCCTCAAAGGATACCAGTCCTTCTTGTCCCCCCCAGACACACGTTGGCTGCCAGCTTCTACCACTTAATTGAGTCCCGAGCCTGAATGCACGCAGTCAGGTGGGATCGGTGGTTAAGTGCGTAATGCGCTCTCTATTGTCACACTTGTAAATTGGATTAAGACAGTTGCAGGATGCGTAAATGGGAAATTCATCGTAATGTGGTTCTGTGCACCGGCTGTAAGGCAGCTTATCAAAAAGAATATTTTTTTAAATTTCATATTTTTGGGGAATCAAGATGCACACAATCGTGTCAGATATCATCAGAGAATGTATCAGGCTTACGTGTAAATAGTCTATAGTGCAGGGACTTCTGGAATGTGTATCATTAGGCACTTAACGGTTGACACACCAAGTTTAGTTCCTCAATGTTGTCATATTTACTGGAAAATGTTTCTTACATGGGATGATCCAACAACTAAACGAAAATACTACCTATCCAAATGTATTTGGGTTTTGGTGTAATATTCTCAGTACTTTTCACTCCACCCAAGTGTGATTGCATTATCAGTTAAGTGAAACACTCCCTCTTCAAGCTGCTTGGCTTCCAGTTTTTTTTAAAGGTAAAGAAACAATCTCTATATAATAATAATATATTGAAAGAGTGTATGTGTTTTATATTGTGTACATTTGCCTGTGTATAGATTGTTTTTAACTGTTTTACACTTGTTGTGATTAGTTAGGTATTTTTGAATGAACTAATGCGTTTTACCTTATCTGTAATTTTCCATATTAAAAAGTGTTGGACACCATCTTTGTTTGTCATTTTTGATTCTTAAGCTTTCAACAGTCAATGTCTACGGCACAAGGATTCGGTATGTGAGTGGGACCATGGAGAATATTTGCTAGTGTAAATCTGACAGTTTACTCAGAATTGACAGTCTTCCTAAAGGGTTGCAATTTATATTTAGCATAGGCCAGTGGCTTTCTACATACAGTGCCTTCAGAAGTTGTTGCTCCTTGACCTTTTACGTTTTTGTTACAGCCTGAGGTTAAAATGGAATACATTTACATGTTTTTGTCACTGGCCTACACTCAATGTCAAAGTGGGATTGTTTTTTGAAATCTTCACATTTGACTGTTCCTGAGTTTAGCTTAAATCTATGGCAAGACCTGAAAGGTTGTCTAGCAGTGGAGGCTGCTAAGGGGAGGATGGCTCATAATGGTTGGAATGGAGTCAATGGCGTGGTATGAAACACAGATTGCAGTTTCCATTTGCTTGATCCCACTCCATTCCAGCCATTATTATGAGCCGTCCTCCCCTTAGCAGCCTCCACTGTTGAGCAATCAACAATTTGACAGAATTTGGAAATAATAACTGGCAAATGTTGCACAATCCAGGTGTGGAAAGCGCTTGGATTTACCTAGAAAGACTCAGTTGTAATTGCTGCCAAAAGTGATTCTAATGTATTGACATTTTTAATCCCACTTTGTAACAACAAAATGTGGTTAAAGTCAAGGGGTGTGAAGACTTAATGGAGGCACTTCATGTAAGTCTTAAATGAGTGAAACCAATAAAGCCTTTAATTGGTGGAAAAACCTTTGTTTAAAAAAATATATAAATACATTTGTCATTAACACAGACTGCCCACAAGGCCCACTTTGCAGTTTTGGGTAAATAGAATACGTTCTAGAAACACCCAGGATGTATTTAAGATCAAGGCATTAGGTGTTCTGATTGTGTTGAACGACGGGAACATTTGTGTCATGAACCGTGTGGAAGGGATTTACGTGCCAACAGAAAAGATCAATTTCTGCTGCGCACTGGAGCCTATTCCACAGATTGACAAGCCAGGGATATTGATGGCTTTCCATCTAGCCCACTCAACAGGGCTTCCCGTTGACAAGTTGGAACTCTACATGTTAACCGTTCTGGAATTAATTTAGATTCAGCCAAGTGGGTAACTAGTATTTGTATAAAGATCTACGCCAAATCATTTATAATTTTTGACATATGAAGAGGGACAGGGTGTTCTCTCCAAGTGAGAGTAAAACCAGTGGTGTCATTTGGCCTGGGCTCCAGGGATTCAGCCCCGGATGTTTTTGATCCAGCCCCCAACCTTTTGATGTCCACCCCCTTATGACTGAGTTTCCATAACCAAATACATGTTTTACTGACAAATGTTAATGAAAAAAATGTACAATACAATATACTGCACTAGGCAGTAGCAAGCACTGCAAGAAGCCCCTGGAGTGACGCGGTGCCTGCTGTGATTGGTCGCAATTTCTCAACACAGTGGACCGCTCGTCCCTTGACCACCCCTACAGCACCGGTTAGATGTCAATGTGACTCAGCAAAATGCCCCCCTGTGGACTGAAGCTGAACTATACTAAAGCATTTTTAACCCTGTTTAACATTAGCAATGTTGAGGAAGTAGAACTGACAAAATGAAATGAATCATAGAGGTCCTATAACCTGTTCCATTCTACAGGTAAACATGTTTGGCTCATGTGTGTTATTTCCATATAGGTTATGTAACTATTTGTAAAAAACTGCCCATTATGGAGTTGGTGAAATTATTTCTTTGAGCTTTTATTTGTATTTCTCTTTATTTATTTGACACTTACTTTTTTTGTTGATGTTGCATTGTCGAGAGGTCAACCTGCAAGTAAGTATTTCATTGCACTGTGTACTCCATGTTTATCATGTGTATATGACGAATAAGCAAACTTGAACTTAGAATGGAAGGGAGGGGGAGGGGGGGGGGGCAGCCAGAAAGAGAGGAGAAAAGATGGCCAGCTTTGTGGTTAGATTGTAGGTGAACAAAACATTGAAAAATACATAGGCCCATAAATTATGTGTCCTCGAATGTTATGTAATCTAAAAATCTCACATTAGCTGGTAGAACTGACAAAATCAAATTAACCTTAGAGTTCTTATAGTTCTTATTCCAAAGGTAATCTTTTTTGGGCTCATGTCACTTTATATTCATATAGCCTACAGGCTACGTAGCTTCTTATCTGTCATGTTTGGAGTTGTGTTGCGCTGTAATGCAGAAATATCCCTATGGGGTTAGTTAGGGACCATTTGATAAATTACACAATGTACATGGGACAATATGTAAATATTCCAATAGCTCCAAATTTCAATGACTTAAAAACCTCAAACCAACTACAAATTGTAGAAATGTATAAACAAATACTGAACCCATTTAATGAGAAAACTAAAAGGTGTGCAGCATGAAAATATTGTCTAATTTACATTGTGTAATTTATTGACGGTCCCTAACTGATCCCGGGACAAGACTATCCAAAGCCGAAGTCAGGTTGCACACCAGTCAGCTAAAGCTAATTGGGAAAATAATTTGGCTCTTCCTACTTACGCACGCACTCATCAAATCACACCCTGAAACCAACACACGTGTGAATTCAATCATAGCTTTTAGCATTTCTTAATTAACCAAATCTAAAAGGAGGCCAAATCAGGTCGTGCCGTCACCCTTTAAAACGAACTAATGACATGTTGCACCTCTACCTTGATACCTTTCAGATGAGCCAAGGAGGACAGATGAGAACAGCAGACCAGTGGAGCATTTAGAACAGCAGCAGCCAGAGGCAAATGGAAGGGAAGACGATGATTTAGGTGACCCTGATACAGGCCAAAACAAGTTAAGTTACCACAGTATCCCCTTGATCGTTTTGGATTGCAAAACTAAAGAGACACTTGAGAGAAGACAAAGAGACAGACAACAGAAGAGTAGGATATGATGGAGATGGAGAGAGACACTACAAAAACATAACAGTCCATAACAGAAGAGGATAGACAAAGAACACAGTAAGAAACAAGAACCTGAGACAGCAACAGACAAGACACAGACAAAGTGACAGAAGAGGGCAAATGGAGAGAGAACAGAGGTGAGTTGAGCACACAGACTGTAGCACTTCAAGCTGCTTTATAGATTCTAATTAGTTGTATTTATTTGCACAAATTCTAAGAGGTGAAATACAGACAGTGAAAAAGTTAAACATAGTTTACAAAGAATAGCTGAGGTAAAAAGGCCAGAGAAATTACTATTAAAACAATTGTTTKTTTTACACTTTTTACAACCAGGACAGGACGAGAAAGGAGGGTAGACAAGAGACAGCAACATAAACAGCAACAGAAGAGGGCAGACGAGAGACAGCAACATAGAAGAATAAGAGACCGCAACATAGAAGAATTAGAGACAGCAACAGAAGAGGGCAGACGAGAGACAGCAACAGACAACACAGAGAAAGTGATGGAGAGAGACAGAGGAGGGGTGAGCACAGTAGACTGTATCACTTAAAGCTGCTCTATGGATTCTAATTACTGCACAGTGTGTGCGTGTGTGTGTGAGAGAGAGCGAGAGAGAGAGAGAAAGAGGGTGTTTGGGTACTGTAGGATTCTTTAATCCGTTTGGCTCATTGCACAGGTCAGAGTCTATGTGTTCCAGAGTAGATAGTGGAGAGATCCACAGATCCACAGTAACAGCTGTAATTGGGTACTGGCAGTGTCTGCAGATGTTCTCCGTATCCATAGCCAGAATGATTTTGCAGTGCATGGTGATCGAACAGGTTTCCTGTTAAAATCAGAAGTGTAGGGAGGGTGAAGTCTGTGAATCCCAAAAATAGCAATTATACAGATGATTATCAAAACATGCACACAGCTGTGTTTTTTGTGGTAAATGTGAGAGAGAAAAACTATTTTGATAATGGTTGTCATACACATAACTTGTCCATAATGTAGAGGCCTGTGGGATATTCATTGAAGAGATAAGGGAGGAGGATGGTACGTGTGATCTGCATAACAACATTATCAATACCTATTGACATACCTTTGTATGCCTTTTCCTCTGTATACCTACAGACACAAAAGTGAGCAGTTCAGTCATCTGCACCCAATACAGCTAGCCTTGAACATATTCGTATAGCCTACATATTCTTACCTCTTTGTTGATTGATATCCAGTGAATTGTGTCGATTTTCTGTTTTAGAAAGATTTGCACAAATATGAAAAGATTGTTGGTATCATCATAAAACAATATCAGTTTAGATCATACAAGGGACAAACCTTACCTTAAACTGAGATCTTTAAATATTTCAGTTAAGTGCCTGCTGTACTTTCAAATTTAAATCCAAATCTTTTAGTTGGGCCGTTAGGTTTCTCTAAGAACCCCCACCAACTAGGAGGTTCCTCGATGAACCCCACTTCCTATAGGGTTCTTGGAATAACGTTTTGGGGGCATTTTCAGTGTCAAGAACCCTAAGGTTCTTTGAAGAACTTTGAGGATCTTAGAAGAACCCTTGCTGAACCCCTAATTTTTAGAGTATGGCAGGTGGGAAGGTGCAAGTTACCTGAAAAAAATATATTCTTGTTGTTGTACGTATTTCCTGTTCCCACCGCAAACACTCACATCACATATGTCTCACAACTACACTCCCCCTTCATCCCCTGGAACTGTCCAGTGCTTGTCGCACTATGCCACATGGCCTCAAATTACACTGTTCTGATTCTTTGTAGCCCACACCTTTAAAATATTTAAATAATAACACTTTTGATTCATCAGCTGTTGTTGTTGTGATGGAGGATCATTTCCAGTTTTTAACCTCTACCGCTTCTCTCTCCCGGATCCGGGATCCTCCTCATCAAAAAAGCTGACTAGCATAGCCTAGCCTAACGCGACAGGGATATCATAGGTTTAAAAATATATATATTTACGCGGTCTCCTCTGAACAGTTGATGTTGAAATGTCTATTACTTGAACTGTGAAGCATTCTTTTGGGCTGCAGTCTGAGGTGCAGTTAACTCTAATGAACTTATCCTCAGCAGAGGTAACTCTGGGTCTTTCCTGTGTCGGTCCTCGTGAGAGCCAGTTAAGGAAAGAAATTCCACAAATTAACTTTTAACAAGGCACACCTGTTAATTGTAAGGGACAAAGATCGTAGTTTTTGGAGAAATGTCCTCTGGTCTGATGAAACAAAAACAAAACTGTTTGGCCATAATGACCATTATTATGTTTGGAGGAAAAAGGGGGAGGCTTGCAAGCCAAAGAACACCATCCCAACCGTGAAGCACGGGGGTGGCAGCATCATGTTGTGGGGGTGCTTTGCTGCAGGAGGGACTGGTGCACATCACAAAATGGATGGCATTATGAGGGAGGAAAATTATGTGGATATATTGAAGTAACATCTCAAGACATCAATCAGGAAGTTAAAGCTTGGTTGCAAATGGGTCTTCCAAATGGACATTGACCCCAAGCATACTTCCAAAGTTGTGGCAAAAGGGCTTAAGGACAACAAAGTCAAGGTATTGGAGTGGCCATCACAAAGTCCTGACCTCAATACTATAGAAAATTTGTGGGTAGAACTGAAAATGCGCGTGCAAGCAAGGAGGCCTACAAACCTGACTCAGTTAAACCAGCTCTGTTAGGAGGAATGGGCCAAAATTCGCCCAAATTATTGCGGGAAGCTTGTGGAAGGTTTGACCCAAGTTAAACAACTTAAAGGCAACGCTACAAATACTAATTTAGTGTATGTAAACTTCTGACCCACTGGGATTGTGATGAAAGAAATAAAAGCTGAAATAAATCATTCTCTCTACTATAATTCTGACATTTTACATTCTTAAAATGAAGTGGTGATCCTAACTGACCTAAAACTGAATTTCTACTTGGATTAAATGTCAGGAATTGTGAGGAAGTGAGTTTAAATGTATTTGGCTAAGGTGTATGTCAACTTCTGACTTCAACTGTACCCTATGGATCCACAAACCTATTCTTTCCCCTCCTCCTACACATATTCATATTCACCCTATTTCACACTCCCATCTCTCACACACACACCTGCCATAGAACAGTTATTGACATATTTCCTATTTTGTATTGTCTTTCAGTGTACATTTAGCCCATTGGAATTGGCTACTTATAGCTTTATTTCCTAGAAAAGAACAGTTACTTGGGAAAGTAGAGTATAGATTGTATTGGGAGAGGGGGAAAGAATATTGTCTCAACTTACGATAAACTGGTCTTAACTCTTCCGCTTGTTTTGGTTCGACCAGCGCCTAGCCGAAAGAGTGTGTTCGTATACTCCCTTAAAATACCT
Organism: Salvelinus sp. IW2-2015; assembly: GCF_002910315.2. Lineage (NCBI taxonomy): Eukaryota > Metazoa > Chordata > Actinopteri > Salmoniformes > Salmonidae > Salvelinus > Salvelinus sp. IW2-2015. The sequence continues at coordinate 14,193,251 of NC_036856.1, forward strand.
CTTTGGGCTAGGGGGCAGTATTTTCACGTCCGGATGAAAAGCATGCCCAAAGTAAACTGCCTGCTACTCAGGCCCAGAAGCTAGGATCTGCATATACTTAGTAGATTTGGATAGAAAACACTCTGAAGTTTCTAAAACTGTTAGAATAATGTCTGTGAGCATAACAGAACTGATTTGGCAGGCAAAACCCCGAGCACAATCCATCCAGGGGGGAAAAAATTGAAGTCATTGTGTTTCCCATTGGGTTTCTATTGAAAGCCCTATTTATGAGGAACCTGGTTGCAGTTCCTATGGCTTCCACTAGATGTCAACAGTCTTTAGAAATTGGTTGATGTTTTTCTTTTGAGATATGAAGAAGTAGTGTAAGTGTCACTCCAAGTGGACTCTACTGTTTGGTGCGCGTAAACTGGAATGCGCTTCATGTTGTTTTTATCCGGTATTGAACACAGTATATTCCGTTTTAAATTTTATCGATGATTTCAATTTTAGGATACCTGAGGTTGAATTAGGAACGTTGTTTGAAATGTTTGGACCAAGTTTACAGGTAACTTATTAGATACTTTGTAGGCATGTTGGGCGAGTTGAAACCGGTGTATTTCTGAATCAAACGCGCCAAATAAATGGACATTTTTGGGACATAAAGAAGGACATTATCGAACAAAAGGACAATTTGTGATGTTTCTGGGACATTTTGGAGTGCCAACAAAAGAAGATCTTCAAAGGTAAGGCATTAATTATATCGTTATTTATGACTTTTGTCGCGCACCTGCCTGGTTGAAATCTGATTTTCATGTGTTTGTATGCGGGGGGCTGTCCTCAGATAATCGCATGGTCTGCTTTCGCCATAAAGCCTTTTTGAAATCTGACACAGCGGCTGGATTAACAAGAAGTTAAGCTTTATTTTGATGTATTACACATATATTGTCGTGAATGTTGAATATTGATATTCCTGTAGTTTGAATTTGGCGCACTACAATTTCACTGGATGTTGTCAAATCAATCCCGCTAAAGGGATTGGCGCATGAAGGGACCCATAAGAGGTTTTAAAAGACCTTTGCATGAAAAATGAGAAAAAGCGGCAATAGTACTGTTTGTCCATCTTAAAAAAGCCTCCAAATAGTCAGAATGATTCTAAGATAACTCAAGAAATCTGTCATACATTTTGCAGAGGAGATCTTAGTTGCACAATTTTACATCTAACTAGGATGTTTGGTGCAGTATTTCTCAAGTAAAATGTTTTGCACGAAAACGAATCCCTACTGTTGACAAATGACAGACGAAGGTTGCGTAGACTTCAGCTCTGAACTTTGGCTTGCCTCAATCATTTTGTGTGTGCACAAACAGCCGAAAAAACCCTTGCCAAAGAACAACACGAACAAAACCATCACAAAATGTTGTCATAATACAGAGCCTTCGGAAAGTATTCAGACCCTCTGACTTTTTCAAAATGTTGTTACGTTACAGCCTTATTCTAAAATGTATTAAATTGTTGTTGTTTTCTCATCAATCTACAAACAATACCCCATAATGACAATGTGGAAACAGGTTTTTAGAAAAAAAATTGAAACAGAAATGCCTTATTTACATAAATATTCAGACCCTTTGATATAAGACTTGAAATTGAGCTTAGGTACATCCTATTTCCATTGATCGTCCTTGAGATGTTTCTACAACTTGATTGGAGTCTACCTGTGGTAAATTCAAGTGATTGGACATGATTTGGAAAGACACACACCTGTCTATATAAGGTCTGACAGTTGTCAGAGCAAAAACCAAGCCATGAGTTTGAAGGAATTGTTCATAGAGCTCCGAGACAGGATTGTGACGAGGCACTGGGGAAGGGTACCGAGATCTGGGGAAGGGTACCAAAAAAATTCTGTATTATTGAAGGTCCTCAAAAACCCAGTGGCCTCCATCATTCTTAGATGGAAGAAGTTTGGAATCACCAAGACTCTTCCTGAGCTGGTCGTCAGGGAGGTGACCGAGAACCAGATGGTCACTCTGACGTAGCTCCAGAGTTCCTCTGTGGAGATGGGAGAAACTTCCAGAAGAACAACCATCTCTGCAGCACACCACCAATCAGGCATTTATGGTAGAGTGGCCAGACGGAAGCCACTCCTCAGTAAAAGGTACATGACAGCTCGCTAGGAGTTTGCCAAAAGGCACCTAAAGACTCTCAGACCATGATAAGATTCTCTGAGCTGATGAAACCAAGATGAAACTCTTTGACCTGAATGCCAAGTGTCACATTTGGAGGAAACCTGGCACCATCCCTATGGTGAAGCATGGTGGTGGCAACATAATGCTGTGGCAATGTTTTTCAGTGGCAAGAACTGGGAGACTAGACTAGTCAGGCAAATATGAACGGAGCAAAGTACAGAGATCCTTGATGAAAACCTACTCCAGAGAGCTCAGGACCTCTGGGGTGAAGGTTCACCTTCCAACAGTACAATGACCCTAAGCACACAGCCAAGACAACGCAGGAGTGACTTCAGGTCTCTGAATGTTTCTTGAGTGGCCCAGCCAGAGCCCGGACTTGAACACGATTAAACAACTCTGGAGAGACCTGAAAATAGCTGTACAGCAACGCTCCCCATCCAACCTGACAGAGCTTGAGAGGATCTGCAGAGAAGAATGGGAGAAACTCCCCAAATACAGGTGTGCCAAGCTTGTAGTGTCATACCCCAAAATAACTTGAGGCTGTAATCGCTGCCAAAGGTGCTTCAACAAAGTATTGAGTAAAAGGTCTGAATAACTACGTAAATATGATGTTTCATATTTTTATTTATTTTTTAAATAAAATTGCAAAAAAATCTAAACCTGTTTTTGTTTTATCATTATGGGGTATTGTGTGTAGATTGCTGAATATATATATATATTTTTTAATCCATTTTAGAATAAGGATGTAATGTAACAAAATGTGGAAAAAGTGAAGGGGTCTGAATACTTTCCCGAAGGCACTGTAATCTTGTTTGCCCTGTTAATGGCTTATGCTAAAAAAATGTGGTGACCATTAAGATGTGTGCGTATAGCACTCTGAATGTACCTTATAAGACCTCTATTCATTCGTGTTACCTCCATTACATTCATGGAAACGGGTCACTTTTCCTAGTTTGCCAGGAGTCTGTAGGCTATAGGTGCCCTCTTCCTGCGTACAGAACATGCCATGATTATTTTACCACCCATTCCCTGCTGGGTTCCTCAGAGTTCCCCGTGCTAGCTACTTCTATCTTGCTCTACTTCCTGTTTGTGCAGCATCAGAGGGGGATGTCTATGTGTATAGAGTGTGTGTAAATGTTAGCTCAATGCTGGGCTGGCTAGTGAGTCTGCTCTCGCCTGCCATACTAGGCGTTAACAAGGTTTGGCCTGTGCTTGACAATATATTGAAAACAACAAGAAAGACAGCACAGACAGCACAGGACACTGTTAGATATGCAATACACACATGGTCCCAGTTCCCATTTAGCTAGTCAGCATGCCCCTCTATATTTTATTTCAGTATTTATTTCGCAAAGTAAGCAATTTTCTCACACGTTCTTTGCTTTATACTAGTGTCCCCATTTCAGATGACACACCAATGAGCCACAAGGGTTTGGAGATGGGCAGGAAAATGATGAAATGCGTCACCATTTTATCCACATTTATCATTATACTCTTAGCACACGCCAGATGTCCTAAATCATGTGTTCTTGGGCTGAGTGTTCATCACCCTTATTTTTAATATCGTCTGAGGAGGGGAGAAAATAGAAAGAAGCAGTTGTGCGGCCGTGGTAAAACCTGTCACAAGCAATCTAGTCTTGGCAGCCGAGCAGGCAGAGCGCTAGTTAACACGCTGATGGCTATATAGCTCCAATTGCCGCTTTAATAGTTATTTTTCTGCACTATACGGCCCTTCCTTCCTTATGACGTTTGTCAACCCTCCAACTTCAGTTGTCTTATAATTTTTTATTCCATAAATAGATGGGCTAATATGGTCCATGTTGTTCTTTGGTTGTTAACATGGTGTGGGGGAGATGAAAGTTCCATTTGCCCAGCGGTGTTAAACAAACTCAAGATTTCGGTCCTGTCCTGATTCATATTCATCTGGGAGAACCAGTGACAGCATGACAACTGCCACTAAAACTGACATGTGGGCACTGAGGGTGGGCTTAGAATAGGGGAAACTTGATATATTGAAACATCTGACAAGCCAGTACACAAATTAGGTTAGAGGATAGTCATAAATCTTAAAATAAATATTTTTCAGAGTCCAAGTTTACAAAAATGTTTTCTTGAAAATCATGTTCCTTTAAAATAGATGTCTTGTATGCTAAGAATGGTACATGTTTGTATGTAGGCTTACATTATGTAAAGGAGTAGGTACTGTAGATTGGCCATCATCCACCCTCTTTACAACCAGTCTCCCTTCACTTTCCCTTGTAAACAAGGACAATTAAAATACTAATGAGTTGAGAACAAACCCCTGAGTGATTGATACTCTCACTGGAGAAATTAATTTGATATTAATAGAGAAGTTGGCAAGATAAATAGATAGTGCCATGTGAGTCCTCTCCCTGATTGTTAAATAGTTAGATTGATGGTTGTCTTAATACAAGGTGTTCGGAGACTGAAATGAGTTGGCCTTGATAAGGATATAGAGTTCTGCATTATACAAGGTCAACAGAATATTCTCTGTCAAGTGTCTTTGTATTGTAGTGTTATTTAAGTATTAGACCGGTTATGTTATTGTTGATATAGTGATATTCTCTTCGGTCCAGATTATACTGAAAAAGATGGCGCAAGACTCTCTATATATGCAATGTATTCCAAGCACTTATTTTCTAAAGGCCAAAATGCTGGCGTTCACTGTAAACATTGACGATCCTCTTTATAGGCACTTTCTCTTCATTCATTGTAAATGTAAGGAATAAATAATTATATGACAGAGTAGAACTCCTTTTTCARAGCTTTGTGGACAGCGGCAGGTATGGCTGGTTCTCAGTGCTCAGGTTTGTATAATTTTTTCTACACGTTTTTCATGGCCTATTAAATCACATCTTGTCCTGTCGTCCCATGAATCACTGGCAGGAAGCTGGTGTGTGCTGTGCATAACGTTAACCAACTTATGCATTCAGGGCCTGGTTTGTGGACCTGGTTTGTGCCTGTGTAAGATAGAGCAAATTGTAATTCCACATACAGATACTGTTGCATAGATCTCTATAACAGAACAGCATAACATAATCCAACATGTTGTTCAGTTGCTGTAGGTGGAAGGTGTGTGGGGAGGGGGATTCTGGATGAGCCCAGCTATCTCAAAACACAGGCTTTTATACTTGACCAAGTCCATGTTTCTGTCTCTTCAATAATCGACATGACAGGAGGAACCTGAACATGTCTCTCAAACAGACAACCTGATGCAGCATGGCTACTGACCTACATATCAAACTATACTCTGGTATGAGAGAGAACTTATATAAAGGATGATTGACATTTCTACTTAAATAAACACATACCCTCCCCTAGGTTTGGTCTATTCGTATCTCCGATGCATTCACTACTGGGTGTGTAAAATGAAAGCGTCTTCCTCCTAAGCAAGAACCAATGCATGCCAGTGCAGTGGTAGTTGCACTACTGTACAGTAAGGCAAGCCACAGTAGAGAATACCTGGACAGCTGAGTGTATATTTTTGTTAACGGCTGTCACCAAACTTTTAACAAATGGCACCTCAGCACCCCGGAGCCTGGAAAAACCCTGCTCGGAAATGAAGCACCTGCATCATAAATCTTGGAAAGTTACAATAATTTGCAATTCACTCCCTCATCAAAGGCAATATTACCCTAATTTATTATCTCCCTGCGCACGGGCCCGCAAAGGCCGTGAAGATAAGAGTTTATCAGGAGGGGGATTGATTTTCATTAACTGATAATAAAGATGAACTGCCGGGCTCGCACACTGACCAAGAGCCATACTTTATTGGAATTGGGCCAATTTATTTCATGTGCTAGTGGTTCTAATTTTGGTCCGCCCTTTTCCCCCTGCTCTTCAGAATGTTCTTCCTTCATTCATTACCGTAGCAACCCAGCCCTACTGTTAATGTCACCACATCTTTTGATGCATCAACACAACCATTTTTAAAACACAGGCCAATGTGTCAAGTCAGCGATCACATCTGTTTATTTTCTTGTGTCTTGCTAAGACAAGGTATACTTTCAAGGATATACTGTACTCTTTGTCAATGTTGCATGAATGTGTCATGGTTTGTATACATTGCACTGATAGCATGTGTAATGTATATGTTATGAGTTTCTTTATTTGTAACACAATCATTTTGACTTGTTCCTGCCAACACTCATCATCATTCCCTCCGGTTATTGTTACCCATCAAAATTTTCCCCAAAATATATCATATCCCCAGGTTAAGTCCAATAACCATACAATCAGAAGTTACCTACTAAATAGCAGAGCACTGGGTCCACAGTCTTTAGGATGACAGATCATTTCAATCACTCTACACCTTGCCTCATTAGGTTTCTATATGAGTATACAAATAATACATTTCCCCACCTACTGCCTGGCTCTATGCTACACTGTGAATTCTAGAACAGACTCCTATCAGATACATCCTAATTTCCCACAAATGATCATGTGAGCTTGTTTTCTTAAGGTCTTGGAGGCGTGTCTCTGAAGATTGCATGTGATTGGTACTGCTGGTAACGTGCTGAAAGGGCGTAAGGCCATCAGTGATAATGGCCATTTCCGCACACTCAATTACCCTATACCTAGAAAATAACCCTAGAAATATTCCAGGAAAAAGGTTGCAACACTTATAGACATAAAATGCCTTCAGGACAGGGATGGACACTTAGCTGTTTGTCCAATGACTCCCCTTCTCGGTGGTGTAGTTATGCATTTATTACACATGAGAATGCAGCATCCAGTTTGAAATTTTATTGTAAAATTGAAAAAAAGGAGAGAAAGAGAAAAGCCCCAATAAGCATTTCTTTTTATACATACCTTATCTTAACAGAACAATAACATAAATAAATACAAATTAAATAAATAAACAATTAAATAAACAAATAAATAAACACATACATAATTAAATATCAAGTTCCTTACCTGATCAAATAAATAATTATAAAACCATTAAATCATTAATCATTAATATGAAATAATCTAAGCAGCAAGTATTCAAGAAATTTCAACGGGGAAAAAATGTTTGGTTTCTCAGGCTATTACAGAACACATATTTAATTTTTTTTTATATATAAAAAGGTACTGCTTCCCTTTTCAGTTAACCATGCTGTACTGAGCCCATCAAGCAGATAGGTGGAGCTCTCCTCTTTGAAAAAACCTGTAAACAGCATTTTTCTGGTCCAGGTTTAGAGAATAGCACTGAAATGCTTCCCTTGCCCCATAACATGTCAGTAAAGTCTACTAAACAGATTCAATACTTTTGTTATATATTTTTTGTATGCTTTGTGCTGAGAAACCAGAAGTTTAACATCTTTATAAAGCAAAAACCCTCCCCTCCCAGCCCTCCCAATTCCACCCACCATAATACCCGAAGAAAGGTCCTGTGCTGATTTTCCATAATATACAGATTTCATATTTATAATAAGCTACTATCCTTAGCATTCAAACCATAGTTAAAGAATCATATTGTTAATACGAGTAGTACCATAATTATAATCTTTAACCCCCCCTAGCCCCCCTATTGAGCATGCTCAGAGATTCAATGACCATCATGGTTAGAGAGATGGAATGACAAGGTATGAACGTGGCAGAATGGTACTACAATGAAAACACTGAAAAACATTTCACTGGCTCGAGCACGTCGTTTAAATTGTAGTGCAATGAGAATTACTGCTGTTGCCTACAAATCAGACAGGACAGCACCTGTAAACTCGCACCCCATGTGTGCAAATAATACTGGAATTGATATAAACAGTCTGCATCCACACGCCTCCATCGCAATTATTGTACTCTTAACTTTTACCCCTCCATAAAAAGTACCTCTCATTTCTCAAACGCATTACATTTCAGCCACAATTGCCATCTTTAATTTGTATTACCCAAGCTGTTGTTAAAGGCCAAATGTAATTTGATTTTAATAATTTAAAAATCCCTCCAGTAAAATTTGTGTAAGAAAAGCTTTTTGGACTAAGGCTCTAGATGCTAGGGGCACACCTGTATATCACAGTCTACTAAGGTTCCTAGTCCCGACAGGGGAGGATAAACAGAGGGGACCTACCACAGTAACTCATGAAGAGACGCTGTTCACTTTTGGCAAATACGGGTAAATATCTACCTTGCAAAAAAAAAACTGTCATTATGTTCTTAATCTATCTTGTTCTCTAATTTGCTAATATTTCAACTGTTAATACGTCATCAAACATCTACTACCACATATTTGCACTGCTGCATATGAATATCGTGATCCGTCGTCTGCTATTGGCTTTTCTTCCTTTTTAAGCTTTACAATATGAACATTTTAATGTCTGATGGAGGAATTAAACAGAGGTTGTCCCTTTATAAATGCACTCGGCTGAGATTTGGCAACTCTGATGTTGATAAAGGCATTACAACACTTTGACAGCATACAAGAACTCCAGCCTTTTGTAGCGTTCAGTGGTCAAGTTTAGTATGCATTGTCCTTTTGGTTTCAATGCTGAGGCTTACATTCAGAACTCTTCAGAGAGCACTAAATATACATGCTGGTACTTGCTCAGTCACACCCTCGCAGTCAAATTCTAATTCAGATGGTTTGTTGCCCAGTCATTCAAGCAGATATGCCATTTGCCAGACATCAGACAGACGGGATGTGTGGTGGAAAAGAACAGCGTCTAAATATTCAGAGTGAGCAGGGCACAGGGCAGTGCTCAGAGAGCAGGAGAGAGAAAGAAAGAGGGATAGAGAGAGGGTGGGAGGGGGAGAGAGAGGAGATAGAGGCCTTTCCTCAGTGGTAGATGGATCGGCATCAGAGGAGAATGAGTATGATGATTGAATGGCTTTGCGATGGAAATTGGAAAAGGGAATAGAGTTGAGTAGAAATACTGCTACAATGTAAATCTGCAAACCGATTTCATCTCAAACATATCATTAGTGTAAAACATGTTTATATTTCATAGGAATAGTATATTCTACTGCTTTAACAGTTTACTTTTTACTAATACTCTTTAAATGATCGGCTCCATCTGGCTATAGGCGTTGCCAACTATTAGACAACACATTATTGGTTTTTCAGGCTAATAGTACGCTGTCTAGCGTCAGAGTTTGTTTTGTTGTTGTGTTCCTGTTTGTGACTCCCCTTCCGAGCAGCAGCTGCAGTAACTACACTTAATGTCAGGCCTGCTGCAGTCTAATTGATGGATCATTTTGCTCTTAATTTGACCTCCTAAGGCTGCTAAAGCCAAGCTGTTCCTCATGGTGTAAGAGTTCTCCTCTCAGTGTGCTATTATTCCCACCGGAAAGATTGCATCTGCTCTTTAGTTAAGTCCCATCTACAGCAGGCAGGAAGGCAGGCTCGCTGGAAGGACTACACTACACTACACTTGCTCCTCCGTTTGACCTCATTGTTTGCCGCTATACTAAATAAACTCTACGGACTATTTGTTTCCATTCCAGGAATGATACAGTGCCTTCGGAAAGTATTCAGACCCCTCGACTATTTCTACATTTTGTTACGTTACAGGCTTATTCTAAAATTGATTAAATACATGTTTTTCCTCAGCAATCTACACACAATACCCCATAATGGCAAAGCAAAAACAGACTTTTAGAAATGTTTGCAAATTTATGAAAAATAAAAAGCACACCTTATTTACATAAGTATTCAGACCCTTTGCTATGAGACTCGAAATTGAGCTCAGGTGAATCCTGTTTCCATTGATCATCCTTGAGATTTTCTACAACTTGATTGGAGTCCAACTGTGGTGAATTCAATTGATTGGAGATGATTTTGAAAGGCACACACCTATCTATATAAGGTTCCACAGTTGACAGCGCATGTCAGAGCAAATAACAAGCCATGAGGTTGAAGGAATTTCCGTAGAGCTCCAAGACTGTGTCGAGGCACAGATCTGGGGAAGGGTACCAAAAAATGCCTGCAGCATTGAAGGTCCCCGAGCACACTGTGGAACCAACAAGACTCTTCCTAGAGCTGGCTGCCTGACCAAATTGACCAATCGGGGGAGAAGGGCCTTGGTCAGGGAGGTGACCAAGAACCCGATGGTCACTCTGACAGAGCTCTAGAGTTCCTCTGTGGAGATGGGATAACCTTCCAGAAGGACAACCATCTCTGCAGCACTCCACCAATCAGGCCTTTATGGTAGAGTGGCCAGACAGAAGCCACTCCCCAGTAAAAGGCACATGACAGCCCGCTTGGAGTTTGGCAAAAGGAACCTAAAGAAACAACTTTATCTGGTCTGATGAAACCAAGATTGAACACTTTGTCCTGAATGCCAAGCGTCAAGTCTGGAGGAAACCTTGCACCATCCCTACGGTGAAGCATGATGGTGGCAGCATCATGCTGTGGTGATGTTTTTCAGAGGCATGGGCTAGGATACTAGTCAGGATCGAAGAAAAGATGAACGGAGCAAAGTACAGAGAGATCCTTGATGAAAACTTACTCCAGAGCGCTCAGGACCTCAGACTGGGGCGAAGGTTCACCTTCCAACATGACAACAACCCTAAGCACACAGCCAAGACAACACAGGAGAGGCTTCGGGACAAGTCTCTGAATGTTCTTGAGTGGCCCAGCCAGAGCCTGGACTTGAACCCGATCTAACATCTCTGAAGAGACCTGAAAATAGCTTTGCAGCAATGCTCCCCATCCAACCTGACAGAGTTTGAGAGGATCTGCAGAGAGCAATGGTAGAAACTCCCCAAATACAGGTGTGCCAAGCTTTTAGGGTCATACCGAAGAAGACTCAAGGTTGTAATCGCTGCCAAAGGTAACTCAACAAAGTGCTGAATAAAGGTTCTGAATACTTCGGTAAATGTAATATTTCATTAAAAAATAAAAACTTTTTCTGCATTGTCATTATTATTATTATTGTTGAGGAAAAATAACAATTTAATACATTTTAGAATAAAGCTGTAACGTAGCAAAATGTGGAAAAAGTAAAGGGGTCTGAATACTTTCCGAATGCACTGTATGTGTCATATGTGTTTTAAAAGTATAGCATTCTGTCTCGCAGTCACAAACAGTCCCACAGTACATGTGTGTCAGTCTAGGCCCTCCCTGAAGCAGTGAGAGAAGGGGGTAAGGTGCTGCTGCATTTATCATGCTGTGTGAAAAATGAACTCTGTCAGTCAGTCAATTCATTTGAAATGCCAATGTGTAATTGATTGTGTATCTCGTGCCCCGCAGTGCTGCTCTCCATCTGATCAATATGAGCATTATCCTAATTATGTTGCGAGTTTGGTCTCAGGTCCCCGTAAACTGATGGTCCCTATTAAAAGAGATGTGCTTGAGCAGGGAGGGCCCCCCCCCCCCCTGCAGAGAGCAGCTGGAGAAAGCTGGCAGCGGTAGGGGGCAGGACCCAGTAGGCACTGCAACGCTTGGTTGGCAATTTTATAACCATTGTCAGGGTAATTTGTATATTTTATTAACCAGTTAAAGATGTTGAGCTCCTTTACTGCTCCGTATCCACACTAGCGGGTGGCACTTTTACAGCTGTGCTTTATGGTCAGATTATCTGTATTATCAGTGCTTTAATGACGCTGCCGCGCTTTTTCCTGACACGGAATGCCTTTTCTGCAATAAAAAAAGATGGTGGTCTACAATGATAATACATCACAATGGAACGCAGTGCGCTGACAGGGGGACTAGAAACAGCAGAAGATTGGAAATATTGTTCAATACACTGTATGCCTTGAATGTTTGGTTTGACACAATTTCCGGGATATCTTTTGGCACTACAGTGTGGCGCTTTATGGGCAGCTACTCAGAGTTGCTTTGTTCCTTCAACACAGAGAAGTTACTAGAGAGATATGTCCAAGATGATGAGTCCAGATTTGGAATGATGACTGCTAACAGCAGATCTGAACATGCCCGAAACAATCTCTAATCCACATATTCTACGTCCACTAAAATAGTATAGCTTTTAAAATACWTTTTTTTTTTTTTTTGATTTTTAAATATTCTCAAACCCAGTAGCTATAAATGTAAAAGGAAAATAAAAGAAAAACCCCTTTTCCTGCTCCAACCTGAAGCTAGTAAGTTTCTTCTTAAGTTTTAACTTGTAACATTATTAGTAGTAGTTTGTAGTATTAGTATCATTAATACTATATTATATTACTGTTGAGAGCAATAAAAATGTTTGGTCCTTTGGTCCCTTAGGGGTGAAAGATTTTCAGTTGTACTGTAGCTAATGGAAACCTCAGTGACCCCAGAAAGTCATAGTCTGGCGCTTGCTGAGAGATGGTGAGAGAATAAGAGAAAGAGGGAAAGAGAAAGAAAGTCCATCAGTGGGACAGAATAGCTTCTTTTTTTCCACTGTTTTTCTTGATCTTCAAGTGTTAACCCTCATTTATCCAGTATAGTAAAAGCCACAAGCGCCTCTTTCTTTATATATATGTGTATATAATACGTATATAGAAATCTATTTGTTGTTGCTGCTTTTTTGTTTGTTTGTTGCTTAATTAACAATTCAAGTCTCCACAAGAAAAGTTTCACATCTTTTTTCAGTTTTTTTTTTTTTTTTACTTCTCTTGTATTTCTTGCACTGTGCCGTTTGTTGCGTTGAAGTCCTTCGGTGTAGCTGCTGCCAACTCCTTCACACCTTCTTCAATCTCTTCATCATTGCAATAGCCTACGTCTTCTTCATAAGTAAATGCTGATATGTCTTCGAAAATTCCTTGTGTGGATTTTTTTTAAACATAATTTTTGTTTTCAAAGAAAAAAAGTTGAACTCCTTCAAGATATCTTCAGTTGTCCTCAAAACCTAAAAAATAGAGATCAAATTGTTAGGTTCTAAGCTCTGGTACAATGATCCAGTTGGACTCTGAAGAAAGCTCAAGCTAGATGTATTAAACCATACTGGGTCATACAGCTGCAAAGACAAGGTATGATTACACAAGCACATATATTTATAACGTCCTACTAGGCAGGGTCAACTCCTTACACATCTAGACAGCCAATACATCTCTGTTGCTAGTCAGGAACTTAACTGGTTCCTCTCACTGTTGTAGTCATGGCCCTGCCTGATGGCCCTGCCTGATGGCCCTGCCTGATGCAAGAACCTTCATGGGCATGGAGGTGTATGCGTGTGAGATAGGACGGTAGTAGGACGGTAGTAGGACGGCAGTAGGACGGCAGTAGGACAGTCGTTGGGGTGGGCCCCTCTGGCACCCCTCCCAGAGGTTTTTCTCACTTCATCTGTTGACTTGACCTCAAACCAAATTCCTCGCTCCTCTCTAGTTCCACAGCTGGCCTGCCTTATCAGGAACTGAAACTAGACTGTTGCTCTTTGCCTCCCTCCTTAAAGATCATTGATATTCAACAATAACATGTTTGAACAGAATATAAACTTTCTGCACTTCCCCTTGTCTCACTCAGTAACTTTCCATACACCACCTTCCTATTCATCCTCCATTGACCCCAACATATATATTCCTTATACATGTAAAGTAATCAATAAGTTCTAGTATGGTAACACGAATAAGTATGTTTCAAGTCAGAATCCAACAAAGCCATGATTAGATCTAGCTTGCTTTTATTTGAATGTTTGATGTTTCTTGATGAATAGATTTGACCATTTTTTAAATATTTTTTTTAATAGTTCAATTATGCCCATGATATCAGTGTGATGGTTTGGAGAAAGCCAGCCCACATTTCCAAATCAATCTATCTTTGTCTGTCATGATGACCAATATCCTATTTATAGGTGACAGGCATTCTATCAGTCTGAGTCTATAAGAACGTCCACTGGGCTTACCTGTGCTGTTGCAGTGAATACTGAGGGCTAGGTTGTGTCAGTAAGGGCGGCTGGCATCCTTCGGTCGTTTCAACTGGACTTTCAACCTCTTCATTCCAATCTGAAAGCCGTTCATGGCTTGAATAGCTGCCTGTGCGCTAGCTGGGTTGTCGAAGCTCACAAACCCTATAGGAGAAAAGACAGGAAAAGTGTATTAGCCTAAAAGCTAAAAACGGGCAATATGGAAAAGTAGCCAAATAAGTATCCAATGACTTAAATTATGAGGAAACAAATAAAAGATTTCAGACAATGCACTCGCTCAATCAAATAGCATTATGCATGGACTATTTCAGATTATATCAAAGGGCTTATTTTGATGGGAACCAAAGTCATATTTGGAACAATATTTAACATTTTCTGTCATTTGAACCATTTTGCTTCTCAATGTAGCTTTGTGCAAACACTATCAAATGCTCTTGATTATAAATCAATGAGCATGCCATTGTGGCTGTTCCACTTGCACAGAGAAGCAGAACCCACACAGTCGAACACAGAGACAGGCCGACGCAGAAGCACATGCGTACGGCGCCAGACACTCAAGTCCAAACTCATGCTGAGCATCCTGTTTCCATCAAGTGTAAAAATAAAGCCTTGAAAGTCAATGACCAGAAACTGCAGTGGAGTGTGGCTCCGGTTGATGCACTCCCCAGCGTCTATAGTGTCATTAGGAACAGTCGATGACCCATGGAAAAACAGCAGGAGCCTCCCCAGGTCCCCTGACACCTGGGAGGGGAGGTGTCTGCCTACACTGCCCCATTAGGGGGATGGGTTACGGGGGACAGAGGGAGGTGGAGAGGATGAGAGGGGTGCCCTAGGCCGGCCCTGACACGAATAACAGGGAAGGATGTGGACTTAAAGCAGGTTTAAGGGGAGCTCTTAATGTCAGCTTTTCTCCCAGCACCATCAGTCTGGGTTTATCCCTCTCCCTGCCTTCTACATTAATTACCCTACAGAGCAGCCCAGTCCCCAGACCTAACATTACATTGTAAATGCATAGTGTATTAGTCAATACTGCAAATTTATATGTTATTAAGTCCCCCCTGAGAGCCGGGCGGCAATCAATTTTGCCCAGGGATGTGAGGCTCCCTGAATTGAAAACAAATGTTGATCTATAATTGTCCTTTGCCTTACCCTCCTTTTTTCTCCCCCCTCCCTTCATCCCCCCTTTTTTTCAAGCCCAAAGGCAGGTCTGGTCTGTGGGTTGGCAGAGCCAAGTGGGACCAGGGCCAGGTTGGCGTGTGAATCAGCCCCAGTGCGCCCTGGGTATTGGGAAGTAGTGGGGTAACAGAGCGGTGATCTGGATGCTGATACAGCAGAAGCCCTCACATGAGTTTTCAGGTCAATTTCACATCCACACAGTAATACAGTGGCACAGGGACTGTGACTACATACATGGTATTCCCAAGATTTGCTGTGAACAAAATAGCTAAAAGCTTTTCAAACTCAAAGGACATCCTTAGTAAGATAAGAAGGGAAATATAGGCTACCAACTTGTTTAATGTAAAAGTTACATTTTGTTGAAATAGCACAGGAATCATACTATCATGATAATATCTAAAAATGTCAATATTTAAGTACAGATTGCCTTGTTTGCGATACATTAAATGATATTTAAGATAATAGATTGATCGATTGAACAAACATAGACCTTCTCTCTATGATCTACTGTACTATAGCTCCATTACAAAACTCACCGAAGCATTTGCTCTGGTTGGTAGCTCGGTCCATGAAGACCTTGGAGGAGATGACGCTCCCGAAAGGCAGAAACATCTGCATGAGTTCATTATCTCCAAACTCCTGTGGCAGGTGGTAGATGAACAGGTTACAGCCCTCAGGCCCTGCGAACACACAGAAACCATGGAAACCACAATCAAACCTATTTACTGCTTTATTTACCGCTGCCTGCAGACCAGACCCACTGCTTCTCATTTGGCCGGGGAACAGATCTGAGAAGCACGACTAATGGAGTGGCAAAGAAATACATTTGTTAGGAGTTCTGTAACATTATCTTGAAATAATAACAACGCTGTGTTTACCACCACAAATACAAATTGTGAATTTTCCAACTTTGATTTGATTTTGCATGGTGTGGCGGCATGACATCACTGAGGTAGCGACTTGATGATGTGTTTTCGTGGAGATGTCGAGCGGGGAGCATTAAACCTCTATTCAAGCATCTAATCTAGTAAAACATCTCAACCTTTAATCAAGACAAAGGCCTACATAATAATAAATGCATATGTCTTTGAGGAAAAACTGATTGGTAATGACTTAGAAATAGTGAAACCAAAATGACATTTACACACGGTTGTCATCATAATGCTGTGTAGGACAATCAACTAAGCAGATTGAGATGTGACCTATAAATGTGTTTGAAACCAGTCAATGGATTACACAACGCAATCAACCATTAGATGCTCAAATGTAATCTCTATGTAGTCTACATTTTGGAAAAGGTTAAAGCTAAAGTCAATCCTGCTAGACTGCATCACATCCAAAGATGCTAAGATGATGATGCTTGATTACTTTTCTTTCCCCCCAGATAATACCTCCATGCAGCTAGAGTACTATGTAACACTTGCTAAAAAGGGAACATTTAATCACTGCATTATAACACCTAGACAATATTACCAGGAAAGTGTAATACCGAAATCTGAAGGGCAATATTGCAATGAAGCAATAACAGTGAATATTTAACTATTTATAATAGTGTAGTACAATAGTTGTAAAAGAGTGTTAGTAATATTGTTCTCTCACCCTCACCTTCTCTCTGTTGCTGCTGCTGGATGACCTGTGATGGCTGAGGCAGTGTCTGGCCTATGGGAGTCAGTGTGCCAGCTGGGTAGATAGCTACAACACATTGAAGGGGAAACGCAGAGAGAAACAAGGGGGTTCATGTCAGCACTGCTGTAGGTTTGGTCATCATTGAATACTCAAACTATTTGTGTAAATATTTATAACAATCTTTATTATAGTAATCTTTATTATAGTTGGTCAGTTATGCTGTATGCTTTCAGTTACAGTATTGCAGTTTGTCATTCATTATATAACGGGTGGGTATAATTCTGGATGTTGATTGGTTATTAAAACTGCATTCCAGCCGGTGTCTATTTCACAAGTTACCACCGGCTAAAACTATGACGTTGAAATGCCTATTTACTCTGTTCCATCTCACTGCGCAATCCACTGTCTCATCAGCCCAGCCAGACAATTTATAAACTTGATCTCCACTATAAAAAGCATGTAGACATTATCTCCCATTTCTTTTAGACTAGCAATTGGTTTTCAACAGCTGAGATTTGTATAAACCTTGCTGTCTGTCTCTCCGACATTTGCAACATTGTTTCAATAATATTGAAATTCGATCTCCAGCTGTCCCATAGTAATGAAAGTGTCTGGAGTCGGGACAAGACAGACAGGCAGACAGATTTTCTCAGCCACTCGAAATCATGATCAGCTGGCATCATTTGTATGGATACATACAAAGAAATACGAATAGAAAACGTTAGCCGTGTTGGCTAGTTCCTCTGAACAACAGTGTCCTGACAAGAGAGCACAGTTTCTATGCCAGGCGAAATCGCGCATAATTGTTATGGATGTATCCAAATGTCACCAGAAAGCAGCTTTAACACACGCAAATGCAGCTACTTTGCTGTTATTCTGGCTGCACTGTTTGACGTGACCGTAAATTAGCCGTAGTTGGCTAGCTAGTAAGCAAGAAATAGGAACGTTGCCAGCCAGTATGGCATTTAGAACAAACAACTGGGTCCATAGATACAGATCAACAAGACTTAACGACTGGGTCGCGTCTCTTGCAACCGAACCATAGAACGAACAACCAGCCTGKTTGGGTAGCAACCCTAAATTTGTGTCGGGACTATATCTCGTGGAAGGATTAAATAGTATGAATATATACAGCAAAATAATGTTTTTTTATGAGAATATGTCAATKGTTATTTGAATATGTTAGTAACCCGTTGTATAAAAGTGATAATGCCTTCAAAAACCGTGCAATATATCCTCCAAACACCGGCTTCTCTGGCATTATCACTTAAATGTAGCATGTAAGGGATAATCAACGAGGGGCTATGTGTTCTATGGAAAATAATGAACTACGTGGAAGGTGTGCTGCACTACACGCTAGAAATGTGTTGTTCAACATCCACTGAAATAGCGAGCAAGTTTACTAGATAGCTACAGTAGTTGCCGTGGTAACCAAACAAACACTTACTAGTTTAGCTAACCAAACCATCAGTACTAGCTTTCCATTATGAAAATCGAATTTAACAATGCCAATAAAGTTTTCAATTCGACTTTTGCTTTCAAAAGCAGCACACACATAGAACATGTAAGAATGAACTATAGCCCCTGAATTTTCCCGTGCAAATATACCATGCCTTATACGGAAATAATGAGCGCCCTATTATTCCCTTCAAAACAATCAGAAACAAGTATTAAACAATTCCATGGTATAATCTGCATTATAAACTGGGTGGTTCGAGCCCTGAATGCTGATTGGCTGTATCTATAACCTTATACCACAGGTATTTTTATTTTATTTGATTTCACCTTTATTTAACCAGGTAGGCTAGTTGAGAACAAGTTCTCATTTACAACTGCGACCTGGCCAAGCTAAAGCTGGAGGGTATGACAAAACATTTATTTTTACTGCTCTAATTATGTTGGTAACCAGTTTATAATAGCAATAAGCACCTCGGGGTTCGCGTTGCGTCGTGCATAAGAACAGCCCATAGCCATGGTATATTGGCCATATACCACGCCCCCTCGTGCCTTTTGCTTAATTACACCATGGCATTGTTGAATACTAGTTTCTGATTGGCTTGAAGGACATTCTAGAGCGTGCATTATTTCCCTATAAAGAACGGTATATCAGCATGGTAGAATTCAATGGCTTTACTTCATTCTTACATGTTTTGTTTGAGCCGAATTGAAAACATTGGCATTGTTGAATTCGATTTTCATAATAGCAAGCTAGAACTGATGGTTTGGTCAAAGATTTTTTACAACTAAAGCTCATTGACCTATCTGTGGTTTGGTTCGCTAAACTAGCGAGTCTGTTTGTTTGGTTACCACGGCAACTACTGTAGCTATCTATTAAACTTGCTAGCTACTTCAGTAGATGTTGAACACATCCCTAGTGGCAAATGTGTTACATTATAGCCATGGTATAAAAGGAATAATCAACTCACGGCTCTATGCGTTCTTTGGAAAAMAATGAAACCCCGTGGAAGGTGAGTTCCACTCTGCTAACACGTCGTGGAACACACCTTCCACGTCGTTCATTATTTTCACATAGAACGCATAGCRCCTCGTTGATTATCCCTTACATAATGTTAACTGGTAGAGATAAAGTAGCAAATGTGTTGTAAGAAAGTAGTGTAGGGTTTCATTACCATGCTACAAAAAATGCATCATATTAATTTACTGCACCTCAGTTTGGTATGAGCCTTGAGGTCTTATCTCAGTGTGTACATAAGGCCTACCTGTGTATTGCTGTACTCCGGTGAAGGCTTGCTGGAGGGTGTCTGCGGCGGTGGGGCTCTGGGTGGAGTAGGACGGCAGGCCGTTGCTGTACATGGTCTCCACGGCGGGATGTCCGTTGGGCTGATGGTGGGGGATGCCCGTGAAGCCGTTGACGATGGGAGTGACGATGCTGGGAGTGGTGATGTTGGCTGGTGGAGAGCTAAGGCCTGCCGAGACAAGGACATTTCTACTTTTACAGACTATCGAACACACACACACACACACACACACACACACACAAACACACACACACACACACACTTTTGCTCGCTACACATCCTCTCCATCACAAGGACAGGATTCCTACACGAAACTGTCACATAGCAGGCGCTGGTGGTGACACATCCCGCTGGATCACTGGGAAGTCAACCTGTGAAAAATGAGCCTGTCTGTAGTGTTTGTGCGATAGCCTGCTGGCTCCGAGTGCGAGCGGGATGATGAAACCACTATGCAACTCCAGTAAGATTCTGACGAGATAGGGGAGATTACAGTGAAACATTTACTCAGTGTGGACGCGGGTAGCCTACTCTCTTTATATATCATGAAAAAGATCAGATAGCTTGGCACACCATGAGCACATAACACACACACACACACACACACACACACACACACACACACACACACACACGGTTGCAGGATGTTTCACGGTTAGAATAGAATTGGATGCTCCTCTCTCGTTCGATGAATTTTAAACCAGCCTCTTGTTGAAAGTGTGCAATCTTGGGCGGAATGTGAATGACTCCATTTGAGGAGGATCTCACTATGGATGATGGCTACTTTGAAAGGCTGCTCCGTGGTAGAGCATCAGCCCTCGCTGAGAAACGGGCCCCCTGGGGACCACCTTTCAGTCTGGAGCCAAGACGGGATTGGACAGAAAGGCCTGTTGTCACGGAAACCCTCAGGCATGCCATCATAGCAATTTGTCCGCCTCGGTAAAGAGCCCCTAAAGAAAAGTCCACATAGGGATGGATACATACGGTGGGTATGCTATGCTGCATGGCTGGGAGTAATGCTAATGCCTTGGTAAATAGGCTGTGGCTCACACACAGAAAAACCTGCACAGAGCCATGTCAGCCTGAGACTACCCACGCACTCGGAGCACAGTTTAAGCAGTGGGGAGCCTGACACTCATGCAGCCAACCGCTGTGACCAGGGGAATTGCCCGGGTCCCGGCGAGAGCTGTTGTGTCTTTTGCACCATTTCCTTTTTTTAAGCTCCCTGCATTTTGCTTGTTTCCTGCAGAACTGTGATGAATTAGACTGCAGCTCTGGCCCATTCTCTGGCGGGGCCCAGGAGACTGCTGCTCCCCGTTCTGAGGGTTCAGACAGCCAGTCTGGCCGACCACACGCACTCTATTGTACCGCGCCATAATGCAGCCTCTCCATCATCAGGGAAATTCATTTTCCAAGGCTTAGCAGTGGGCCGCGGCCGCCGTGTGCTTCAGGGTCAGCAGGCAGAGGCAGCGCACGTGTGATAAGAGCCCAGAGAAAGGAGATTCTAAAAGTCACAGGGTGGGAGATGATGCTTGTTGGGGACGTTTGGCGCCAGAGAGAGCCCAGTGGATCATGGAGGAGACACAGCTGCAGGGAGTCATGTCCAAGTGTAATGTGAGCGACTACAGCTTCAAACTAGAAAAATAGTATGTATGGTTGTAAAATAATAGTAGTAGTAGTAGTAATTGCAGTAGTAGTACTGGTAGTAATAGTGGTTTCATAGGCTATGGGTTAGTTATAGTGACATATTTTGGGGTGGTTTGTAGCTGTATAGTGGGTTATAGTGGGCTAGTTTAGTAGGCTAGAGTGAATACTATATCATCATAAGCCATAGAATGAATTACTATGATCAGGGCATCCTTGGGAATGAGACCCTGGTATCAATGGGTTTTCCCTAAATAATAATTATAATAATAATAATAATAGTATAATAAAAGTATTTTTAACCTCTCAAAATGAATGGGGATACATTCTGAAAGTGTTGTAGCAATGATTTCAGTTTAGAATGTTGAAGCCTGCGTTCCACCATTGAAATGAATGGGGATACAACAAGCTTTATAGTTTTTGAAGTAGAAACGGAAGCAAAAAGCTGTGTTGAAGCCATCTAAATTGGGTCAGTTTGTGGTGTATCCAAATTTTGCCTTTGAAATCTATGGAGCTTTAATGCACATCTTAAACGGTTATAGTTCAAAAAGTATACATGGTATCAAAAAGCTGTACACAAGCACACTATTATAGACCAGTCTGCACATTTTAGTTTGAATGGCGTTTCTAGCTTAATTAAACGGTTGAAGAATAGTTGCGACCAGAATTTTTCCCATTCAAGTCTATGGCACCTGAAATGCATTGAGATGTATGATTTATTTGAAGCATCAGTGCCAGTCTGCGTGTTTTAAAGTTATTTTGGTGTTGGTAGCTTTAACGGTTTTGGCCCTACAGGTGGCAATGGGAGGCGAATAATAATAATWATTATTATTATTAAGTATTAACCGTTTCTAAAGTTGTGCTTTGCTTTCAGCAAGCACACTTAATAATTAATGCTACTCAGCTCTGAGGGAGAGAAGAGGCCGAAACTGCTCAAAAACTTGTGTGTAGATACAGTACCTATCGAAGGCATAAGTGGATTACGAAGAATACACTGAGAATCTGATTTCATTTTCCTGCATATTACTTTCCACACAACCATACCATTCCATGAACTACCGTTACTGCTCAAATATTATGTTCTGAAACATGAGCAGACCTCAACCAATGTATTTCTAGCTAGAGTAGGAAAATGTTGTACTCCATACGGTGCCATACATAACAAGACATTTAATTTTATACTCCAGTGGACATATAGCCTCGCATTGTGAAAATCATATTCATAGCGTGTTTACAATGCACACACGAGCATGTGCCTGTTTACATATGCCTGTTTACTGAATGCATTGTCCCATAATAATGACATGTTGTTTTGCTTTCCAGAATGGGTAAATAGGATACTACGGGTCAAGAGATTGCTTATATTTCACAACTCGGTCTTACCTGTCAGCTTTCTAKGGTTATTATACCATGAAGTGAGTCTACTACATATTCCACTTGGTTTTATGTTATGAAAGCATAATTACATTTACATTATTACCGTCTGTTCTTTGGGGAAATTGTTGTGATTGCACTGAGAAAGAAGCATACGAGTATTTATTATACAAATTATACATTCAAATCAACAAGGAGCACTGGACCCATTTTGGAGAGCAGGACAGTCAATATGAACACAAGGACTGTCTCTCAGCGAAGCAAGAAATAAGCATTCATAACAGATGTTTTCATTTATTGATTCAAAAACTAGGTGCATTCGTACTCGGAGGGCAAACTGCACTCAAACTGTTCTGGTTGTTCAAACGTTAATGAAGAAAGGTCTAAAATGTTATAAAGGGTGTAGATTAACATTCCAAGAGAACTACTAATGCTACTGAAAATTAATTTTTGTCATTAAAAGGTGTTATCCATGTTAATGTGGTAAAGTCCGTCCTTAAAAAGTCCAAAATGGAGTTCTATTAGATGATGCTGAGAATATGGTACATATTCTATAAAATGTGATTCGATATAGTGGTCTGTACACACCAACCCTGATAGGATGAATGTGGCTTGTGCCAAAGGGGGTATTCTGTCTGAGCTGGTATCCCATGGCTAACGTGACACACAGCTCCCCAAGGTGAGGCCGCCCTGAGCCCAGGCAGGCAGGCGTTCCCACTGAGGCGTGGTGCTGCTCAGAGCCCTTCAGGGGGTCACAAACACTATGTCAAACAGCTCATTTGCTTCAACTGTGGCATTAGTCACTCTGGAATTGTCCTGCATCATGTTTTTGACCCCAATCCAAACCTACTTCCATCAATGACACAATCAGGGCTGAATTGAGAATTGAATGGGAGTGTGGTTAGGCAGGGCCCTATACGTAWGTAATGGATGTATTCAGCCCATGTAGAGCAGCGCTCTGGAACGTAACATTATGTGATTTTMATTACACACTTCCTGGTCATGTGATCGACCTAACAAAGGACTCCCGTTCCCCTCCCCATATCTATCCCCCTGGGATCGGCATTTTCTTTACTTTCTTTTTTGTTTCTCTTGAAGCTCAGGAAGTGCACCTGCTGAACATTATTGTCAAAAAGCATCATCATGCATCATTGTAAGGATACATGCTCTAATCAAGTCAACCATCTGGCAGGCTGCTTATACGCCATCAAGCTGAAATGCTTTACATCTGTTGATCAAATGGGTGTTTCATTGTTTTCAGAAAGCACCCCTTAACATTTCTGGCGCTTAACTTTTTCTGCTGTGGTGCACAAGCTTTATGTTGTGATAGGCAGGCGTGCGCAGAGGTGATTCAGATCATTAAAAGAGAGGGTAATGCACCACGTTTACCTCAAGATCAGCCAGGCTTTGAATGGTCATTTTTACGACACTGTTTGTAATTTATGCTAAATCAGACCCTGCATTGTGGGACTTAGCGAGGCGCCTGTCATCATCCAATGGACTTCTTCGGGTTATTAAGGAGATTTAGGCTAAGGTTATGAACATAGAGGCTAAAACTTTTCTATATTTGATGTCTAAGCCGCATATTTGGCACTGCTGAATTTTTTGACATATCTAAGTATAGTGGCAATGCATTGTGTCAAGATATGGAGAGTCGATGAGACAACTTTGTGGGCCAGCATCAGTAAAGAACATGAAAGCATGTCTCTAACATTACAATGAATTATTCCACTTATTCACTGCATGAGTCTCAAAGTCTCTAAGTGGCTCTCAGCCCCCTTAAACAGACAGCCTTGCCAGTAATGTTATGTGCTCCTTCAATGAACTTTAAATAAGTCATGGCACCAGTCGACATGTGAAAGGGGAGGCTGCTGCATACATACACCAGTCTGCTGCCTATCAGCACAGACTCCAATGAATGGAATCAAAATTCCTTTCATATTTATTGTAGTCCTTGGAAATTCTCTCTCTTGCAGTGATTAATAATGCATTGGATTCAATAATAAAAGTAATCAGCAGACTGTAGCTTACACAGAAGCGTGTCAAATGCTAGACATATTTCAGCGCTTCTCGGATTTCTGAGAGGGAACACACACCATGGTGAGCTCTTTTCAATACCAGAGGCCAGTTCATTAAGCTCCTTGCATTGCAGATTGATAAGCCATTGATTCCAACCCCCTGCAAAAGCCTATTTTTCTTATGATTATAACATAGTGGATTGCTCTCTCGAACAAGGTGGTGCAGTATTATGAAGCCCTTTGAAAAGGTTAAATGTATATGAAATGAATATCTGATATGGCTCAGTATTGATTATGCACTTATGTATATTTCAAATCAGTATTATGTATTTGTTGCATACATAGTCCATACAATATGTGCATATGAAGTGCATGTGGTGATCCTGTCTCTTGGTCTTTCAACACAGTAGTACTATACTGGAGTCACGCTTCAGTATAAATACTGAACACAACACATACAATGCAGTGGAATTCTGTTCTGTATTACCAACAAAGAAGAAGCACCGCAGCTAAACTTTTAATCACTGTCTTTGATTGATTACCTGTGTAAAAAAAAGTGCCCACTTTGCATAAAAAAATGTCACTGTAAATATTTGACAAATAGCTCCTCTCCAGCCTCCACCACTACAACGCTTAACTTAGTGCATATATACAGTACACAGCATGTGCATATTGGCATGTTCCATCAGATATACATACATGCATTCAGTCATGAGAGAGAGAGAGAGATGGTCACTGACTGAACCCATTCTAACCTGTGATATAGATTTTCAGAGTAGAACGTAAAGGTGCTTTAAAATGGGTCATGTCAGACAGATGCGTAATCTTGACTGTTGATTCCCTCACAGCTATACAGTTATAATGTTATACAGTTACCAAACTCACTATACTGCAATGTCAGGGGAAATATACAAATAAACACAACAAAGACTTGTATTATTCATTTTGATGCATGCTTTGTGAGAGAGGATCTCGTGGGTTCCTCAGTTTCACAAAAAATGAAATATTGCTGAATAAGCAAATGTTATGCGGTAGCTATCTCAAAGTCCTCTGCTGCGCTCCCTGTAATGTGTCTGTATAGAATGATGGGGCCGTTTGTAATGGAAAACTGAGGGAAGTGCATGCAGATCCTGTGTAAGTGTTTCAAAGCACAAGGTCAAAAGACGGAGGAGAAATTAGTGCCTGTACCTGTAAACGTATCTATTATGCTCCCGATTCGATTTACCGCACCAAAATATATCTGCATACACAACATAAATATGCAAATCACATCAAATGTATTTTTCTTTTCATTTTTCTCCAACGGAATAATTTTGGATTATCAGTAGGCAGGCACTGCATTTCCTCTTTTCTCTTGGCCTTGCTGCAGTCTGAGTTCTCTCTTCCCTCTTCCTCCCCCCATCTCCCAAACTCCACCCACACACATAAACACACACACACTTACACCCACACTTACACCCACTCACCCAAAGGGAATGAAACGCATTGCTTACCCAGTGCCTGATGGAACTCCCCAGACACCGAGGTCATGGAGTTGGGTGGGAGGCCGTTGATGCTGAGTGCCCCCATCTGGTGGAGTTGGGTGGCGGGGAAGGCCATGCTGGGCGTCAGGTAGCCCCCGTGGCTCGCTGCCATGATGGCTGCCTGCTGCTGCATGAGCTGGGGGAACAGGAGGGAGGGAGAGAGAGGGAGAGAGGTTAGTATAGAGGGAGGGAGAAGAGAGGGAAATGAGGGATGGGCGGTGAGCGAGAATTAGAATAAAGCGAGAGATGAGAGAGAGAGAAAAGGGACTGAAGAAAGGATGAGGAAGAGACGGAGCGAGAGAGAGAGGTGGGGGGAGAGGGAGAGAGAGGAGCACAGGAAAGTTATAGAGGGAGGTATAGATGGGGTTGATGGATGTAGTGGATGGAAAGTAGAGCGGAATAAAAGAAAGGAAGGGGGGGGGGAAGTCTGTCAACCTATGTTTAGTGAATCTGTCTAGCCTCACAGTCGGAGGGCTGTCAGCAGCTGTAGGAATCTTTCAATAGCTGTCTGTTGGGCTCATTCAAATCAACGGATTGACATGTGCACATTATTCCTGTCTCTAGGGACCTGGGAAAGTTCAGAGGCAGAATTGAATTGCATTTATCTTCCTTTGTCAAACTTCTCTGTGTGTCCCTCTCTGGTTGTGTAAGGTAAAGTGGAGGGGCAGTGACATCTCTGTGGCTCCGCTCGCTGGGCTCTTTTTAACTTGCTGCGGTGCCACTGGCGTGTCACAAGCAGCAACCTGTAATGACAGTCCATTTACACTGGACACAGTGATAAAGAACTAGGCTGACACCACTTAGCACGAACACACAGATAAACCTATTCTCTATCTAGTACTGCCTAGAATATACCCACACGTCTAGTATTTCTGCCCTCCGTCTCAGATACTGAGGGCCTAATTCCAGAGAAAATCCATCATTGTACGAAGGTGTTTACAACCTCTGGACCAGTGGGTTTATCTGGGAAATCAATGTTATTTTGTAGGGCATCTATTTCATGATAAGGAATGCAGGTATGTGGAGGAAAAACATGGACACAATCGGACAATCCCATTCCCGTTTAATATCCCACAGCGCCCTCCGTCCTGTTGAAAAAGTGGATTGGCACCCCCAGTCTGACTCAGCTAAGCAGAAATCAAATGCCTTCGCCACTAGCTAGCTCTGATGTTAATGACGATATTGTGCGGCTGAAGCAGAAGATGCCACTCTCCCTGTATTTGCATGGAGTCCCTGGATAGGAAAAGCCAATTATTTTCCCTCAATGCCCCTGTCAGGTAACCTAAAAGCGGCTGTCCTGCCACAAAACGGGTGCCGCTGGCACCTCATCCATTAGCCACATGCCTTACCACCACTATCTATTAACTCCTTTTGTCATTTGCATAATTTTATCAACATGACAAATGGGGATCATCCATTTTGCTCGGAATAAGATAAATTGAGCTTTTAGGGGTTTGGAAAAAGGGGCGGCAAGGAGAACTAAAAAGCACGACCAAGAAAACAAACAATGAGAAGAAGTCAATGTGAGAGCTGTGGTTGGTGTGGGATAGAGATGGTGTTAATGCCCTCATTAAGTTTAGACTGGGGTCGGAGGTTTGGGGTAAAAGGCCTCTGATCTGATTGGCCCCTGTATCAGAGCATACTGTCACACAAGTCAGTGGCTTTTGTCCCCCTCTCAGGATCTTCTGCCTGCTTTCAATAGSAGTTGGGGACTTGGGCTTACTCTAATAACCTTGCAACCCATTTGCCAGTGGCCTATACAAGTTGATGGAAGCTGCAGCAGGCCTAGATGGTAGAATAACAGACTGAGGCAGAAGGTCTCCGTATAGCTGTGACTTTACATGCATAGATAATGCAGTCCTTCATGCCAGCTGCCAGATTGTCATGGATAACAACATGGCATTCAGTGATGCTTTTTCAGAATTAAAATGCAGCAAATTGGAAGCTGAAGCATGTAATTATGTTGGAATGAAGTGGGTAATACAAACTGGCTCTGATAAAAAGCCTCTGTCCACCAACTGGAAGTGTTGACAGAGATATTCAGTCATTTTCTACTATTCATGTGTTTTTCTTTTTTCTAAGACTTTCATCCATATTCAAAAGCCATTGCTACAGTATATTTCTTCTTATTTATCCTTGGCAGTAGATAGCAGAATGTCTGTGGCAGACAAAGAGCTAAATTGCATTGAACTGAATCTTCATCATCATGGCCATAACCTTTTCTCGCTCTGAAATGGAAAGAAAAGAAACGAAGGGAGAAGAAAAGAAGCAGGGAAAAAGTTGCCCGTGCTACAGCATCCATTTACTGTCAGGCATCTGCTATTTTGTTGCAACCTGATGGTTTTATTCTCCCCTGGCGCCAGCAGGCAATCACCTCTTTATCACATGGCAATTATCTCTGTAGCACTGCTCTGTGACTTGCTAACTCTCAGCACTGTCACATGTGACCCTTCCAGCCAGTCCTGAACGGGCACCGAGGAGGAGGAGAAGATTGGGGGAGCGAGGGAGGGGGGGGGAAATGGAGCGAGTGAAAGAGAAGACCCCAGTTATTGAGGTCCTGGACCTGCAGATTGCCTGAAACTGCAGACTGGTGTGCACTCCAGCAGAGAGAACCTGAAGACAATAGAGTCCACTCCAATTGCCTGGCCTGAGCTTAAGGGCTTCATTTGTTACCATCATGCTATGGTGTGTTTCCTTAGTGGGGTTTTAATAGGGTTTGTTTCATGTTTCATCATTTTGGTGTGTGTGTTGATTAAGATTTGGGCAGTTGGTATGGGAGGGTGTCCCACTTATAAGGTCCTTTTCTAGGAAATGTCAAGATCCGTACAGTAGCCTTACCTAAATAACAATTTTCTCTCTTATTATATTTGTGACCTTTAATGAATGCATAATATAACACATCCTCCTRGTTATTGGCTGTGCATAGTTCCTGCTTGTGCAATGCAATCGCTCAAGGTGTTGGTAAGGTACAGTAGAGGCAAATCATTTCAATATCACTTGTAATCTCTTCTTTATTATGATATAGCTGAATTTATTGTAAAACACTTTAGATTTGATCGTTTCCTGATTTGGGTTGGGTTGGGTGAGTTGAATAGGATCAATGTATATTCCTGTATCCTGTATATTCTGACTAGTTCCAACAGGGGGRGATGTTTGTCGATGTGAGGAGTACACTCACCATGCACCTCCTGTATATCCACCCACACACACAACTTCACCATTAGCTCACTGTTAAAACTACTGTTTTCTTAAACCATTCATTTTTATCCGATTCAATCTAATACACATTCTTTGGTGATGTTGTGCCTCTAGTGTCGCACACCTTCAAGCCTTCCATTCCCACACTGAAATGGTGTGTAGCATTTCAGAAACAGCAAGCTGAAATGGCTGTTCTCAGGAATATACACATGGCTTGAGATGAGAGAAGTGTGACACAAATCAAATTGTGTACAAACATGCTCCATGTGTATTGACAGGCAACAGTTGACAGGAAATAATGGGTAGCTGCTTTATCGTGTTTTTACACTGCTTCTTTACAACAACTATTATCAGCCATTTGGAATGGTTTGGGAATAACTTCCTCTCTCCTTGTGTCTCGTGAAATCACGTTTGCAAATGGGATGTTGTCTGTCAGAACAGTGCTGTGTCTATCTTGAAAACGGCACATTTCTCATTTTTGTCAGTGTTGTACCCCTACAATTTGTGTTCACAATCCCCCCCCTCTCTCCTGGATTGACTAAAATCCAATTTACGGGCTGTCAGCTCAACTCTATAATCCTATCCACTGCTGTATTTGTGAAGTAGCTCTTTGAATTTGCCATTTACTGTACTGTGGATATATACCGTCCCTGTAGATGTCTGTATTCCATACCCTGCAAGCTATATATACACTGGTAAACATATGGATGGAGGAGTACATATCAGTGGAGGCTGCTGAAGGGAAGACAGCTCAAAATTATGCTTGGAATGGCATTAATGGAATGGTATCAAACACATGAAACGTGGTTTCCATGTGGTTGATACCATTCCACTGACTCCGTTCCAGCCATTATTATGAGCCGTCCTCCACTCAGCAGCCTCCGCTGGTACATATAAAGAGGCTTTTGAGATAGTCATTCTGTGTCATTGCGGGTTTTGTTCTTGGGGAGGGTATAATAGTTTTTCATAGAGTAAAAAAACATTTAAGGTGTATCACTCTGTTGCAGTTAATTCCAACCCAATAGAGAGCAAAGGCTGTCACATGCTGCAATAAGCATCTAAGTTTCTGTGTCTGGTATTCAATCAAAACTGCATTAGTGGAAACCTAACACTGAAGAAAAATGACATTGTTCCTGTGCCAAATGAAAGTACATTACAAGTAATGGAATTCATTAGATATAATGTATATAGTGGAATAAAACAAAACTAGCTGTAGGCTATACATTCATTACAACATACCTGAGGGTTGAAATTATCTCATAATAGAACGTTGTACAACCTCAAAGCATTACAATATACAGTATGATTCATATCTCATGGAGAATTTCACTTACAATGGTATCAGTCACTGTAGTCTTGAAAAAATATAATTTGACCAATTGTATACATAAATGCCACAATTTTTTAAAACTTCCAATAACTATAACTAATAATGACTGTAAATGAATAACTAATATCTAATAACTAACTATAATGATCAAATATCTATAACATGACTAGAAACTACCATTCACAAAACTTTAGCAATGGATTGGCATGTACCCACCTCATTGTCATGCTGCAGCAGTGCCTGGAAAAACAAGACACATGTTGTTGTGTGGCATAGAGTTGGTGACAGAGTGTGTAGCTGTCTGTGTGTTGTCTGAATGCGTAGTGTAGTGTGTGTGACGGGGTGCGTGGGGCTCTGCCACAGTAAATAAGAGTCATGGCCAACCTGAGCAGGACACAATGCTCTCCCAGCAGACCACCACCGCCTCCACCACTCCTGAAACATTAGCATTTCTTCACATTTCCTGGGGATGGGCTGCATTTCATGAATTGTAATGAAGGCAGGAGTTTTACTGGAGAGAGGACAGAGATGGCCTCGCAATTACTCTGGGATGGTCAATTTGCACTTTTCATACTGGCCACCATGCCTGTGATAAGAAAATGAGGGAAATGAATAAGCCCCCGAGACCTGGGCAGCCTCAACAATTAATCCTGGCATTTAGAGAATAAAAAATAAAATCTGCCCATGTGTGCAAAGTAAATAAATAAAGAATTCCGTTATTTTATAWATATATACATACTGTGTATATTTATGCAGTCTGATGTGACTGAGGTTTAGGTATTTATCGGTGTCGGACGGAACCCTTTTCTTCATTCCATTTCAGCTCCCTTCAAACGGCAGTAACTCTGTATGCAGGCTAAAGAGGTTTGTGTGGAGATAAGGTTCCTATGGAATATTCGGAGTCATCTCTGGCCCCTGGTGCAGCTCCGGGGCCCCGGGGAGACGAAAGGGCAGTGGGAAAAGCAGCGTGGGCTGGGTGAGCTCATCAAAGAGCCTGGGGTCTGCCATGTGTGTACGGTGCTCTGCCCTCGGGGGTGTTGGGGGGTAAGAGGGATACAGATAGTTGGGGGTTGGGAGGGGCAAGAGGGATACGAAATGTTGGGGGTTGTGCTAGTTAACTCACTGCGTGTGTGGATGGTGTTGGTGAGGTCAGAGGGGTACGGAGGGTTGGGGGTTGTGCTAGTTAACTCACTGCATGTGCGTAGGTGCTGTAGGTGCTGAAGGGAAGGGCGATGGCTGGGTTGAAGATGCCAAACTGGCCCACCATCTGTTGCATGCGGCGGATGGTGCGCTCCTTGTCGGTGTCGGCAAACTTCACCACCAGGCTGGAGGACGCGCCCTGGGGGGGGAGAGAATCGGAGCCGTTCTGAGGAGAGAGGGACCGCACACTTAACCAACCAACCCTCCTCTGTCCGCAACGCCTCCACACAGCAGTTAGTGTATCAACATKATCATCAACATAACACGCCACATAGTCAGTCACTGTTGGCTATGACAGTTGAAGTCGGAAGTTTACATACACCTTAGCCAAATKCATTTAAACTCAGTTTTTCACAAATCCTGACATTTAATCCTAGTAAAAATTCCCTGTCTTAGGTCAGTTAGGATCACCACTATATTTTAAGAATGTGAAATATCAGAATGATAATAGAGAGAGATTTATTTCAGCTTTTATTTCTTTCATCACAATCCCAGTGGGTCAGAAGTTTACATACACTCAATTAGTATTTGGTAGCACTGCCTTTAAAATGTTTCAGGTAGCCTTCCACAAGCTTCCCACAATAAGTTGGGTGAATTTTGGCCCATTCCTCCTGACAGAGCTGGTGTAACGGAGTCAGGTTTGTAGGCCTCCTTGCTCGCACACGCTTTTTCAGTTCTTCCCACAAGTTTTCTATGGGATTGAGGTCAGAGCTTTGTGATGGCCACTCCAATACCTTGACTTTGTTGTCCTTAAGCCATTTTGCCACAACTTTGGAAGTATGCTTGGGGTCATTGTCCATTTGGAAGACCCATTTGCGACCAAGCTTTAACTTCCTGACTGATGTCTTGAGATGTTGCTTCAATATATCCACATAATTTTCCTCCCTCATGATGCCATCTATTTTCTGAAGTGCACCAGTCCCTCCTGCAGCAAAGCACCCCCACAACATGATGCTGCCACCCCCTTGCTTCACGGTTGGGATGGTGTTCTTCGGCTTGCAAGCCTCCCCCTTTTTCCTCCAAACATAATGATGGTCATTATGGCCAAACAGTTCTATTTTTGTTTCATCAGACCAGAGGACATTTCTCCAAAAAGTATGATCTTTGTCCCCATGTGCYGTTGCAAACCATAGTCTGGCTTTTTTATGGCGGTTTTGGAGCAGCGGCTTCTTCCTTGCTGAGCGGCCTTTCAGGTTATGTCAATATAGGACTCGTCTTTACTGTGGATATAGATACTTTTGTACCTGTTTCCTCCAGCATCTTCACAAGGTCCTTTGCTGTTGTTGTGGGATTGATTTGCACTTTTCACACCAAAGCACGTTTATCTCTAGGAGACAGAATGCGTCTCCTTCCTGAGTGGTATGACGGCTGCGTGGTCCCATGGTGTTTATACTTGCGTACTATTGTTTGTACAGATGAACGTGGTACCTTCAGGCGTTTGGAAATTGCTCACAAGGATGAACCAGACTTGTGGAGGTGTACAATTTGTTTTCTGAGGTCTTGGCTGATTTCTTTTGATTTTCCCATGATGTCAAGCAAAGAGGCACTGAGTTTGAAGGGAGGCCTTGAAATGCATCCACAGGTACACCTCCAATTGACTCAAATGATGTCAATTAGCCTATCAGAAGCTTCTAAAGCCATGACATCATTTTCTGGAATTTTCCTAGCTGTTTAAAGGCACAGTCAACTTAGTGTATGTAAACTTCTGACCCACTGGAATTGTGATGCGGTGAATTATAAGTGAAATAATCTCTGTAAACAATTGTTGGAAAAATTACTTGTGTCATGCACAAAGTAGATGTCCTAACCGACTTGCCAAAACTATAGTTTGTTAACAAGACAACAAGACTTCTGACTTCAACTGTATATACAGATGTGCTCAAATTTGTTGGTACCCTTACAGCTCATTGAAATAATGCTTCATTCCTCCTGAAAAGTGATGAAATTAAAAGCTATTTTCTCATGTATACTTGCATGCCTTTGGTATGTCACAGAATAGAGCAAAGAAGCTGTGAAAATAGATGAATTATTGCTTATTCCACAAAGATATTCTAAAATGGCCTGGACACATTTGTTGGTACCCCTTAGAAAAGATAATAAATAATTGGATTATAGTGATATTTCAAACTWATTTGTTTCTTTAATTAGTATCACACGTCTCCAATCTTGTGATCGGTCATTCAGCCTATTTAAATGGAGAAAAGTAGTCACTGTGCTGTTTGGTGTCATTGTGTGCACCACACTGAACATGGACCAGAGAAAGCAAAGCAGAGATTTATCTGAGGAGATCAGAAAGAAAATAATAGACAAGCATGGTAAAGGTAAAGGCTAAAAGACCATCTTCAAGCAGCTTGATGTTCCTGTGACAACAGTCYCAAATATTATTAGGAAGTTTAAGGTTCATGGAACTGTAGCCAACCTCCCTGGGTGCGGCCACAAGAGGAAAATCAACCCCAGATTGAACAGAAGGAGAGTGCGAACGGTAGAAAAAGAACYAAGGATAACTGCCAAAGAGATACAAGCTGAACTCCAAGGTGAAGGTACGTCAGTTTCTGATCGGACCATCCGTCGCTTTTTGAGCGAAAGTGGGCTCCATGGAAGAAGAACCAGGAGGACTTTACTTTTGAAAGAGAAACATATAAAAGCCAGACTGGAGCTTGCTAAAATGCATATTGACAAGCCACAATCCTTCTGGGAGAATGTCCTTAGGACAGATGAGTCAAAACTGGAGCTTTTTGGCAAGTCACATCAGCTTTCTGTTCACAGACGCAAATATGTAACTTTCAAAGAAAAGAACACCATACCTACATTGAAACATGGAGGAMGCTCGGTTATGTTTTGSGGRTGCTTTGCTGTGCCTGGCACAGGGTGCCTTGAATCTGTGCAGGGCACAATGAAATCTCAAGACTATCAAGGCATTRTGGAGCAAAACGTACTGCCCAGTGTCAGAAAGCTCTGTCTCAGTCGCAGGTCATGGGTCCTCCAACAGGATAATGACCCAAAACACAGCTAAAAGCACCCAAGAATGGATAAGAACAAAACATCGGACTATTCTGAAGTGGCCTTCTATGAGTCCTGATCTGAATCCTATCAAACATCTATGGAAAGAGCTGAATCTTGCAGTCTGGAGAAGGTGTAACAGTTTTACTTTAGTCCGTCCCCTCGCCCCGACCCGGGCGCAAACCAGGGACCCTCTGCACACATCAACAACAGTCACCCACGAAGCATTGTTACCCATCGCTCCACAAAAGCCGCGGCCCTTGCAGAGCAAGGGGAACCACTACTTCAAGGTCTCAAAGCGAGTGACGTAACCGATTGAAACGCTATTAGCGCGCACCACCGCTAACTAGCTAGCCATTTCACATCCGTTACAAAGGCACCCATCAAACCTGAGACAGCTGGAGCAGTTTGCTCAGGAAGAGTAGGCCAAACTACCTGTTAACAGGTGCAGAAGTCTCAGAAAACGTTTGATTTCAGTGATCCCCTCTAAAGGTTGTGCAACAAAATATTAGCTTAAGGGTCCCATCATTTTTGTCCATGCCATTTTCATTTGTTTAATTATTTACAATATTATGTTGAATAAAAAATCAAYAGKAAAGTCTGATTTCTATTAAATATGGAATAAACAATGGTGGATGCCAATTACTTTAGTCAGTTTCAAGTTATTTCAGAGAAAATTGTGCATACTTCYTTTTTTGTGGAGGGGTACCAACAAATTTGAGCACGTCAGTATATGTTTAGATAATGAACTCGAGTTAAATTATCAAGTCTGAAACAAGTCATGCATGATAATGTGATTGGATGGTTTAATTGTTCAGCATACACTGCTCATTTGACATTAGGCCAGTTGTTAACATCAATATTAGAAAGCTCCTCTCATCGAACATCAAGCTCACAGTTTTATAGCATTCCAGATACTACATGATTGTACATTTGTCTTATWGATGATATTGTGTCTGTGTGTTTGCGGTCTGCATACATAAGTAGGTATGTAGAGTCATATCAACCAGGTCTACTTCTATCTGTAATGTCCTCTTTTCAGATACAACCATAAACCTTCTATCTATTCATAATGCCATGTCATTTAGGCCAAACAAGTATATTGTATATTGTGCATTAACACATAGTTCACTCTTTTTACAAGAAAGTTCTTGGGGTTTAACCTTGGTCCAGCCATTCAAGAAAGGTTCCAAAACAAGCGACATATGATTATTTGAGATGGAGGGGCTAAGATTGGCATGGGCACCAGTAAGCACTTATTGACCTTGGTGAAGGAGCTCTTCTAAGTCTCTCTCTCTCTCTCTCTCTCTCTCTCTCTCTCTCTCTCTCTCTCTCTCTCTCTCTCTCTCTCTCAAACCAGCAGTGCGTCTGCCACACACCATTCATTAAGAATCTTGAAATGATTTAGCGCTACATTTGACCTTTCATTCGCTCAGCCTTCTCCCCCTCCCCCCCCAAACTGCCCAATCGATCCCTATAAAAGGCCGAAATAGTACTCTGATCTGACAGTGTAGAAAGGTTGTGCGTCGGGCGAGATAAGAGGCTCCCTGAAATTGATGTGAGATTGTCAATAATAGCAGCGAGTGGCGGTGGGGGTTGGGTAGGGCTCGGGAGCCAGCTGGGAGGTGTTTGGGCTTTGAGGGACTGGGGGGGGTGGTCGGGAGGTTGTGTGGTGAGCCGCAGTGGGGATACTGTTCCCTAGGCTCCCAACTACACATTGGGGAGGTGAGGAAGTTTTTTATTTCTCTCTCTCTCTCTCTCTTTCTCTTTCTCTCCCCATCGCTCTCTCTCTCTCTCCCCATCTCTCTCTAAATTCAGCCTCTGAGGGGGTTGAAAATGTGTCAATCACATTTAATTTCCAGGCTTAACAATCTGGCTCGGGGCTTGGCTCTCTGCTTATGTAGGCGTGATTTGCAGGTTGCCAGAGATGCTAAAAGATAGTCAGTGAAGTGGAAGATTTTTCTTCTTCTTCTACCTCCTCTATGTTCCCTGTCTTTTCACTATCCCCTTATCCCATCTTCCCCTGACGGATGGCTGGCCATAAGTGCACGGCCTCACAAAGCTGCCTCTCCTCACCACCGGCACCACATTAGGCCCCTCCTCATTAAGTGCACTGTATGACTTAACAATGAAGTGCATGCGCTCCTAGGTAGTAGGGCGAGGGTAAAACGTCTGAAAGAGGGAACACACACTCATCCTCCCCCTCATCTCCTCTCCAGACCCACAGTCCATAATCTGGAGTGAGAGTCCATACAAGGTTACACAGCCCAGTCATTCTGGTAGAAGGGCCTTGTGTTGTGTCTGTCCAGCTTTTACTATCTGTTCCTTTAACATTATTATGGTGTATACCTTTAGGCGAGTCTGGGAGAAGGGATGCGGGACTGCAATACAGGAATGTGCAGCAGTGGTAAACAGTGAATATTCTACCCCACAGCACTAAAAAAGCTATTAAAGGACTAGCTGGTTTGATAATGAGACTCATGGTGCGTTTCCTCTCCTGCTCAGGCTCCCAGGTTCTTGGGCAGGGTTGGAATTTATAATCTGAAGGTATTAAGTTGTCTGCGAGCAACGCAGAGAGAGGATGCTGCAGCCCGAGCTCCTTCCTGTTCTGTCAAGCAGTCTGGAGTGTGCTTGCATATGGAAGTGTGGTTAATTGTGGATTGAGCGTGTGAGTGCAATGCCAATGCAGCTCCTAGTCTGTCTCCTGTTCTGTTCTCTCCTATTCTATCCAGATTGAGGTCTGTGTCTCTGCCCAGCTATTGGCTCTCCCAAATTGGTTGTATTGATCAGGGTGGATTCTGTGTGAACCCAGAGCTCCGGCAGTGCCTCGGCACCTTCAAATTGCTGCATGAACTCCAGGATCTTCAGAGTCCCTGGAAGACTTACAGTGGATTTACTAGCAGCCATCGTGCCACTGCACCACACTCTCAGCCTCTAATACGAAAGGTTAAACATATCTGGATGACTCCCTACTAACCCCCTCTCTCTCCTCTCTGCAGAAATGACAGCTGCTCCAGGCACAAGCTCTTTATTTTTGTTTTAGTCATCATACAAGCCATTCTCTTTATGTGCCAACATCAAATTGTATTTTTCACATGCTTCATAAACAACAGGTGTCGACTAAGAGTGAAATGCTTATTCACGGGCCCTTCCCAGCAGTGCAGAGTGAAAAATAGAAAAATTATAGAAAAATAATAACACAAGGAATAAATACACAATGAGTAATGATAACTTGGCTATATACAGGGAGTACCAGTACCGAGTCAATGTGCAGGGGTAAAAGTGACTAGGCAACAGGATAGATAATAAACAGTAACAGCAGTGTATGTGATGAGTCAAAAAGGTTAGTGCAAAAAGGGTCTCTAGTCCGGGTAGGGGGGCTTGGGGGTAGAGGCTGTTCAGGGTCCTGTTGGTTCCAGACTTGGTGCATCGACTACCGCTTGCCTTGCGGTAGCAGAGAGAACACTCTATGATTTGCGTGGCTGTTGACACCATTATTTTCCATGTCCATTCCTATGTTTGTTCCCATGTCTACCCAATTTACTGTATTGCGCCTTTCAAGATATCACGGTGTAGAATCTCTCTCTCCACAGTACAAAGCAGAGAGGTGGATGAACTATGAAGTAAAAGTCTCATTAAATTTTAAGCTGCCAAGTGTCAGGCAGAATCCCTACCGACTCAGAGCCTCTAGAGTGGATTCAGGAAAGGGAGTAAAACTGTGGGAATAAAATGGGCAGCTGTTCTTACACAGGAATATAGGAAAAAAAGGACTGGGATTCAAAGAGAAGAGAAGTCTGCTCCCTTTGCAGCCAGGGCCGGCTTGGTTCTTTTCCAAACCCGTGTGAATGGTCCAGATAAAGCTGCAAACGACGCTATATATTTCATATTGCCTTAACTCTACACATCTGTCTCCGCGCATTACCTCGCAATAAGGTAATAAGGTTGAATTATACTGCGCCTGCCGTCATCTTACATAAGCCGCTGCGACTCAAAAAACCTGTAATAGAACAAAGTGTCACATGGCGAGTGCCTTAGCGGTGTCCCTGTCTCTTTGGTTTAGTCAAACGGGGGCTTAGTCACTAGAACAAAGGTTCCTAGTTCCTACTCCACTCGCTCCAACAGGAATACACAGCTGTGTGGCTATTTCCAGATAATTGTTTAGTGAGTTCAGTGTTAAACTTTCTATTGTGTAGTTTCATGTCTCCATTATCATTATGATACACTGATTCCCATTCATCTGCACTAAGTAACCACCGTGAATGACTTAACACACACTGTATATTTAGTGCTTGGTTAGTAAAATAACAAATTAGTGTAATCCATTAGGCTCTGATTAGAATGTAAATTGCTTGAGAAGTGACACTAGGGYAAAATGACATCTTATAAGCAATAGAACAATATGAAGAAACTATAAAGTTAAACATAATTACGGCACATTGTTTAATGACGAGAAACATGGATATATCATCCATGTGAAGTAGCCTCCTAACATTAAACTATGCATGAGACATCTCATTTTATTACTGTGACACTGGCTGTCGTTCTATAAAAATGATATTTATAGTGTGTGTAAAGCGAGATCACACTTAGATATGGGCTTTGACTCTCTCCTCTTAGCATATCTCCCTGTCAGACACAGTGCCTTCAGAAAGTATTCACACCCCTTGACTTTTTCCACATTTTGTCATGTTACAGCCTAAATTTAAAATGTATTACATTGAGATTGTGTGTCACTGGCCTACACACAATGCCCCATAATGTCAAAGTGGAATTATGTTTTTGGAAATGTTTACAAATTCATTAAAAATGAAAAGCTGAAATGTCTTGAATCAATAAGTACTCAACCCTTTTGTTATGGCACGCCTAAATAAGTTTGGGAGTAAGAATGTGCTTAACAAGTCACATAATGCGTAGCATGGACTCACTCTTGGTGCAATAATAGTGTAGAACATGGTTTTTAATTGACTACCACATCTCTGTACCATAGAATTATCTGCAAGGTCCCTAAGTTGAGCAGTGAATTTCAAACACAGGTTCAACCACAAAGGCCAGGGAGGTTTTCCTATGGTTTGCAAACAAGGGCACCTATTGGTAGATGGGTAAAAAAAAGCAGACATTGAATATCCCTTTTAGCATGGTGAAGTTATTAATTTTACACTTTTGTTGGTGTATCAATAAACCTAGTCACTACAAAGATATAGGTGTCCTTCCTAACTCAGTTGACGGAGAGGAAGGAAACAGAGTTTAATGGCTGTGATCGGAGATAACTGAGGACGGATCAACAACATTGTAGTTACCCCACAATACTAACATAAATGACAGAGTGAAAAGAAGGAAACGTGTACAGAGTAAAAATATTCCAAAACATGCATCCTGTTTGCAATAAGGCACTAAAATAATAGATGGGGGAAAAAATGTGGCAAAGAAATTTACTTTTTATCCTGAATACAAAGCGTTAAGTTTGTGGCAAATCCAACACAACACACCACTGAGTACCACTCTTCATATTTTAAAGAATGATAGTGGCTGTATCATGTTACGTGTATGCTTGTCATCGTCAAGGACTAGGGAGCTTTTTAGGATAAAAAGAAACGGAATAGAGCTAAGCACAGGCAAAATCCTAGAGGAAAACCTGGATCTGTCTGCTTTCCAACAGACAATAACCTAAAATACAAGGCCAAATATACACTGGAGTTGGTTACCAAGAAGACAGTGAATGTTCCTGAGTGGCCTAGTTACAGTTTTGATTTAAATCGGCATGAGAATGTATGGCAAGACTTAAAAATGGCTGTCTAGCAATGATCAGCAACCAACTTGGCTTCACGAATTTGGGGCAAATATTGTACAATACAGGTGTGCAAAGCTCTTAGAGACATACCCAGAAAGACACAGCTATAACTGTTTCCAAAGGTGATTCTAACACGTATTGACATTACAGAGTATTTTGTGTAGATTGTTGACAATAAATGAAAATMAAATCCATTTTAATCCCACTTTGTAACACAACAAAGTCAAGGGGTATGAATCCTTTCTGAAGGCACTGTAACTACAATTACCAAATTACCAAACAACTACCTCTTCCCCTACTGTATTTATTTATTTATTTAGCTCCTTTGCACCCCAGTATTTCTASTTTGCACACTCATCTACTGTCAAATCTACCATTCCAGTGTTTTAATTGCTATATTGTATTTACTTCGCCACCATGGCCTATTTGTTGCCTTTACCTCCCTTATCTCACCTAATTTGCTCACATTGAATATAGACTTATTTTTCTACTGTATTATTGACTGTATGTTTGTTTTACTCCGTGTAACTCTGTGTTGTTATATGTGTCGAACTGCTTTGCTTTATCTTGGCCAGGTCGCAGTTGTAAATGAGAACTTGTTCTCAACTTGCCTACCTGGTTAAATAAAGGTGAAATAAATAAAATAAAAAATAAAAAACAATGTTTCCATCACAGTCTAAAGTGGAACCAATCCCTTCCTAAACTCAGGTGGAGATGAACCCGGCTCTCCGGCACTCTCCGGCACTCCTGACCCTCCTATTCTGTCCCGGGACTTCCCTCAGACACAGCCTTCCTGAATCCCAGCAATTTGCTTTACAGCTCCAGCGTTTACATTTTTAATTGTGTTGCATCCTCAGCCATGTGAGGTCTGCCGAGGCCCAGGCAGGAGGCGTGCGTGCTTGGAATGGAATTTAGAGCCTGTCAGGGTCTTACATCTGACCTGTCATCACCTCCCACCACCCTGCGCCACTCGTATTTATTTGGACAGTGAAGATGAAACTTATTTGGTTCTATACTCCAGCATTTTGGATTTGAGATCAAATGTTTCATATGAGGTGATAGTACAGCATTTCACCTTTTATTTGAGGGCATTTTATACATATCTGTTTCACCGTTTAGAAATTAAAGCACTTTATATATCTAGGCCGTCATTTGAAGGTGTTATAAGTATTATAGTGTATTACATTTAGTCAAAAGTTTAGTATTTGGTCCCATATTCCTAGCACGCAATGACTAGATCAAGCTTGTGACTCTACAAACTTGATGGATGTATTTGTTTGTGATTTATTTTATTTATTTAACCAGGCAAGTCAGTTAAGAACAAATCCTTATTTACAATGATGGCCTACCCCGGCCAAAACCCAACAACGCTGGGCCAATTGTGCACCGCCCTATGGGACTCCCAATCACAGCCGGTTKTGATACAGCCTGGAATTGAACCAGAGTCTGTAGTGACGCCTCTAGCACTGAGATGCAGTGCCTTAGACCGCTGCGCCACAACGAATGGTAAATAATGTATAATACTATTTTGGAGTCACTTCTCATGAGTAAGAAAGTTAGAGGCATAAATATCATACCCCCAAAACATGCTAACATCCCGTTATTCGTAATGGTGAGATGTGTTTTTGCTTTCATGTGCAGACTTAAAATTAAATGACTTGTCAGTCATTTAAGAAGCACTGTTTGGTAGAGTTATTTGATGTGCCATCCACTTAATTATTTTAACTTTTACATTTCAGATAATCTAAAGTAACATGGTTTGGTTTAGCTAATGAGAAGCAATGTTACATTTGTGGGCCAAACGCGTGAACTCTGGGTTTGTTGTGGCAAGGCACTTTTATGGGCACTTAAACTGGTGTTGCTGCTCGAGATGTGAAGGAAAGAGAGAAGGATGCTATTTGTTGAGTTGAAACGTTTACATCTGAGGAAATTATGAATTGCATTTAGCAAAGAGACTGTTGATTAATTTGATTTACCTGTTACAATTCTAGAGAAAGTCTAGTTATTAAACATCTATATAAAATTTATCTGAATTCGCCTGCTGTGGCCATCGTTGCTTCAACGGGAGCTAGCCTAGATTTCGTTGGATTGGGAGCTGCTTTCTTCCGAGACGAGTTGGGACTTCTTCCAAAGACACAGGACATCGTTTCAATCGCATGCAGGGCGTTTTCCGCCATGGATTACAAATAGGCATCGGCCCTGGAATTATTGTTTCAGGAGTTTGRTCCAGTACGGTAAGTAACATTGGGTTTCCATTCATTTGACTGGATCATTCATCATACCTTCAGCGCCAATATAGCTTGCTAAAATGAACAGTGTTCAATGATTGAGTTTTATAAGAGTGCGCTCGTAATGATAAAGTTATAGTGGGTCAAAGATCAACCCCCCAAGACATGCTAACTCCCCTGTTATTGGTAATGGTGAGAGGTTAGCATGTTTTGGGGGTATGATCTTTGACCCTCTGTAACTTTCTCTCTCATCATTATTCACGATTATTTCAGGATTATCTGCAACCCATGGTAGCATCCAGATMAATGTAGAAGTGTTTACAAGCATATTCCATTCTTATTTACAATAAAAGTAACTCCAAAATTACACAATACATTATCTACCATTAATTTCTGTTGGTCACAAAATGATCTGAAACAGAACCAATAAGAACTGAAAATGCATCRGACAAGTTTGTAGTCACAAGCTTGATGTGGACATTGTGTGCTAGGAATATGAGACCAAATATTACATTTTTGAATTTGTGCAGATAGCCTAGTGGTTAGAGCGTTGGGCCAGTTACTGAAAGGTTGGTGGATAAAATCCCTGAGCTGACAATGTAAAAATCTGTCGTTCTGCCCCTGAACAAGGCAGTTAACCCACTGTTCCCCGGTAGYCTGTCATTGTAAATATGTAAATAAGATTTTGTTCTTAACTGCCTTGCCTAGTTAAATAAAGGTTTAAAAAAAATCTTTAGGGATGTCAATTTTGACCCCCTACCTTTTTTGTTTAACAAGTAATACTTTTTTTCTCTGAGCAATTGTATTAGTATAAAATAATATAATTTCCCAATTGATTGAGTATACAATCTAGCTCAGTATTTGAATGATTTAATATGTGTAGTCATTATTGCTCATCTTTATCAAGGGTGGCAATAGTTTTGGACCACACTGCATCTTTAAGTAATATCCCTAGCCTCTCGTTTTTCCCCTAGCGAGTCAATATCTTAGAAGTTAAAATACTGAGATGTCCTTTTCACCATTATTTTAAAGCTGACTTATCCGAGTCTTTTGGTGAGAGGGTTACACTTATGACACCCTCAAATGTGGGGACTAGATGCATAAAGTGCATTCATTTCTAAACGGTAAAACCGATATGTACGAAAATACCCTCAAATAAAAGGTGACATTCTGTTCTGTTGCCTCATATATATATATATATATATATATATTAGAGGTCGACCTATTATGATTTTTTCAACGCCGATACCGATTTTTGGAGGACCAAAAAAAGCCGATACCGATTAATCGGACGATTTTTATATATATATATATATTTGTAATAATGACAATTACAACAATACTGAATGAACAATGAACACTTTTATTTTAACTTAATATAATACATAAATCAAATCTATTTAGTCTCAAATAAATAATGAAACATGTTCAATTTGGTTTAAATAATGCAAAAACACAGTGTTGGAGAAGAAAGTAAAAGTGCAATATGTGCCATGTAAAAAAGCTAAAGTTTAAATTCCTTGCTCAGAACATGAGAACATATGAAAGAAAGCTGGTGGTTCAATATTCCCAGTTATTCAATATTCCCAGTTATTCAATATTCCCAGTTATTCAATATTCCCAGTTATAGGTTGCAGTTATTATAGGAATTATGACGCGTCGACTATTTCTCTCTTTACCATTTGTATTTCATATACCTTTGACTATTGGATGTTCTTATAGGCACTATAGTATTGCCAGCCTAATCTCGGGAGTTGATAGGCTTGAAGTCATAAACAGCACTGTGCTTCAAGCATTGCGAAGAGCTGCTGGCAAACACAGGAAAGTGCTGTTTGAATGAATGCTTACGAGCCTGCTGCTGCCTACCACCGCTCAGTCAGACTGTTCTATCAAATCATAGACTTAATTATAACATAATAAACACAGAAATACGAGCCTTTGGTCATTAATATGGTAAAATCCGGAAACTATCATTTCGAAAACAAAACGTTTATTCTTTCAGTGAAATACCGTTCTGTATTTTATTGAACGGGTGGCAGCCCTAAGTCTAAATATTGATGTTACATTGAAGGTTGTGCACGGTTATGTCATAATTATGTATAATTGT
This sequence comes from Salvelinus sp. IW2-2015, assembly GCF_002910315.2. NCBI lineage: Eukaryota > Metazoa > Chordata > Actinopteri > Salmoniformes > Salmonidae > Salvelinus > Salvelinus sp. IW2-2015. Next base: position 14,238,162 of record NC_036856.1, read on the forward strand.
CTTCACACAGTCCGCAACAACCCAGGCGGCCCAAACTGTTGCATATACCCTGACTCTGCTTGCACTGAACGCAAGAGTAGTGACACAATTTCCCTAGTTAATATTGCCTGCTAACATGAATTTCTTTTAACTAATTATGCAGGTTTAAAAAAATATATACTTCTGTGTATTGATTTTAAGAAAGGCATTATGGTTAGGTACATTTGTGCAAACAGTGTGCTTTTTTCGCGAATGCGCTTTTGTTAAATCATCACCCGTTTGGCGAAGTTGAAGTAGGCTGTGATTCGACGATAAATAAACAGGCACCGCATTGATTATATGCAACGCAGGACAKGCTAGATAAACTAGTAATATCATCAACCATGTGTAGTTAACTAGTGATTATGTGAAGATTGATTGTTTTTTATAAGATAAGTTTAATACTAGCTAGCAACTTACCTTGGCTCATTGCAGCCACAAGGTCCTTTTGACGCTGCACTCGTGTAAGGTGGTCAGCCTGCCACGCAGTTTCCTTGTGGATTGCAATGTAATCAGCCATAATCGGCATCCAAAAAGGCCGATTACCGATTGTTATGAAAACTTGAAATTGGCCTTAATACGATTAATCGGTCGACCTCTAATATATATAACATTTGATTTTAAATCCAAAATGTTAAACTTTTGAGCCAAATTAAAGTTTTAGCTTCACTAGTGTTAGGATTTATGTTTATGCACTATAGCCTGTTAGCATATTGTTTGAAGATGAATATTGTTTTGTTACACACACACAKAAACAATACAGAGGGGTGTGTGTGTGTGTGTAGGTGTAAGGACTGACCAACACAGGCAATAAAAGCTGTGGACAGTCTGGAGAGGGGAGGGGTGCATCTCTCTAGGCCAACCAGGAGGTTAGAATACTGGACAATACCATATTAGGAACTGTTTCAGTGTAGAATCGACAGACACAAGACGGATCTAATCTACCCAGCAACCAGATGTGGACAAAAGGAACGCGCCAAGGGGCTTGGACCAATCCGAGGGCCAGCAAAGGCGGGGCAAAGTCTAAACCGCGCCCAGCCTCTACTGTGATAGGCCAACAGACGCGTTGGAACTACGTCATCARGGTATAAGAACAGCTGTTTACGTACTTCCTGCAGTTCCCTGTGTACCCTGCGTGGTGATGCAGCGAACCCTTATATACGAAAATTGCATTTGCCATTCATTGTTTGCGGTAATTAAACCTAATTAAAGAAAGTTAGCAGACCTTGCTTTTRATTTATCCTGACACCGGATGTCTTACACGCAGCGTTCACACTAGTTGGTTTCCATCCAATTTGCGACAGATTTTCATGCCAATATAAAAAATAAAATAAAAAATTCCCACCAAACTGATGTATTACTGATAACAGGCTGTGCACGATGATGTAGTGCACATAAAAATAACTTTTGCGGTTAAAATCCCATGTACCGAATGAAAAATACAAGTTAAATGGGTTTCCATTTTCAACTCTGTTTATTGGAAAGGAGCATCAAGCTGATCACCGTGTACTTTCACCACCCTGTGATGTTCATCATCATTTATTTCATTTGTAGCCTAATAAACTGCATGGTTTCCCGAGTCGTAGTGGGAGGTCCACCTAACATATCATTGCGTGACTCCAAGTTTACTTCGATATGATGGTTATTATATCAATATTTGCACATAAAGACATTTCCACTGCCATTTCTCGCATAATTAATTTTCCCGATACAAAAAGATCCCACCATGTCTAACGAACAAATTGTCTGTCGGCATTTATACAATTGTAATGGGATTTCCTGTTTCCATCAGCCCATGCGTCAGGTAATTCATCCGCATTAAATAGTTGGAAGGAAACCATTCTGTCTCGCATTCATATGCTCAAACAGTAACAGCACATACACACGCTCATTACCATGCACAAACACATACAGAAGAGACCACATACAATCACACAATCTGAACCTCAAATCCACACACATTTTATCACTCAGGTCCCTCCCACACACATACAGTATACATAGACACACATTCACAACCCCCCAACATCCTCCGAGCTGGAAAATAAGATCAGTCAGTGAGCCTTTGACCCTTGCTCATGGCTGTATGAGCATGTGATTGAGAGGAGTGTGTGTGTGTGTGTGTGTGTGTGTGTGTGTGTGTGTGTGTGTGTGTGTGGTGTGTGTGTGTGTGTGTGTGTGGTGTGTGTGTGTGTGTGTGTGTGTGCGTGCGTGCGTGCGTGCGTGCGTGCGTGCGTGCGTGCGTGCGTGCGTGCGTGCGTGCGTGCGTGCGTGCGTGCGTGCGTGCGTGTGTGTGTGAGAGAGAGAGAGAGACTTGGGGGATCTGATGTTAATCTATTAAGAAGCTGTTAGTTATAGTTTTTATATTCAGTGCACTCCAAAACCTCAGCTAGGCTCTCGGCTGGAAATGATCCATAGCCATCTCTTTTCCTAGACTGATCACTTGGAATAGCTTGTAAATGCTGCACACTCATTTGTTTTAACAGTTACTCATTTATATAGACCCTACATGTGGAGAATTTTCTAATAGAAAGAATAGGGTCATTCATGACATGGAACAGTAGACGATTAGGGCCTGGAAGAAACTGTATAGATGCACTGTTAGTCCTTTAACAGTGCTGTTCCATTTTCAGTGCGGTGCTGTAGATGCAGATCCTGGGTAATTCAGGCCTGTCCTCTGAGTATCCCAGGCCCAGCTCAAGGCCTAATGGTGCTCTGTCTTTCTGTCTGTCAGTCTAATCCTGGCGAGACGGAGCGTCCGGGGCCGACCCACGCTCATCCAAACCCCCGACACAGGAGATGAGATGCTGATAAGATTTCTATAATCAATTTAGCCGACCAGGAGGGGATCAATCCTGTCCATTTGCCTCCTCACTCGCTTTTCCATCTCTCCTTCATTTCTGTCTCTTCCCTTCCGCTCTTCTTCCCATCTCCCAACCGCCTCTCCCCCTCCTTATACACAAATGAATAATTCAGCAGCCGATGTGGTGAAAGGTGAAGTAAACAAGTCTATTGCCTAATATCCCGGGAGGCCGGGAAAGAGAGAAGAGTGAGGGGAGAGCGGGGGAAACGCTGTGGCTGTCCAATACCACAGGCTGGACCTTGTGTGCTCTCTGCTCTATCTCCAGCCTATCCTCGTGTCCCAGAGTCATTTGCACTTATATTGACCTCAAGGTTGCACCAAAACTAATGACACAGTCAGCTAGTCCGACGCTCTCTTTATCCACGCGCTGTGCGACCATAAATAATAACATAAAATGGTGTAACGCCACAGTGGTGAGAGAGTTCAGGGTCCTGCTCCACATCTGAACTTTCTCCAACAAAGAGAGAGTTAAGGCAGAGGGTACTTCAAACCACTGAATAATATGTAGTGTGCAGAATAACTCTATAATGCAGGTTTAGTGTGCACAGTAAGTGCCTTTTTGTTTTTATACAACAAGGGTTTAGAGGGGCCTCCCTAAACATGAGCCACATACAAATAGGCACACCTACCAGTAATACAGTAGTGACTGCTATGATTACTGTATTTGTTCAAGGGTCAAATGCAAAAATTGCTAAATGTTTTGAACAATTGTTCAACCCATTATCATTCAATGAGAAGAAAATCATTGTTGATAAGTAGGCGGGGCAAACCTGTTTTGGTGATTTCTGGAATATCTTAAATACAATATCTTAAATACATCTCTGCACGTTTTGACTCATTCAGCAGTTTTTACCTTATTAAGTACAGTACCATTGGAACTGATTGTTGAAAGTTACATTTATATTCCTAAAACCTAAGTTGAAAATAATGCTGTTGCTGCTTCCTGTTGACAAGACATATTGATAAATAGCCCAATATCAAAACAAAGTTTTAAAGTGTCCAAATCAATAACCAATATGCAGAAATAGTTTGTGATATATTGAAAACCTAAAAATAAAATGTACTATCTACACATACATGTGCAACAATGGTAATCATGCTACTTTAAACGAGCACCTTATACCTTAAGTGGCAATAAATCACTCATTGATAAAGGGGGGTGATATGTGCTTTTGAAACTAAAAAACAGATACATTTTCACATCACTAGTTAGAGGACCACCTGCAGAACACAGTCAGCTACATTTTGGAATGTTGCATTTTGATACGGGGTCACCAAAACAGAAAGAGAAACGTAACATTGTTTTGTCAATCACTCCTATCGATTATCACGTTGAAATCAAATACCTAAAAAAAAAACACTCGGAATAGAGTACAATTTGTAGAAGATCAATCAATAGAGCAGGGGGCAAACGTTTGGGGGCGTAGTGCTGTTTCAAATAACACTAATTCAAAGGCCCCACGGAAACTTGGAATAACCTATACATGGTTGGTTAGATGAGAACTTGTAAAGGCTTTTATCTATATTTTGGATTTGCGGATTTTGATTTTGTGAGTCTGCCATCACGGAAAAGGGAACAAGCCACTTTCTGTGGCTTCAACGAATCACGACCCGCCATAGGATGGCAACAGTGACAACGGTTGACCGCTATTGAAGTAATAGTTTAACTTTCAAATCCGTGTATTGGTGTGTGGCCAGCGACTTTTTAGAGACCGCCCCGAATTAGCCGTGCCATTTGAGAAAGAAAAATGATAGTCCTACCACCCCCAGTGCGTATGACAAAATCAACAGTACAAAACCAAAGATATTGATCTGTTTTAAGCAATTGATCTTGTCATCAAATTGACAATAAACATCACCAATCTGAGGTAAAAAGGATGTGTAATTACCACCAATTCAATGTGGTCAAAACATCAGCTTGTGTAATGTAGAAACATATACTGTCCACATCATGGAAAGTAGCATAATATACATTAATTAGATATGGCTACGGTTGCAAAGCTACCGGTAATTTACAAAAGTTACCAGAATCTTCTGTAATTTTGGTAAAACATCCATGAGTTTCTAGTAGATGGTTCAATAGCCTAATTAATTTAAAAAAAGCATCTTATATTCAATTACCTCAACTTTTCTTTCAAATCTGCCACCAGTTTGGTGGCAGATACATAGACATAGACACAGATACATAGACATAGTAAAATAAATATAATGATATTAAATGCTGAAACCTTCATATTAAACACCAATGGTATTCAGTAAGATGGTTTAAATTTAGGACAATGTTTTACAGCTTTGTTCTTCTTTTTTTTTATTTTAAAATCATCAGAGATAATGACAGACACCTGTGATAATCTGAAGTATCCAAAAGGGCCAGTAGATGTCTTAAATCTGGTAGTTTACTGGTCAATTTAGAAAGTTGCAACCTTAGATATGGCTAAACAATTCAATATCTTACTTTAGAATGATAGTAAATTAAACACAGCTTTACACTGAGAGTACAAAACATTAGGAACACCTTCCTAATATTGAGTTGCACCCCTTTTGCCTTCGGAGCAGCCTCAATTCATCGAGGCATGGTCTCTACAAGGTATAGAAAAGCGTTCCACAGGGATGCTGGCCTATGTTGACTCCAATACTTCCAAAGGTTGTGTAAAGTTTGCTGGTAGTGGATATCTACTCTGAATAGCTTGTTCCATCTCACCCCACAGATGCTCAGTTGGATTGAGATATGGTGACTGCGCAGGCCACTGCAGTAAGCTGAATTCACTGTCATGGTCTTGAAACCATTCCTGGACAATCCTAGCTTTGTGGCATGGTGCATTATCTTGCAGAAAAAAATCTATTCGCAGATGGATACACTGCTGCCATGAAGGCATGCACCTGATTGGCAATGCTGTTCAGATATCCTGTGGCATTCAAACGTAGCTCCACTTTTATCAAGGGGCCCAATGTGTGCCATGAAAACACACCTAACACCACCACCAGCCTGCGATGTTGACACACGGCATGATGGATACATGTACTCATGGATTTCTCAATACCCTAGTCCTCCCATCAGCGTGAAACCGAAGGAGCCGGTATTCATCAGACCAGGCCATGTTTTTCCAGTTCTCCGGTGTCCAGTGTTTTCATTCCTTAGCCCACTGCAACCGCAGTTTCTTGTTTTTTGCTGAAAGAAGTGGAACTCTGTAAGGTCGTCGCCATACCCCATTCGTGTCAAGGTACGACGAGTTGTACATTCTTTTGTGGGTCTTTGGGCACCAATGTTGTACTGGACTGTCAGTTGACTAACTATAGACTGTCTGTTGCTCTGCACAATTCGGGTCAGCCTCCTTTGTCCTCTTCCACAATGACCTGTTTTCAGCCGTCGGCTGGATGTCCTTTGGTGGACCATTCTTGATACACACGGGAAACTGTTGAGCGTGAAAAACCCAGCAGCACTGATACACTCAAACCGGTGCGCCTGGCACCTACTACCATACCCCCGTTCAAAGGCATAAATCTTTTGTCTTGCCCATTCACCCTCTGAATGGCACACATACACAATCCATGTCTCAATTGTCTCATGGCTTAAAAATCCTTCTTTAACCTGTCTCCTCCCCTTCATCTACAGTAATTGAAGTGGATTTAACAGGTGACATCAATAAGGGATCATAGATTTCACCTGGATTCACCTGGTCAGTCTGTCATAGAAAATGTTTTGTACACTCAGTGTATATTTCTCACTAGTTTAACCATTTAGAGATTTTTTTTTTAAATGCTCCAAGGCCCAATTTAACCAGTTGCTCTAGACTAGAGCGACCATAGGATCTGAGCAGCAGGCTGAATGTTTGACGTCCCTACAAAAAGTACCAATCCCTTTCATTCTAAAGAAAGAAGGTTTGTGGTTGTACCCGTTTGCTCGTTAAAGCTGTAATATTCATGAGGACGGTTGCAGATTGTCGGTCAATAAAAACTAGGTTGAAAGAGTCTTTGCCGCCCTGCAAGGCCTTGATCAGTAGAATCGAAAGTAAAGTTGCTGTTGCTGTTTGTACGTGTTGTGCATGTTGCATATTGTTGTGTGGAACAAAGGCAGGAAGTGTACTCACTGGCATGGTCTGGCTGCCATGAAGGGCACTGATTGCAGACTGGGCCTCAGCATGTGTGGAGAACTTTACAAAGGCACAGCCTGAAAAAAAGTGCGCGCACACACACGCACGCACGCACACGCACGCACACGCACGCACACGCACGCACACGCACACGCACAAACAGGGAAGGAGAAAGAGGCAGGGTGCCTTTATTAAACACTGTGAAGAGAAGCACGCCAAAACATTTCAAGGAGGCACAGAGAAACTCCCATTGCACAGCAGGCTGCTCCTCTCCAGTCTGCTCAAGCTGCAGGCTCTTGTACAGATTGCACTGATGAAGCAGAAAAGCATGCTATTTAGCACCACATGCCTGTCTGTGCATATTAAATATAGACCCAGTGAAATACATATTGTCTTAAGTCGTCATTATGCATTAGTCTACAGTTCCTCGAAAGAAGCCAAACATGTTTGAGGGACTAGTGCTGGTTTTATCAGGACCTGCAGCTAGAGAAGGTATAACTAGAGAAGGTATAACTAGAGAAGTACTGGATCTTCAAGTGTGGCCTTAGCAAAAGCTCAACTCCTATCAACCTCTGGCCAATATACACAAAATAGACCTGACAATATATGAATAAATATGTACATTATAAGGGTTAGTTGACAGACCAGTATCCATAAACATCTGTAAATTCAATCGTATTTGTAAAGAAGTGCATTATCTGACTTATGACTCCGGACATTTTGAGTGATTCAGCTGTAGGCCAATGTGGGCCTAGATTCACATAACCCAAACAGAGTATAGCGGAGACAAAATGAAACGTCCCCTAGCTGCCCCAATGTCCTGTCTTCTTGTAAAGAACACCGCAATTGTTTTGACATCCGCCATTTCCTTTTTACTTCTGCATGACTGTCAAGTCAGAATGAAAGGGCCTCTACTTTGGAGATAATTCCACAACAGTTTTCATAAACACTGGCCTCGGACTATGTTTTAGAGACATGAAGAACCAGGGCTCCCACTGCTGTTTACTGCATGTCAGAAGGTATTGGTGTCTGGGTGGGCAGACCACGGGTGGGCAGACCATGGGGCCTAGAGTACAGTGCATCAGTTAGGCCTAATGATTGTACATCTATGGGAATGTTTCACTTGCAGGCCTACCATAACCTGGATGAATAATATAAGCCATGATGACTCCTATAAAGAAACCCATTGTTGATTGTTTTTTCACTACTGAAAAACTAAAAGAAAACATGCCCATTATGAATATGTGATTTCTCAGCTGAAACACCTTAAGGGTCAAAGTCAATTACCTAGAATCTTAGAAAATGTCAGAGGTACTATATATAATTGGTTCCTACCTTTGCTGTTTCCGTCAGGACCTCTTAGGACGGTGCACTCCTCGATGACTCCGTAGGGCTCAAAGAGGCGGTACACATCCTCCTCAGTCTGTTGTTTGTTTAGCATCCCCACAAACAGCTTCCTGTCTTCTGGAACAAAGAGATAAGCAAATTAAGGGTTACATTAAATCTCTGACCTTTCAATGCGACCAGTCTAAATGAGCATTACAAGAAAAATGTCATTACCCTAGCTATCCCGATGTAGGGTCTGCTCACTGTGCTCAGTGGCAAATGAAGACGGGGCAATGTATTTGTCTGCCCCATTCAGCTCTGTGAGTTGAGTCATAGTGTATTGTTCCTGTGCCAAGTCTGCTCATTTTAATTTTGACGATAATTGGGTTTGCTCACATATTTAGGCCCAGGGTAGGCCTGGGGTTCTGTCAGAGAACGGCCATGACCCTACCCTGGGGGAATGGAGGGAGGAAGCAGCAGGCTGATGAAACAGAGTTGGTCCTTCAGATACACCAGGAGCRCCAGCCAGTTCTTCTATAGGTCCTGCTTCTGCCTGCTATACTGCTGACTTACAATATTAGTGAATACAGGCTATTTGTTTCTCAATCTCCATATCTCTCTGCCTCAAATACTTAATTGCTGCTGATCCAGTGTATTGGCAAAGAAGTAATATTCCAGAGCTCTTTAATGAACAATGGCACGTCTCTCCAGACGGAGAAGGCTGAGGAGAATAATGCTGTTTTATCAATATGTATTGTACTATTGAGTCCTGTTAACCCATAAGAGTCTAAGCCCTGTCTAAGCTATATGGCATTTTTTTGAAAGGATCATTTAGTTACTTGATTAAAAATGTTAAGACCCCTTGAAGTATCCCCCCAAAATAATTTAAAAGTATTAGATATTGCATTTTTTTGGCCCTACTGCTATTAGCCCACACAAATGCGTTGAAAAACAGATTAACTACATGAAACAACAGATAGTCAAAAGGAAGTTTGCTCTGAAGTGTCTGTCCTATATCTGAGAGATATAATTAGTATATATATTTTTTTAACATATATTTAACCCCTTATTTTTATTATCTCCATATACTGTAATCTTCCATAATTCTTTTGAACTGGTACCAGGGGACCTTCAGACGAGTCTTGTAAGGCCTGTGGGCATCCTAGAGCGAAACAACTGCCGGAAGTGTTCGTGAGAGTCTCACCTTTGCACAAAGGGGTCATATTAGTGTGTAGCTACAGTGTTCGGACACAAGTTGGCAGATCGGCTGTACCGACTTCAGAAGAGCGTCTCATCTTTCCATAGAGGGGTCAAACCGTTTAGACAATTTAGTGAGAAGACCGATTTTCGGAACGTCTAATGTTCTGACAAACACCACTCTAGCTCTGTCACCTTTCACCTTTCACCTTTCACCGCAGAAGTAGGCGGATGCGGTGGATTGAGACGCATCCAATGCAAAAACAACTCTGGCTTAAACTGACAGATATTTCTGGGGATGTTTGTATTATCCTAATTAGATTTCCATGGGGGAGCAGACATCAACCTTAGGCGGTTTTAAATGCAGGGGGACTTGGTCTATACCTTGACCTGACATGCAGTGTTTACTGAGATTCTGCTCCTATGATTAATGCTATGCTCACTGAGTCCAACTGGCAGCAACACTACTCCCAAACATCCCCTTTACAGATTTTCTATAACTTCTAGTGCACCTATGTAACAAAGGAAAACAAAGACAGAAGAGTAATCCAGGGCCAGACTCTGGGCTTTGGAGGTCAACATCATTCCCAGTCTGTGGTAATGCAGTGTGTCAGGGTGACCTTTCTGGCCATGAGAGAGAGACTCAGACTGTGTGTTGTTGTGCTGTGGCGTGCCCTGACCAAGGCAGGACCCACTGATATCCAGATTCTCCCTCTAGCAGCCAGCCAAGGCCCTTGCAGCCTCAGCTGCCACGGTCGCTGCCACAGCCAGGGCCCCGGCTGACTCCCTCACTCAGCCTGGCCAATGACGCACCTTTAAAGTAATCAACAGTGTCAGAGCGCGTGCTGTCTAGGGAGGAGTGGCCGTCGTACTGCACTCTTTATTGTTAGTGGCAGGATCAGAGGGTATGTATCAAAATGGAAGCGATTCAATGTGACATCTGTCATGGTGGATTGGAGAGCATTTATCTGCAAAAGAGAAAGCCCTGAACTGGAAAATAAAAGGCCAAGACGCTTCTTCCTGTTGTTTGGGGCGGAATATGAATTTGGAGGTGGGGTGGGTTTGAGGGGGATTAAATTCTTTGCACCCACTCCTTCAGCCACTCGCACATGCATAAGTGTGCATGTACACACACAGACATACGCCTTTGCCTTTCCCCTCTCCTCCATTGCGCCCTTCCAGGACCATAACTCCTACAGCATCGTCCCCTCTATGGATGATGGGAATGTGACAAGGCAGGATTAATGTATGCAGCTGACCTATATGAATTTCATATGTTCCGTACTATGCCATTCAAGCCATGAACAGACCTCCTGTGGCACGCCTCAAAATACGACATTGAAACTGTCCCATCGCTGATAGACTGCTCAATAGCAAATTACCTAGAGCTGAATGGAATAATATTTTTGGGACTCAGAGCACATCAGGAATAGACCCATATATCAGATCAGATCTGTGTGTAACANCACACACACACACACACACACACACACCTTTGCCTTTCCCCTTTCCTCCATGGCGCCCTCATAACTTCCAGGTCTATAACTCTTACAGCAACCCACCCTCTATGGATGATGGGAATGTGACAAGGCAGGATTAATGTATGCAGCTGACCTATATGAATTTCATATGTTCCGCACTATGCCGTTTATGCTATGAACAGACCTCCTGTGGCACGTCTTAAAATACGACATTGCAACTGTGCCATCGCTGATAAATTGCTCACTGGGAAATCACCTAGAGCTGACTGGAATAATATTTATTGGACTCAGAGCACGTCAGGAACAGACCTATATATCAGATAAGGTCCTTGTGTAACACTGGTTGGTTTACAGAGGGCAACAAAAGGCCCGCTAACAATTGGAGTCCTATTGTGGGCTGTTAGCTTTTSACTGTACTCCATCACAAATCCCACTGGACTGTCCTCATGTGGACATTCAGAGACTGGCATAAGTAATGTGATGGAATATGAATGAGTCCAGTGCCACTGTATTTAGAGTTGGCACAAGTTCTTCAGGTCCTGCTGAGAGATGGAGAGAGCATGTTCTACTCCTGAGTGAGTGGGCTTCAAAAACAACCTAACAACACATGAAAATACATCATCATCACCTATTCTTCCAGCCATGATGCTCTGGAGTAAAACGGCACCTTGGGACTTGAGCTGTTGTTCATCTAGCTACAACACACAGCGAGGAACATTATCTTGTTTATCTACAGTAGGCTATGAACTCACATGTACGCACATCACACACACACACACACACGTGCACACTCATGCTGTCACACAGGCAGATAAATTATTCACCACTTTAGGGAAAGCCCTGATTAATGATAGGCTCTCTGAGATGCTGTTGTTAAATCTTTAAATAAGAGGCAGTGCTAATGTTGCTATTTAAAAATCTCTCCAGCCGGCCTCCCGAGTGGCGCAGTGGTCTAAGGTATTACATCTCAGTGCTGAGGCTCCACTACAGCCTGGGGTTCAATCCCAGGCTGTGTCACAGCCGGCCGTGACCGAGAGCCCCATAMGGTGGCGCACAATTGGCCCAGTGCCGTTCCGGGTTAAGGGAGGGTTTGGCCGGGGGGCTTTCCTTGGCTCATTGCGCTCTAGCGACTCCTTGTGGTGGGCCGGGCGACTGCAAGTAGACTGGTGCGACTGGCTTCCGGGTTAAGCCTCATGTCCACCAGATGCGTCAAACTCATTCCGTGCATTCCGGCGGAAGCCATTCACTGTCAGTGGAGCAGTCCGCAACTCTACGTGGGGGTGCCGCACTAGGCTGTGGTGMGTTGTTGTGCGTCGCTTTAGCATGCGGTTGTACAAACAGAAGCACACACATAGACTCCAACTAGCTTGCTTTTAGCTAGTTGAAAAGCGAAGGACATGTGTATGGAAAATGCAGCCTAGACACCTGGCCAAACCAAACACCTTATACATCTGGTGGACATCGGGCATTAAGTGAGCAGTGTGTTAAGAAGCAGTGCGGCTTGGCGGGTCATGTTTCGGAGGACGCATGTCTCGACCTTCGCCTCTCCCGAGCCCGTTGCTGAGTTGCAGCGATGAGACAAGATCGTAACTAACAATTTGGATATCACGAAATTGGGGAGAATTTTTGGGGTAAAATTAAATGTCCCAGTGCTTAGGACTTTTTAAAAACTGTATCGACTGGCTGTTAATGCAGCTTTGTGGATTAGTGCAGTCTCACAGCGGGGTGCCAGGAACACACTGCTACTGGTTACTGCCGCTCCACAAATAACTATTAAGGCTGTTGTTTTTGCCCAATTAACTGGTCGTCCACATGACCATGAACACAGCGGAGACCAGATTCACCTGCAGCCCATTTATACTGTAGCCTAACACTAAACCAATACAGCTCTTATACACAATCCACCAACACAGTTCCTATACCTCTGCATAATCAATAGGAGAGAGATTTAGATGCAAAAATATCTACATTTGCATCTCATAGAATCACAATTAGTCATTTAGATGCGGCACGTGACGTGTTACAGCGACAGCTCCTCCTAACCACCCACAACTCCGTCCTGAAAGTTACACCCATCGTGTTGAATCTGGCCTGAGCTGATAAGCAACGGTTTGTTGCATTGTAAATTAAAGCATGGAATAATGATTGGGGAATGTGCTGCCTGGTTCTATATCCTGAAGGTTACTGGGCCCATCTGAGATTTCTAATCAATAAGTGTGTTTTCATATGAATTTGAAATCAAATTCAAATTAACATTTGGTTTATCTGAAAAGTATGATTTCATCTCCTCACCCAATTCATTGTAATTGTAATCCAATGATTTATTTTCAACACTGATACAACCATTAATCATGCTACAGTCTTCAGATACAGTATATCTTTTTTACTATGATTCTTTTTGTAGCTGTGCATACTGCATATTCCCATTGAACGTTTCAAGGTTCCCATCTTGCATACATTAGAGATTTTGCAGTCAGGTCTACCATGTCTACACCGTACTACAGTGTGTCTGCTGATTACATTCCTAGGGCTATAGCTGCTTGGGGTTTTGACAGTGGAATGGATAAGAAGACTTCCAGTGAATAGTGATAGGATGGGTTTCAGAATTTTGGCACTGCTGCAAGCTCCAGGAGAAAGCCCTCACGAGGGGTATGGTAAAAACGTCCGGGCCCATGTTGGCTTGCATAAGAACCTGCAGCCCTCGATAAGCCAGGATGGATGAAATAAAGAGAGAGAGAGAGAGGTTTGTAATGAGGGCGGTACTGAATCATGTTCACTTCCTCTGTGTTTCTACTGTGTGTGTGTGTGTGTGTGTGTGTGTGTGTGTGTGTGTGTGTGTGTGTGTGTGTGTGTGTGTGTGTGTGTGTGTTGTGTGTGTGTGTGTGTGTGTGTGTGTGTGTGTGTGTGTACAGAGAGAGAGAGATGCTGAGGAGAAACGGATTGAGAGAAAGAGTGAAGAGAGAGTACTGTATGTGTTACAGACGAGAAAGCTTTGTCAGAGAGATGGGTGGGTTACTATGACAACTACTTATACAGTGGCCTGTCAGTTATGTTTCATTGGAGTTTGGAGAGGATAAGCGGGGGAGAGGAGGAGCGGAAGGAGAGGAGGTAGAAGAGGAGAGAAGGGGAGTGGGGGGGTTGGAGTGGGGGTCATTCCTCTATCTGCCTGCTGAGTTGGAGTGTAAATTCGCCTGTCAGCCACACAGATAAGGACAAATTATTAACAATATTAGCCACCCGATAAAAATGAAACTATAATGAATGGATAAATATATTAAACCAAATGTGATCCCATCCAGACAGAAAGTGGGCCCTGAGAAACCATCCAGGTTTTCTCATTTGGGGAAGCAGATAAGAGATAGGGGAGGGGGGGTTACTGTTGGCTCCACTGTATTTTATCACACTCGCCCATCAAGCCATAGAGAATCACAACATTTGCGGTTGGAATACCAAACACCATTGCTTCCACAGCCCATTATAGTTGTTCAGCGAGGATGCCACACAATAACTGTGTCAGCATGTGTTCAACCATAAAAACAGACGGAATCGAAGAAATTAATTAACCCTAGGAGAGCATAGTGCTTAGCCAGTGGTATTTAATCCAATGTATTACATACATGTATATGAATCTAGAGCTGTGTTGCATTAATGAGACAGGCAGGCGGGCTGGGCTGTTGTGGAGGCTAGGCCTCTCTGGGTTGGGCCTGTGTTCCTCTCTGCCTCCCTACCTGGCTGCCTGGGTGTTCAGGGGTACCAGAGGAGAGCGGGGTTCTGGGCCCAGTCTTGGCACCACTGCTGTGTTGAATGAACACTGCCAGATGAAATCCTGAATAATGACTCTCTCTTATGTCCTCTGTGTTGTGTTTGTCACGTAGTGAGGGAAGGATGGGAGGGTGACAACATATTGTTGTGCTGGAACAACTTCTGAGAACTCTTGTGTACTGTTCTCTACATTAACCCAGTTCTGTGGAGTCTTTGTCTGTCAAAAGTTGTCTGTTATTTGTTTATTTGGCAATGCTCCAGTTGAACTTATCTGAAGTTGTCTTTTTGAGGCAATGACCCGAACCTTCTATAAAAAGAGAGGAGCTATTTACACTATTGCCAATCGCCTGCATAATTACTACCTTTCAGACCTCTCTATGATGTTCCKAAGAAACATATTCTCAACGGAGAACAAATAATATTACACAAAAACCCATTGATTTCCGTTGAATATCTAAATCACATGCACTGTTGAAGAAGATTACATTCAAATGTGATCCTTCCTTTGCCTTTATTTGGGACTYTAAAGAGACCCGCATCCAAATTCCGGTGGGCGGTGATGCAAGCTTGGTTTTGTCACAGTTTCATCATGAGAGTGTCAAGGCTGCTCATTGGTTATGTGGCAAGGTGGGATCTATATAAACCATCAGTATAAAATGGGGAGGCTGTGTTTGCAGGACCTTGATAGCAGCCGGCACTGTGCTGCACTACATCCTTCACTAAACAGTCCCCTGGGAAGGATTAGGCCTCAGTGCTTTAACACTGGCCCCGTTTACTGAGCAAACTAAAACCCTGTCCCCAACCACTTTAACGCACCTAACCCATTTACACCTACACACATATCGGCGGGCGCATGAAAACACACAGGCGCGTGCACGCACGCACGCGCCACCACACACACAGGGGTGCATGCACGCACAGACACACACAGACACACACACACACACACACGGGCACACAAACATGAAGAGAGGCTCCCAAAACCTTTCTCCAAACAAACACCCCAGTGAGTGTGGGAGGCTGTGGTAACTGTGGCACCATCATCATCCCTATACAGCGTTCTGCCGCAGAGGCAAAGATCAGACCGAGTGCATAAATCACACAGGGGGACAGGCTTTGAGCAGCCCATACAGCATATTTCCCCATTTTGCAGTTGGATTACAGACGGGCGATTAGAACAGTGATCAGATATTGTTTCTGTGCTGCTAGTAGAGACAGGAGCTGATGTTTGTTTTGTAGTGGTCTCTCCTCAGCCCTCCACTGAGTTGATTTATCAACTGGATCAAATGGCTGTAATGTGCTGCTGGGGAATTCAGGACTGGGACTGGATGGTTCGGCTGGGAGCCTTGAGCATACAATTATTAGCCAGCCACGGCTTCCAGCCTGCCTGAGTGCACCATAGAAAACCTCATGGGGTGCCTGTGTGTTAGAGCCCAGCCTACCCACGCCCCCCCCCCCCCCCCCGCCCGCCAGCACCTCAAATTGCAGTCAGGGAGGAAAATAATAAAACGAGAAATTGCTTAAAATATTTTATCTCCACCATATACGTCTGAGCAAATGTACACTCAATATTTGATAACAAACGTGAAATATTACCTCAGTGTCTTTGTGTTGGCTTCAACGTATTACGGCGGTGCTCATAAATCCTGGACCTGCTGTGCACGTCAATAGGTACTGTATATAAACATTTACAATTATTGCAGATGCTATTTTATATTGTCTGCCTTCATAATGCCATTGGAAGGGCATTCTGGCATCAGTTATGATATGGATTTTCCCCCCTTTTTTCTATTACATCCTGGCAAAACAATCGTGTACAGTATCAGGCCCTACGTTTGCAGTATTTAAACACTGTTCGTGGACTGTTTCTTAATTCTTCTCATCGGTCAACTGACACTGATTGTTGAGAGTAATGCTGGATACTCCCTCCTTCTACCACCAACCACCTCCTCCTCCCTCCCTCCCCTCCCTCCTCCTCCCTCCCTCCCTCCCTCCCCCCCCCCCCCCCCCGCCCCCCCCCCCCCCCCCCCCCTCCCCCCCCCCCCCCCCTCCCCCCCCCCCACCCCCCCCCCCCCCCCCCCCCCCACCCCCCCCCCCCCCCCCCCCCCCCCCACCCCCCCCCCCCCCCTCCCCCCCCCCCCCCGCCCCCCCCCCCCCCCCCCCCCCCCCCCCCCCCCCCCCCCCCCCCCCCACCCCCCCCCCCCCCCCCCCCCCCCCCCCCCCCCCGCCCCCCCCCCCCCCCCCCCCCACCCACCCCCCCCACCCCTCCCCCCCCCCCCCCCCCCCCCCCCCCCCCCCCCCCCCCCCCCCCCCCCGCCCCCCCCCCCCCCCCCCCCCCCCCCCCCACCCCCCCCCCCCCCCCCCCCCCCCCCCCCCCCCCCCCACCCCTCCCCCCCCCCCCCCCCCCCCCCCCCCCCCCCCCCCCCCCCCCCCCCCCCCGCCCCCCCACCCCCCCCCCCCCCCTCCTCCCCCCCCCCCCCCCCCCCCCCCCCCCCCCCCCCCCCCCCCCCCCCCCCCCCCCCCCCCCCCCCCCTCCCTCCTTCCCCCTCCTCCTCCTCCCTCCCTCCTCCTTTTTTTCCCCCTCTCCTCCCCCCTCCCCCCCTCCTCCCCTCCCTCCCCCCTCCTCCTCCCCTCGCTCCGTCTCCTCCTCCCCTCCCCCTCTCCTCTCCGCCCCTCCTCCCTCCCTCTCCTCGCTCCCTCCTCCTCTCCTCCTCCTCCTCCCCTCCTCCTACCACAGCCCAACTCTGTCACTCTCACCTTCTAGTCTCCTTCTGAACACTGCTTTGTTCTCTCTTTTCTTTACTCTCTCTTCCTTTCTCTGGATCTCTCTCTCTAATGACTTAACCTTCATGCATTGGTTTCCCCCGAGCAAATCACTTGTTTTTTCTCCCACGAAGGACTAAATTGACTACAGCAAGAGACAACAAACTTCATTAAAGAGCCAAAGCAAACAGGCATTATACATGTGATATCCTTCCCTCCCTATCTGCATTAAAGGGGAAGACAAAACCCAGCCCTATCTCGTCTGGGAGCTAGCTGCTCCTCTCACCTCAGGCAACCGCATTAAACCAAGACATACACAGACTTTGGTACAAAGGCTCTATGATCCAAGACAGGGAGCGAAATACAGACAAGTCGAGAGATAATGAGAAAGATAGGGAGAGACAAAGGAAGAAAAATGAAAAGGAGCAAGCTGAGCAGATAGAGCGGGGCCATGGCAGAGAAGTGAGGATGTACGAGAATAAGTTATATCTCTGTGCAGCTTTGTGTGGGAGAGGAGAGGACTGAGCTGGCAGATGACTTTGCTGGCAATGGATGAAAGAAGCTTATAGGCCACCCGGCATGTCAACCATCCCCACCCTGTGTGGGAGTACGGTGGGCAGGCAGGGTTCAGCGACCGGAACCCCAGAGCCCCATGGAGACCTTGGCGAAGGTGGATTTAGATTTGCCATATACGTTATACATCAGCTCCCTTTTAGGATGTATTCCCTAATCCATATTCATTCAGTAATCTCAGAGAGGGTGGGTTAGCATGTCTGCTGCCTGTCTGGCTGTATCCTACTGTACCTTTACTCTCCAAAACTGCTGTGTTAACAGTTAGGGGAGCACAAATTGCTGTATAAGGTAAAGCTACAAATGTATAAATAAATACATAAGCCTTAAAGCATATCATCCAGATCTGTTTGCGATTGCACATGAACTGGAATTGATTCCGTAGGAGCATCATGAAACAATGTGATACAGCTGGAGGTTTTCACGTCTCTGGACGTGTTGTTGCGTCGTATGCAACTCCTCGGCGGTGTTAATGTGACTGCGGCAGGGAGCGCAGCCCTGTCATTCACTTTGACAGCCAAGCTGCTTTCTCCACACACGTATGGGTGATGTAGACTTCAATTAGGCTGCAAGGTCACTCAGCACCCATCAGGAGCTAAACCGGGCTAGCTAATCTCGCTAATACGTTCCAGGCAACCACATGAATAACAACAGAACAAGACCAGACCTACACTGTAATCACATTTAACATTGAACAAGATCACAGTTCTTGTTCACATTAAAACCAATTTTTACTGTACATCAAATGTTTGATCCTGAATGCTACACTGCTAACTCCCATGCCAAGGCCTCTCACTACTACAATTATGAAGGCGAGACTGGCTGCTCCACAGCCCTCCCCCCTTATTAAACATGGATTTGAGGGAGAGGCAGAGGGATGGCCTGCACATCCTTCCTCTCCCCTCCCCTGCCTCTCCCCCCCCCGCCCCGAACACTGTCTTGACAGCCCCATTTGTTTTCATTTCCAGGATGTTTTGCTCAATATCTAATGAAATAACTATCTATACATCGAGCAAAATATCAAAAGGGACGGGTGGAATTGTTAATCGGCTGTCACTGACGTTTCAGCCTTGCTATTCTACCCCCTATATTGGTTTGATTACATTTGGTTGGTTGTCATAACATATCGTCCTCTAGTGTTCACGTGTGCACAGATACCGACCTGTGTGTAAAGCATTTAGTATGCTGTCGATACAACCGCTTAACCATGTATATAGAACTGTCTCAAGTACGACTGTACATGCAGAATATGTAAACCAAATTTGCCGTATTTGTCTCAATATAACATTGTATGATTGTGTATCTGTCAGGTTAATCATAACCACAAACCATTCAGTCATTTCCATTCACTTTGTTGGTCACTTTGAATTTGCTGTAACGCCGATGAACGACAAGCATTTTCATTCTCTCTGATCTTTTGGATCCAGTGATCTCACCCAGTCAGTCTCTCAGGGCCAAAACAAAATGAGATTTGAATCTCAGCTCAGAAGAACTAAGCCAGCCCATCCTCTCCAGCTTCTCTCCACCATCGGGTGCCAAGACAGAAGTAAATTGCATCTTCTGTGCACTCTCTTGGCCCAGGCGTATGGGAATTCGTGGTGTGAGGCGAGCGAGCGTGCGCGACACCCTGAACGCACCCAGACCTGCTCCAGTCCTCTGGGCCCCAGTGGGATTTGTATGCGAGGGAGAAAAGAGAGAAGTGCCATGTCAGCACTCACCATATGGAACTTGAAAAGCTCAATAGTATAACAAAGCAACCATGTGATGAAAAATGCATGCATGGAAGAGGGGACCTGGGCTACCTCCACACGGTCATCTAACAGGAAGCTCCCACAGATCCTCTCCTGCTGTCTTTCCTGCATCGCTGACTGACATTTTCTGACAACAGCCCCCCCTTTCCCTTCTTCCTCTCTTCTCTCCGCTGTGAAGCCTCTCTCGATTTTCCCCTCCAATCCAGGATAATACTTTACACATCTCACTCTCTCCTCTACCACTTCCTAATTAGAGGGGTTTCATCTTAGAATGACGGGAAAAGCTGGCCTGATGAATATATTAAGTTTGGTTGATTGATTGAGAGAACCTGTAGGGTATCTCTATAGTTGGGCTGTGGAGTTAATCAAAGAGCTGATATTCTGCTCCATTCTCTCCCAGACCTGGAGGCCTGCTCCTTAATCATACTGTAAAGATGACGTAATGATAAGGAAACTCTAGTAATTAGACACCTGCAGTAGACTGGATTCATTAGAAGGCTGAACTTTCCCTGTTTAGTGTAGCAACTCGCTCAGCAAACGTTTCAGGTGATTTAGGATTTAGCTTTGACTTTGTCTGCCAACGCAGTATCTGACAGACAGACACCTGGGCTTCGGTTCTGTTCTGTTGTTTTTGTCCGTTCCCTCTGTGCTTTTGGTTCAGCGACGTCAAGCTGAGTTTTCATATTACAGACAACAACAAGCTGTCCTTTTCCACTTCTACAACAGCCTGACACCGTAATCTACAGCAGAGGACAGTGTTGACGGAACACATTATGCAGCTTTGGAGGGGAAATGTTATGCATCAACACAGAAGTAGGATTCAAAAAATGTAAACCTCTTAGAAGTATGAACTTTTAAGAGCACATGCCCAGCAGACTTAACCCTGGCCTTTCAAATGAATCCATTACTGTTTGTGTGTTTGTGCATGCTGGGGCACGACATTTTTAATAATTGTATGTGATGGTGAAGCGCTTTACAGAGATGAGGTAGTCATCTAAAAATCATGGGTTAAACACTAATAATTGCAACAGAGTGAGTGCCATGAACTTATTAATGTTGGAACATGTTAATTAAAGGTTACATTTTTTACTCCTGACTTATTTACGGTTGTTCCATGAAAGGGTTGGCCCATACTCTCCATTTGACTCAAAAAAACATTTCGAGCTTTTCGTTTTTTAATTTTGGTCGTAAAAATGTCCTAAACGTATTTCCACTTTGACATTTTGGCGTTCGTGTGATAGGACGCGGACAAACATCTCATTCTAATCCATTTTTTAACTCTCGGCCTGTAACATAAAACAAAATGTGGGGAAAAAAGTTCAAGGGGTTGAGTACTGTCTGCAAAGACAATGAATCTCTTTTGCATAGAAGGATGCATGAAAGACAACACTGAAAAGAGCGAAGGTCGCACACTTGTATATTGGCCCAACATGACAACCTGTGGGCATTTAAGCGATTTTTCACACTAGTACTTCACAAGAAAGAACAGTGTTGGCGATACGATGCAACAGCCACCATTAGTTGCTAGGTCGGTGTTTTCACTTTCCTTAAACTAGCCTGGTACATGTACTATAGCACTCTGTACAGGTTTCAGTTTCTCTCTCTCTCTTCTTCTCACACACACCACACACACACACACAACCACCCACACCCCACACACACACACACACACCACACACACACAAACACACACACCACCAGCACACACACCACCACAACACAGAAACTACTGAGGACCTACAGTACCTCACTTCTACTAACCCTCATTTCCAACATTTTCTCTCTCCCTCCCCACCCTTTTCTCTTGCTCTCTTTCCACTTTCCTCTCCTTCCTCTTACCCTCCCATATCCTTCCTCTCACTCCCCACCGTATACCACCATTCTTCCCTCCCCTCTCTTCCTCCTCTCCTCCGCTCTCCCTATGTGTATTGATAGAAGGCTGGAGGTCTCCACAACGCAGCTACTCAGGACCTCAATTGAAGAGTGTGTTACGTAACTAATGAGGGCAGCCGAGCCGACTGCTTTTGAAATGATGAATTGACTAAACTTATTTCAGATAATCCTTCACATTACTGAGCCAACTTGCACCCACAATTGGATATTTGAATATACATTTCATACAGACCCCACCTTGTGAAAGAGGTGGGTTGGTTAATAACCATGTGCAGAGCACTGTGAAAGAACAAGTATCATATGCTCTTCTTGAGCATGTCCACACCACCCCCACACACACACATCACACACACAACACACACACACACACAACACCACACACACACACACACACACACAACACCACACACACACACACACCACACACAACACACACCAACACAAACACAACACACCACACACACACACACACACACACCACCAACTGAGTATTG
>NC_036856.1:14263032-14300555 GCF_002910315.2 Salvelinus sp. IW2-2015
GTGTACAGACAAGGACCTGTGTGTACAGACAAGGACCTGTGTGTACAGACAAGGATCTGAGTACACAGACAAGGACCTGTGTGTACAGACAAGGACTGGTGTGTACAGCATTTAGTACGCTGTCGATAAAACCGCTGAACCACACAGCTACATCTGTCTCAAGTATGACTGGACATGCAGAATGTGTTAACCAAATTTGATGTATTTGGCTTCATCAAACATAGTATAATTGTGTATCTTGTCAGGTAAATAATAGCAGTAGCTAGGAGAAGAACCACAAATCCAATCAGTCGTTTCCATTCCAATCTGTCCCGTTACAAATCTAGCCTGATGGTCACTTTGAATTTGCTGTTAGGCCAATGAACAATAAGCATTTTAATTATCTCTGACGTTTTTGAATTCCAGTGATCTCACCCAGTCAGTCCCTCAGGGCCAAAACAAAATGAGATTTAAATCCCAGCTCGGAATGAATAAGAGCCAGCCCATTCTCTCCAGCTTCACTCCACCATTGGGTGCCAAGACAAACCTAAATTGCATCTTTTATGCACTCTCTTGGCCCAGCCGTATGCATGTGATGCCATGGTGTGTGCAGTGAGGCTGGCAAGCGTGTGCACGTGACCCCCTGAATGCACCCAGACCTGCTCCCAGCTCCAGTACTCTGAGCACCAGAGGGCTTTGTGTGCGAGGGAGAAGAGAGAGAAGCGCTATGTCAGCACCATATGGAACTTGAGACCGAAGGGAAAAGCTAAATAGTATAAAAAGCAAACATGTGATGAAAATGCATGCAGGGAAGAGGGGAACTGGGCTCCCACCACATGGTTGTCTACCAGGAAGCTCTTTCCTGCATCGCTGACTGACATTTTCTGACAACAGAAAATCTTCCCTCTTCCTCTCTTCTATCCACTGTGAAGCCTCTCTCTGTTTCCCCTCCAGTTCAGGATAATAATTTACACATCTCAATCTCTCCTCTACCACTTCCTAATTAGAGGGGTTTTATCTGAGAATGACAGGGAAAAAAGCTGGCCTGATTAATATGTTAAGTTTGGTATCTCTACAGTTCGGCTGTAGAGTTAATCAAAGAGCTGATATTCTGCTCCATTCTCTCTCAGACCTGGAAGCCTGCTCCTTAATCATACTGTAAAGATGATGTAATGGTAAGGAAATTCTGGTAATTAGACACCTGCACTAGATTAATTAGAAAGCTGAACTTTCCCTGTTTAGTTAAGCCATTAGCTCTGCAAACTTTTCAGGTAATTTAACTTTGACTGACTGCAAACGCAGTATTAGACAGACAGGTAGACAGACAGACACCTGAGATTCAGCTCTGTTCTGTCTTGGTTGTTTGTGTCACTTTCTTCTGTGCTTTTGGTTCAGTGATGTCGAGATGATCGGTTAAATTTTTCATATTACAGCCAACAACAAGCTGTACTTTACACTTCCACAACGGCCTCCCAACCATAATCTCCAGGAGAGGACAGTGTTGACGAAACACATTATACAGCTTTGGGGGGGAAAGGTTTGCATCAAAACAGAAATAGGATTTAAAAAAATGTAAACCTCTTAGAAGTATGAACTTTTAAGAGCACATGCCCAGCAGACTTAACCCTGGCCTTTCAAATGAATCCATTAGTGTTTGTGTGTCTGTGCATGCTGGTCCATACCTTATGTGTGCGTGACTGTGGAGTGTGTGTGTGCATCTAAATGAGTACATACACTGTAATACTTCTAATCTTCCATAGAGCACTGTCAGCTGTTTATTAACCATGCCACCTCTTTCGCAAGGTTGGGTCCGTATTGAAATGACTGACAGGATGCAGAAGTGGGGGCGTCTGTATTTCAAATATCAATTGGTGGTGTCAGCGTGGCTCAGTAATGTGAAGGATTATCTGAAATGAGTTTAGTCAATTCATCATTTCAAAAGGGCAGTCGCTCGGTTGCTCATTAGTTATTGTACACACTTTTCAATTGAGGGTCCCTGGAGAGCTGGCGTTGTGGAGACTCCAGCCTTCTATCAAATACACATAGGGAGAGCGGGAGGGAGGAAGGGAGAGAGAGAGGGGAGGGGAGATGGTGGGTATAGGTGGGGGAGGGAGAGGAAGGGATATGGTGAGGGGTAGAGGAAGGAGAGGAAGTGGAAAGAGAGCAAGAGAAAAGGGGGGTGGGGGAGGGAGAGGAGAGATGTTGGAAAGAGGGGGGTAGTAGAAGTGAGGTAGGCTGTAGGTCTTCAGTTAGTTCTGTGTGTGTGTGTGTGTGTGTGTGTGTGTGTGTGTGTGTGTGTGTGTGTGTGTGTGTGTGTGTGTGTGAGAGAGAGAGAGAGAGAAACTGAACTGTACAGAGTGTATATACAGTACAGCATTTAAGGAATATGTGAAAACACCCGACCAGCACTAAGGCTTGCTGTTGCGTATCGTATCGCCACTACTGTTTCTTGTGACAGTAGCTAGTGTGAAAATGTTTAAATGCCCACAGGTGTCGATGTGGGCCAATATACAGTGTGCCGACCTTCTCTTTTCAGTGTTTCTTTTCATGCATCACTTCAGTGCAAAGAGATTCAGTGTCTTCAGACAGTATTCAAACCCCTTGACTTTTTCCACATTTTGTTTTGTTACAGCCAGAATTTAAAATGGATTAAATTGAGATGTTTTGTCACTGGCCTACACACGATACCCCATAATGTCAAAGTGGAATTACGTTTTTAGACATTTTTACAAATTTAAAACGAAAAGCTGAAATGTTTTGAGTCAATAAGTATTCAACCCCTTTGTTATGACAAACCTAAATAAGTTCAGGAGTAAAAATGTACTTAATTAACAAGTCACATAATAAGTTGCATGGACTCACTCTGTGTGCAATAATAGTGTTTAACATGATTTTTGAATGACTACCTCATCTCTGTACCCCACACATACAATAATATGTAAAGTCGTGCGGTGAATTTCAAACACAGATTCAACCACAAAGACTTCAGAGGTTTTCCAATGCCTCGCAAAGAATGGCACCTATTGGTACATGGGTAAAAAAAGCAGACATTGAATATCCCTTTGAGCATGCTGAAGTTATTAATTACACTTTGGATGGTGTATCAATATACGAAGTCACTACAAAGGTGTCCTTCCTAAAGTTGCCGGAGAGGAAAGAAACCACTGAGGGATTTCACCATGAGGCCAATGGTGACTTTAAACCGTTACAGAGTTTAATGGCTGTGATAGGAGAAAGCTGAGGATGGATCAACAACATTGTAGTTACTCCACAATACTAACCTAATTGCAGTGGTGGAAAAAGTACCCAATTGTCATACTTGAGTAAAAGTAAAGATGCCTTAATAGAAAATGACTCAAGTAAAAGTGAAAGTTACCCAGTAAAATATTACTTGAGTAAAAGTCAAAGTATTTGGTTTTTAAAGATACTTAAGTATCAAAAGTAYATGCAATTGCAAAAAATATACTTAAGTAATAAAAGTAAAAGTATAAATCATTTCAAATTGCTTACATTAAGGAAACCAGACGGCACAATTACATTTTTTAATTTATGGATAGCCAGGGGTACACTACAATGTGCAGACATAATTTCCGAACTAAGCATTTGTGTTTAGTGAGTCCTCCAAATCAGAGGCAGTAGGGATGACCAGGGATATTCTCTTGATAAGTGCGTGAATTGGACCATTTTCCTGTCCTGCTAAGCATTCAAAATGTAACGAGTACTTTAGGGTGTCAGTTAAAAAGTGCATTATTTTCTTTACGAATGTAGTGAAGTAAAAGTACAGATACCCCCAAAACTACTTAAGTAGTTCTTTAAAGTATGTTTTGTTAATTACTTTACACCACTGCCTAATTGACAGTGAAAAGAGGGAAGCCTGTACAGAATCAAAATATTTCAAAACATGCATCCTGTTTGCAACAAGGCACTAAAATAAAATAATGCTACAAAAAATGTGGCAAAGAAATTTACTTTTTGTCCAGAATACAGTGTTACAGTGAATACTTTCTGGAGGTACTGTATGTTTTCGGCAAATCCAATACAACACATTACTGAGTACCACTCTCCATATTTTCAAGCATTGTGGTGGCTGCATCATGTTATGAGTATACTTGTAATCATTAAGGACTAGGGAGTTTTTCAGGATTAAAAACAACGTAATGGAGCTAAGCACAGGCAAAATCCTAGAGGAAAACCTGGTTCAGTCTGCTTTCCACCAGACACCGGGAGATGAATTCACCTTTCAGCAGGACAATAACCTAAAACACAAGCCCAAATCTACACTGGAGTTGCTTACCAAGAAGACGGTGAATGTTCCTGAATGGCCGGATTACAGTTTAATCTGCTTGAACATCTATCGCAAGACTTGAAAATGGTTGTCTAGCAATGATCAACAACCAATTTGACAGAGCTTGAAGAATTTAGAAAAGAATAATGGGCAAATATTGTACAATCCAGGTGTGGAAAGCTCTTCGAGACTTACCAAGAAAGACTCACAGCTGTAATCGCTGCCAAAGGTGATTCTAACATGTATTGACTCAGGGGTGTTAATACTTGTGTAAATTAGATATTTATGTATTTCATTTTCAATACTTTTGCAAAAATGTCTAAAAACATGTTTTCACTTTGTCATTATGGGGTATTGTGTGTAGTACAACAAAATGTGGAATAAGTCAAGGGGTATGAATACTTTCTGAAGGCACTGTATGTGTATTGCAACGTTGAGTTCAACATTAGAGAAGTGTATCACAAAACCAACATTTTATTATTTAATTGAAGGCTCAAATCCAATCTACATTGGGACTTTCACTTAGTAATAATCAATTTCAAATGACCATCTCTACATACTGTAATGAATCGGTTATCCTTTTCACATCAGAATCTATTTGATCAAAGAACCTTACATAAGGCATAAAGACAGTATCAGCATATCAGTGTATTGCATCGGTCAAGCTAAATATTGCTCCAAAAGAGCAGAGCTATTTGTCYTTTGTACGTCATACTGCAATTACAGATGTTTTCAGATTGATTATTTGAATGTAGCCTACTGTATGAGTCCTGGCACAAAGAGGGCAAGTTCAGGCCTTCGCTTTGACCTCTCCGTGGGGTCCCATTCCCATAGTTACTGTTGCTATGTTACTACAGTACCCGGCCTTGCTCAACATGCTGTAAAAACGAATGCGTTTTTGACAACGAGAAACCGAGAATAGAGTAGAAGGATATGTACTTCACAAGGGTGCCCGTAACAACAATCTGCAGTAGTGAAGCCGTGTCACAGCTGGATTCCTAGGCCACCTGTTTTTATCTAGTAATGAAGCATGTGGTCATGGGAAACAGTCTCAGCTGGCTGGTTGTAATAATACCGTTTTCCTAGTGTAAGTGTTTTTGTTTGTATTTTATAGTACACATTTGACACTGCAGATTTTAGCTCCTAAGACGATTATTTCAAAAGATATGAAGGCATTCATATTTTACCCTCATTGCTTATTACAAAGAGAATTGAGCTAAAAAAAACGAATCTTTAATTTCTATTCCTTATTAATTATGTCAGGATGACCTCTATGTGTGACTCACAGTGTTGAATAAAATATGAATGTGACATTTCTAGACTGCTGACAATAATTCTCAGACACAACAATGCATATTTCAAACATTCAGTTAAGAATATTTTATAAAAACTTGTATACACATTTTTTCATGAAAAAATACAACTGAACTGGGCCTGACAATTAAAAACTTTAAAAAACAAGCTATTTTTATTTGTTCAGCACTGAACAAACATTTCTGTGCGTTGTAATTAACTCATAAAATGCTTTACTGGTTAATCCAGCAACCCATGGGAGTAGAGGAAGAATGTGCCAGTTTAATCCCAGAAAATAACAACACTCATATCAGGACTTGGATTCAGAACACATCGTTTTCATGGTGTATTAATTCTACAACTTCCAGTTTTAAGAACAATTATTCTAGGTCATTAATTTAAGATCATATTGGAAATATTAAAGCAGTTATGACAGCCATTTATCTAGGTCTCAATCATATATATATACTGTATATATATATGTATATATGTGTGTGTGTGTGTGTGTGTGTGTGTGTGTGTGTGTGTGTGTGTGTGTGTGTGTGTGTGTGTGTGTGTNTGTGTGTGTGTGTGTGTGTGTGTGCCATACTACCAAAAGACAAGACAGGGGAAAACCTATCATGAAACTTTCATGCCAAAAAAACATGTACGCTGTGCCCCGGATGCATAGCCGCCCCTCACATACCCTTCTGCCCCTCACACGCACACACACACCCTCACCCATCTATTAAACTAATACCTCACACCGATCCCTGATGTAGAACATCTCTCTCTGCAAGATATCCAGTAAAATATGATCCAATGTTGGTTCTCTCTGTAGAAGTACTAGTAACCCCATGATCACAGGAGGGGGTAGAGAGGCTTTCATAAATGCATAACGATATGCTCTAAAACCACAGGGGTGAATGTAACCTTTTGCATTGGAGGACAATGTTATTGGAAAAGCCAAGGTCAGAGCAGTCATTTAAGTGTGTCTTGACAGTAACTGCTATTCCCATTAGTTTCTCTGCTGTCTGTTGAAATGCGACGAAGGGAGAGAAAAATAAATGCCACCAGAAAAGAAATAATAGACCCCTATTTCCTACAATTTCCAATTCAATTTCCTTCCACTGACCTGCAGTAACTAGAGGAAATCAATGCAACCAGGGGTAAAGGATTCTGGATCCGGGGATGGCAGACCTTTTTTTAAGGCAAACGCCTATCCATCACAGGGGATGTCGAGGCGCCAATCTGGCGCGTCTGATCGTGACACACACATCCTCTTCAGGCGTAAATTAAACCCTTGATCAGTAGTGTTACATAATATAGGAGGAGCCTGCACTGTGTAAGATTGCCTTATAAAAGGAGACTGGGAGAATAGGGGCTGGGACCCTACAGTACTACTCATTCCCACTCTGGAGTTCAAAGGGATGGAGTGATAGAAGAGAGGATAGAGAGAGAAGGGTGGCTGTCTCCATGGCAGCCACTGACAGAGGCCCTGCCCTCTAGACCTGCTACAGCATCATCTCCCTACACGCAGTGCCAGCGAATCAGAGGGGAGACCCAGACACGGGCACTTCCTACGGGGTTGAGGCAAAGCGCTGCTAGGGCGGTGCTCAAGGGCTGAAACGTCAATGTTTTTCACCAGAAGGAACAGATAAAAGTACACGTTTTTTAAATTATTGAGAGGAGCTCTGATATTTTTTGACAGCAGTTACGCTCTCTAACATTGATCCACTGTTCCATCAATTAATTTATTCATTTCTATCCTGTTATTTCTTTTCACACGTTACTTTCATGTGCTGCCCCGTATGTATCCTTATCACTTCAAACTCATTTGATATGTTGAGATGAAGAGAAAATAACGGCCATGAGGCAGCTACAGTACATCAGCTTTGATGTGGAGACCAACACATTCACTCCATATTCATACTACTAACCATGTTTACACTCAAGTATATAGTTTACACTGGTGTATACTATTTATACACACTACAGAACATAGCCTACTCTATATCATATACTGTCAATGTATGGTAAATAATGAGCAACATCAGAAAGGGTAAGTAAGGGTAAGAAATGCTACCGTTTGATAGCAGACAAGGTGTCCACTAGCAATGCCTGACCTTTAACCTTAACGTGTAAATCTATAAAGGGCCAGGGGCAGTCATCAAACAACCTGCCTTTTGGAATGCTGGGGCAGAAAGAAGCCTGCTCTTAAGCTTGTCTGTTCCTGTCAAAATATGGATTATGGCTCCTCTCTACTTATCTTCAAACAAGGCTTTCAACCATCTGTTGTCTGTGCTGCGGTCAAAGTCAAGAGACCTCTGCTTCCAAAGTGTCTGAGGAAGAAAATGGAGCGCGGGCCGGAGGGAGGGGGTAGTGACACGCTAGTCACAGAACAGAAAAGGCCAAAGAACTTTTGAAGCGTGAAAGTCTCCGAATTTACTTTTCTCCGTCTCTCTGGAAGAAAAAAAGAGAAAGCATTCAAGGTCTGGGGGATTGTGAAATGTTATTTTTTATTTCCATTTGGAGTTCCTTTTTGAAGCACACAGAGACTTGAAAAGCCACGGTTACAGCAGTTTAGTAACCATCCTATTTCAAAATTGTGGGCTTTTCAGATTGTGGTGCCACTCAGCTCCTTAAGATTTTCAGCAGTATGGCTTCCTAGCGTATCCACAGCCAGTATGAGATTGCACAAACCTCTCCTCTTGTCACATGTCCACTGCCTATACTGGGAAGAGGCTTTCTACTGTACCACTCTTCATGACGGATACCTATCTACATATAAATGTTGTTCCTAGAATCTGGCCAGATTTGGAGATTTATAGATTCATTCAAACCTTGATAATGAAGTTGTTTTCTGCCTCAGACCCTTATCATTCCATGTGCTGATACGCCTTGCCTCCAGCACTTGAGTATGCACATCTTAGTGGCGGTTCCCCCACGGTTAGTAATTTCCTGCCTTTCAGCGCTGAGAGGTGTAATGAGTGGCTGGGATGCTGGAGCTCTTATCTGCTGTGACAAATAACTGTAGAGCAGAAACAACAGCAGATTGCAATGCACAACATATCCCATACAACACACCAAACAAGCAAGAAAATAACTCTGCTCATAATAGGCAGATGTTATAAACCGCTCACTTAAATTGGCTTCAGAACACTTTTCCTCCATCACATTAGACCTGTTAAGCAGACCAAGCGTGCTGGCGATGCAGCGTCTCTTTTAGAGAAAGCACACCAGAAGATACTAGTGTTGAGTCATCAGTGGAGAAGCAGCAACAATCCTTTGTACGTAAGACACTGTGATGATAGCCATGTGAAAAACACCACCGCAGATTACTCCAGTTGGGTCCAGTACCAGACGTATATTTCTCTCAGATGGTTCTATTACCGTAATATCACATTTCTTGATTTTACTTAACCCATCCCCACCTCCATGCTCCATCCATCCATTCCTCCATGAGACAGTTTAGACTTGTCCTTGACTCAAAGGCAGAAGTACTTGAAATTCGTTTAGATTTGGTGAACCACATCAAAGAGACTGGGAGCTTATTTTCAAGTATTTTGCGCCCAAGGCTAAAGTGGTTCTGAGGCAGCTACTCCCTTTTAAATAGTTTGTCTTACTCTAGCTCCACTCTGGATCGGAGAGAGACTCCCTGTGTATCTGTCTCCTACGGGACTCTGGCCTCCCTTCATGCTCGCTCATCACCAGAGGTTACCATAGAAAAATCACTGTGCATAATAGACCTGCCGATTGCTTTCCTTAGGTGTCGATCAGTGATGCTCACAACAACTAAGCTGAATCCAAGTCGGCTGGGGCCAAAAGGCGCCAAAGCATGTTTTTTTGCTTTGATGGATCAAACTTCTTCTCTTGCATTTGATAGCGCTTTCCTAGTATACACTTTACGTTTCAGAGAAAGTGTTTCCGTCTGGTCTTGTTAAGACGTGTAGAAATACTGCATGAAAGAAGCAGTGGGTTTTCAGAAGCTAGTCAACAACTAACTCTCGTCATGACGAGGCAGCACAAGGAAATGGAAGGGACTGGAGAGAAGAGAAACAGAATGAAGATGTCACTGAAAAGAGGACACCAAGGGGAGATAAGAAACCAAGCCAACACTCATAATTACCACAACATGATGGCACTAGCCCTATTTCTTATCTTGAGACCGCTGCCAACCAGGCACTCCGAAGCCTCAGAGTACATCATTTATAATAAGAGCGCTTGCTATGATTAGCCATATACTTTTAACCATAAATAACATTTCATTTGTATTTCTCTTAAAAAACCATAAAACCATGAATATTGACTTAGGGCTGCCATAATGTAGTTTGCTGCTCATCCGTTTAGTTTATGGTCCCTTTTAGCTTTTGTGTCATTAAAGATAATACAAATCAAATAAATGCTAACATGAAAGCGCTTTGAATTCCACCCCCACCAACCCACCTCCAAACGTTCTCCCCCCTCTCTTTCTCACTATCTCCCAGCCAGTTGATATACCCTTGCATGGCTGGAAATGTATTTCATATTCTCAAACCTTTTCCGTGCATTTGTGCCGAACAAATATCTGCTAATTACAACGCAAATGGTACGAAATGTGCTCTGTGACCATTACAATCGTGTTTGCTATGCTCAGCAAGGATGCTTTACTCATCACACCCTCACAAACACACCCTGCTCCCACACACAAACACACACACACCGGCTTACTCCTGATTTAGCCTTGAAATCAAACTCATGCATTCATTTAATCTTGTTCTAGCTGTCTTTCATCTCACAGAGACAAACATTGAACACTTCTTTCCCCTCTCGTGACTTTGACCAATATTTGGTGGTATAGTGATCCAGCCATGGAACTTTAATGAAAGGTTTTGCAACGAAGCATGGCCGCTTGGTTGGTCTAATGAGATCCCTAACTGTTTCTGCCATCTGCCAACCTCAAGTCATGACATTAACTATGCAGCCAGCTAGGTTAATTATACATCTATTCTCTTATGTCAAACAAACACATTTATCATGTAAGGTTTCGGTTGAATTGTCACGACATGAAAACCTACAACTTACTTTCCAACATTCCCATAAAAGAGCACAGTATATGCTTCTGTAGTTATGTAGCAAATACTACACTGAACAAAAATATAAATGCAACATGTAAAGTCTTGGTCCCATGTTTCAGTGAAATAAAAGATCCCCGAAGTTTTCCATACACACAAAAAGCTTATTTCTCTCAGATTTTGTGCACAAATGTGTTTATATGCCTGTTAGTGAGCTTTTCTCCTTTGCCAAGACAATCCATCCACCTGACAGGTGTGGCATATCAAGAAGCTGATTAAACAGCATGATCATTACACAGGTGCACCTTGTGCGGGGGACAGTAAATGGCCACTCTAAAATGTGCAGTTTTGTCACATAACACAATGCCACAGATTGCAATGCCACCAGAGCTGTTGCCAGAGAGTTGAATTTTAATTTCTCTACCATAAGCCGCCTCCAACGTGATTTTAGAGAATTTGGCAGTACGTCCAACCGGCCTCACAACAGCAGACCACGTGTAACCATGCCAGCCCAGGACCTCCACATCCGGCTTCTTCACCTGCGGGATCGTCTGAGACCAGCCACCTGGACTGCTGATTAAACTGTGGGATGGCACAACCAAACAATTTCTGGTTTTGTGCAATTTCTGTCAGCAACCATCTCAGGGAAGCTCATCTGCGCTCTAGTCATCCACACCAGGTCTTGACCTGACTGCAGTTCGGCGTCATATCCGAGCAAGTACCCCGTAGTGGTGGTGGGATTAAGGTATGGGCAGGCATAATCTACGGACAACGAACACTGTTGCATTTTATCAATGGCAATTTGAACGCACAAAGATATTGTGATGAGATCCTGAAGCCCATTGTCGTGCCATTCATCCGCTGCCATCACCTCATGTTTCAGCACGATAATGCAAGGTCCCATGTCACAAGGATCTGTAAACAATTCCTGGAAGCTGAAAATGTCCCAGTTCTTCCATGGCCTGCATTCTCACCAGACATGTCACCCATTGAGCATGTTTGGGATGTTATGGATCGACGTGTACGAAAGAGTGTTCCAGTTCCCYCCAATACCCAACAACTTCGCACAGCCATTGAAGTGGGACAACATTCCACATGCCAGAATCAACAATCTGATCAACTCTATGCAAAGGATATGTCCCGCTCTGCATGAGGCAAATGGTGGGCACACCAGATACTTACTGTTTTTTTTATCCATGCCCCTACCTTTCTTTTAAAGGTATCTGTGACCAACAGATGCATATCTGTATTCCCATTCATATTACATCCGTAGATTAGGACCTAATGAATTTATTTAAATTGACTGATCATTGAAATTGTTGAATGTTGCGTTTTATATTTTTGTTCAATGTAGATCATCTTTTACCATGCACTCACATATCTCCTCACAGGCAAATATTATCCAGTCTCACAGAAAAATATTTCCCTGTCTCCCTAATTTCTRTATGGTTTTAGTAATATTGACATGCCATGCAGCGTACAGTATGGGTGAGTCCTTGCTTTAAGTAAAACTAATCTGTGGTTTTCCCGGGTGCCATTGTTCTGCCAGCTGGGTAGAGGTCATCGTGCAAGAAGAGAAATGTGGAGTGATTGACTAGTCTCTGTTGAAGAAATGAGTTCTCCATTCATTCCCGGGCTTCCAGAGGCGCAACGTCCTTCAGGAGAGTAAACACAATCTGACAGGCCCGCGATGAGAATGGGCAATGGGGACGCTACAGCCCAGGCAGAGACAGACTCTACGGCCCTGCATGTCACCACAGCTCACACCGCTCCCCGCCAACTCGGTGACCAACCAACAACCAACACTCTGCTTAGGCCTTTGCTTTTGTTAGTCGCGTTGGAGTTTGTCTGTTTGCGTTGGTCGTAAGGGGGTAGGCGTTTGTATTTTTAAAGCTGTAATCGGTCTGATAAAACTCTCTGAAATTAAAAAGTGACTTGTGAATCTTGAGGTATGAGGTGCTTCTAAGTATATCAGTACTTCCTGCTCTCCCCATTCCCATGTCTCGGATTCATGCTCTCTGTTGGAAAGCAAATTGAAAATTGGAGCGCCCATCAGGGACCGGATTAGGCCGTTTTCCCGACATGCTTAAATTGCGGTAATCTCCTATGCAGATCACATCTGCAGCTAATTGATGGATTTGCCAGAGGATCTGAGAGTGGCTTGCTCCGCTGTGTACTCGTGTTTATTTTCAGAAGCAGCTCCTTTTTTAACCGTTGCATGGCTGGACCGGCTCAGAGCCCAACCTGCTGGCACATCAACACTGACCCCACTGTCAGGAAGCAGGAGGCATCTCACAATGCTCTCTCAATGCTCCCCAAACCCCACCTAATTACCCAAGCTAGGCATGACCTCTCCAACACGTTGGTTCTACATGAATAATCCACAGCAGCACACGAGTCATATTGTAGTCCTGGAAGCCCACTGACTGACTCCTCACTGCAGCCGAGAAAGAAAGACCACTGCATCACAGAGAGGATGAAGTGGCGGACCCGCGTCTACCCACACAGAACCTGCTTACATACGCACCGAGATTAGCAGCTCATCACTGCAGTGTCACATACTGTACTGTAAGGCAGAGCTATGACAGTTTAACAAGTGCCGACCGGCAGTCGCCGCCTTCCCTGAAGGCCTGTACAACTTCCTATACACACAGCTAGCCACACTGAAACACAAGAAGACCCTGTTTAAAAACACCCCAACACTCATTCTCAACACTGACAATAGGGGGGGGGTGTTTGAGTGCCTGTGTGCCTGCTTACTTTTTAAACTTTTTTTTCGTGTGATGTGCTCCCGCACGCGCGAAGGAGAGAGTTGGGGGGCCAGTGCTTGAGAAAGGTGGGTGGGGCGGGGGTGGGGGGGGTTGTGGCAATGATCAATTTTTTCCCATTATCCTGCCTGAATAAGTGTGCCTCATTTACATTCATGGTTATCCAGATAATGAAGCTTTCAATCCGGGAGATCCTGTGGCGAGAACAATGAACCCAATTACCTCCCGCCGCCTGTGAGATGGGATGGCAGACTCTGAGACAGATGGGAAAGGCTGCGGTCGGCCGGCAATCCAATCACATTCATCCCGCTCCCCTGTTTCCCTGTTCCCATGTGCGTCACAACTTATCAACAGGCTGAGGCCAAAGCCCTGGGATCATTACATCAAACACACCACACACGACCCCCCCCCCCCCTTACTCCTACCGCCACCCCACCTTCCCTCAACCTGCGGCCACACGAAGCCATGCTAGTGTCCCCCCGGCCCCCTCTGTCTCTCCCCTCATCTCACATGCTCAAGGTTCTCCCTCCTTCCCTTCATGAGCCCTGAAAGCTGGATTGATCTTGAACACTCCACCTCCTCTGCAGACAGTTAGTTTATTATTTTGGCAAATATCGGTCTCAATCCTTATTAGTGAGAAGTCCTTATTAGAGAGAAAGTATTAGATGAGGAACATTTCCAATGAATTATGCAACATGCTCAAGTTTCCTTTTGAGCTTTAATATTTCAGTTTTACACTCATATTTGAAACCATTCAGAGATGCACTTAGTGGAGAAAAAAATTATACAGTACATTATCAGGTTTCGTGCAGACTTGCAGTATTATGAGAAAAATTGAAAGACTGTTGATCAAGAAACCTATTACACACAAGGGCAACCTGCGTGGGAATTTATGATGCAACCCTATGTAATAACTATGTCATTCTGTGTGATGAGGTTGACTGCGCTCTGACGATAGATCCATCTTTGTTGAATCATGAAAAATAGATACACCGTTGTAATGAACAGTCGTTCATTCTACAAGAAATGCACGTCTCCATTTTACATCATTCTCGTGCATCTAAAGATACATTAGAGAATATAAAAATCACTTAAGACATGATATTCAGTAAACAATTACGATTTTTTTTTTCATTCAATGTTTAGGTAACATCCATAGTTCAAATAGTAATTATTTAACTCCATGTACATGGCAAATGACTTAATGCTTGTCATTTATGCTTGTCAGGCGATGCAAGTCATGGATGCACGTGGAATAACAGCCRATGGAATAAATAGTGTTACTGCATAGTACATTAACTACTACAGCACTACAGATACAGCAATGGCTAGCTATGTGGAAAAGACACAGTAGTGTATGTCAGCATAAGTGCCATATTATTACAATGGTCGTATGTCAGTATTTTGTAAGTATTGTAATGAGACCCTGTTGCCTGTGTTTCAACAGAAGCTGATCTGCCATACAGGACGCTATGTGCATGTCTAAACTTTTCAGTGGTGCTTTGTAGGCTCAATTCCAGGAATAGATAATTAGCCAGTGATTGCCTGAGAGTGAATCCCACATTGCATAAATCCCAATATTCTGTGCATATTTCATGCTAAATATCTTAACTCATATTTCCATCTTATGGCCTCTAATTTTGATGATGTGATCGAAAGTAATTGACTCGGTGATCAATGCCAGGGTCTTGAAGTTTCCTGCTACTCACACTATACAGCTTTAGGTTCCATCCCAAATGGCACCCTGTTCCCAATAAAGTGCACTACTTTTGACCAGGGCCAAGAGGGCTCTAGTCAAAAGTACTGCACTATATAGGGAATAGAGTGCAATTTGGGCTGCATACTTAGTTTATTAAAGAGGACCAACATACTAATTATAATGCCTGGGCTGCTGCTCTGCTTCCCTGTGTATCATATATGTGTTTTCATGTTAATAAATGGCAGAAGTAGGTGCTGTGCTTCTCTCTGCCTGGCATTCATTCTCCACATCCACTGAACCTGCAGGATACATTATTGATAAGCTACTAATTACGCTTGTTGCAATTTCAGCTGACCTTTCCTGAGAACATCCCGGATCATTATCAGCTACATTCGCTCCTGGAATTACAAAGGTAATCTACAGTCCACCTCCACCCACCTCCCTCTCAACACTCCCATGAAGATGGGTTCCTTCAATTACAGGCTGAGAGTGTGTGTACTGTATTGGTTGAACAGCGAGTGACTAAAGTTGCCTTTTTTAAACTGTCTTTCTACAGTTCTCCTTGTTAGTGCATCTAGCGCCGGAGAAGTCAGCACTAGTAAGGGCTGGATTCAATCCGTATCGCAGAAGTATAGCTCGATTGGAATGTAAAGGCAATGTTCCCACGTTCGCAGAGACTGCATTCATTGCAAACACTGCATACGTGGCCTCAATTGGAAATGACCTTTCAATTTGACCGCAGATCTTTCGCAGACTCCATCCTCTTGCATTGATTGTTGTTTAAAAAAATAACTGACTAGTTAAATTGAGAACAAATTCTTATTTACAATGATGGCCTTACCGGGGAACAGTGTGTT
Organism: Salvelinus sp. IW2-2015; assembly: GCF_002910315.2. Lineage (NCBI taxonomy): Eukaryota > Metazoa > Chordata > Actinopteri > Salmoniformes > Salmonidae > Salvelinus > Salvelinus sp. IW2-2015. The sequence continues at coordinate 14,278,947 of NC_036856.1, forward strand.
AACTGCCTTGTTCAGGGGCAGAACGACAGATTTTTACCTTCTCAGCTCAGGGATTTGATCTAGCAACCTTTCGGTTACTGGCCCAACGCTCTAACCACTGCCTGCCGCCCATTTTAAATGTGATGTTTTCACAGTGTGTTGAAGTTGAGGCGCTGTATCACTGCATCTATTGCATCTTACACTTAGAAAGTGCCGCTGTCATGATGATCTCTTATATGCGAACGCATCTTCCTTATGTTTCATAAGCGATGTAATTGTTTGATGTGGAATCCTAACTAGATGCATCATGCATACCTTTCAATTCATGAGGTCGTATAAGTTATCCATTGCAGCTGCATCAGATTTGTCTTATAATTGTCAGTCTTGTAAAGTGTTCGGCATTCTAATGAACAAACCATTCCCTTTAATGGTCATGGCCTTTCAAATCAATGTAGAGAACAGATATGGAGGCTGCAGGAACACTTGGGTAAATAGATACAAGCTCTGAAGAAATTGAATGTTTGCAGTGGGATTTTTGGCAAAGTGCTGCTGTTTTCCTATCAAAGTAAACCTTTCAAAAGTGTTTACCGTTTGCCTGTTTTTGGTAATCTGTTTAAGGATCAAATATTTATTTTCTCAAATATGCATTTTCTCAAACTTTGTCCAGACATTTTTTTGTTCAGCCTGATGGATCATCTAAGTGAGGGCCTGTGCAGTCACTGGAGTTGTTATATTTACAAGGTATGCCATTCCAAAAAAAGGGGGAAAAAGATGTTCTTTGAAGGTCGCTGTGATGAATCTATGCTTCTATTCCTTTCTTCTCCATGTCTGGTTTAGATGCGCCCCCCCTCCCTGCTCCCCCCATCTCTCCCTCTAAAGAAAGTCTGCCGAAGTCTTCTGCTCTTCCGTTACAATCACATTTCTGCAGTGATGAGACCTGACTGGAACACAGAATAAATGTAGAAAAAAGGGCCCAAACAGCAGTTTCCTGGCAGTGCTGGGAGCCAGGTGAGGCTGTGAAGAGACAACACCAGCCTAAGGATTAATGGTCTCGGGGGAAGCCAAGGTAAGCACAGCTCCTGTTTGACATCTTTGTACTTGTAAGAGCACACAAATTAGCCAGGCCATGCAGTGAATAATGGCCAGGGTGCTTCCATCAGTCCTATTTAACAATGCATGCAAAGCYAAGAGGGGGGAAAAGTGCATGAACAAGCATAAAGCATTGGTGGCATAACGCATCACTTCCTGTGTGTGTTGTGGAGGAATACCGCTACAGTAGCCAGGGCCACAGGGCTGCATTTGACGAGTGTACACACCACACACACACACACACACCACACACACACACACACCACACACACACACACAGCCCTCCCTCCCAGACCTCGCTGCATGGTGTGGCAGCAGCAGCCTCTCCAGATGTTCAGAAATGAGCGGGCATGCTGTCCATTCAACCCGACAGAGACCTAGAATGTTCCAGCATGCACCAAAGGTCAACTCCTAATATGTCCGATGTTATCACGCTGATGTGATAGGACGATAACTAGCGTGGCATGGAAACAAAGCAAATGCCAGCGTTGAGTCATTTTGCTGGAGCCAGATACCACAGGGAGGGAGTGGTGGGTCAGCCGATAGCTGGGAACATATTGTTTTAAATGCCTCTCATGCAGAGAGCTGATTTTGGTGTTTTACAATGAGTCTGATTTTCTCTCTCTGTCTTTTTTATTTAGTTTAATTTACTGGCTACAAGATACATTTCTGCTAATACTTTACAATTCAGGTCTTGGGCTGGTATTTAAAGTTGTATATTCCACACTTTTACTAGGGAAATGGAGTGCTTCCCTCCATCCATTCCTCACTCATGGCTTATGAATATACTATGGTGCATGTGGTGAAACGTGTAAAACATTTTTTTCTTTTCAGAAAGCAGCCCAACTGTGTTGTCAAGGCCTCACGGGACGGTGTCTTTACCTCTCCTCTCTCCTGTGTGAGACGAAGAGTCCGAGCCGTGCAGTAAGGCTGTGGGTTGATGGAGGGCTCACAGCTGTCTGCGCCTGACATGGTCTCTCCCCAGCACACAGCACAGTGGCTCCCACTAATGACCAGGCCTCCTGAATTCCCCAGTTCCCARAGGGAAACAGCTGCTGCCATCAACAGCTTTTCTTTGGGCTTTGAAGGGAGGCTGGGGTTGGGGCTGGACCTGGTCCTGGCCAGCAGCAGCAGAGCAGACATGTTGTGCCAGCATAGTGGCTAAGCCCAGTGAAACCCCATCCAGCCAATTTAGTCCCTCAGAATGCTAGGCCCACTCTAATAGGCCCACCAGGGAGTGCCTGCTGGAAGGTCCTCTCAGAGATAGGGGGCAGTATGCAGGACAGTGACAAACAACAGCGCTCCCCGGGCAGGGTTGGGTTGGTTACTTTCTAAATGRAATTTMTTACAGCTACTAGTTACCTGTCCAAAATATTTTACTGTTGGATTAGCCAAACTCGGTAACGTAATCAGATTACTTTCAGTTACTTTTGAATGACTTTCCCCTGTGTCGTCATAGGGGTCTCTGACTTGTGGTCAGACTCGCTCAGGCAGAACAAACTTAAACTTCTCCTTTTTTCAATGCTGAATTGAATGTCATTGAGAAAACAGAAAGGTGTCAATGTATTTTTTTGCTAAATATCCTTCCTGAATTTAAAAGTAATCCAAGAAGTAATCATCTAGTTTTTCAATAGTGTCTATAACTTGATTACAATATTTTTGCTGGTAACGTAACAGATTACAGTTAGTTTTTTTGTAATCAGATTTACAACCCAAACCTGTCCCTGGGGTAGCCTCTCTCTCCTTGGATTTGACGTTGAAAAAATATCTGTTTGATTCCTTCCAAACCAATTTGTTTTAAATGAAAAAATCCTTTCAAAGCTCTTGTTCTGCTCCCTCCCATCCACTCACACATAGCCCCTGGTCAGGCTCACCCTTTAGACTATTCGCCGAGACTACGAGGAAAAACGGGGACATGGCCATGGAGACGGAGTGCAGTCCCATTGTTAGGCTAACTAATAATTCCAGCCACGTTGTCGTGCTGTTCTGATAAGCAGAGTGCCTCCAGTGAGGCTTCGACCAGCAGCGTACAGCGTACACAATTTAACACATCTAATTTGTACCAGACTTGCAGCACTTTCACACCATTTAGAGATACACTTTAGATGCCACTAGAGAAACAAGCCTATATGCTTTATGGTAAGAGCTGGCCAGCTGGAATTACTCAGTATACACCCAAGTGTATAACTTTGTTTATGCTGCATTGTCTACAATCCGAGCAATCAAAACATGTATTCAAGTCGACATATTTCTGGTTTGCACAGTCATTCTATAGGTTGAACACGAATTCAGTAGAATTTTTTTTGTGTAACTTTGACAATGCAATAAACTGGTGGTGTACTAGCACATCACCCTTTGTTGAATGTTGTCTCTATTTTGATATATGATATACACTACGTGACCAAAAGTATGTGGACACCTGCTTGTCGAACATCTCATTCCAAAATAATGGGCATTGATATGGAGTTGGTCCCCCCGTGGCTGCTATAACAGCCTCCACTCTTCTGGGAAGGCTTTCCACTAGATGTTGGAACGTTGCTGCGGGGACTTGCTTCTATTCAGCCACAAGAGTATTAGTGAGGTCGGGCACTGATGTTGGGCGATTAGGCCTGGCTCGCAGTCGACGTTCCAATTCATCCCAAAGGTGTTCGATGGGGCTGAGGTTAGGGCTCTGTGCAGGCCAGTCAAGTTCTTCCACACCGATCTCGAACAAACCATTTCTGTATAGACCTCGCTTTGTGAACGGGGGGCATTGTCATGCTGAAACAGGAAAGGACCTTCCCCAAACTGTTGCCACAAAGTTGGAAGCACAGAATGGTCTAGAATGTAATTGTGTGCTTTAGCATTAAGATTTCCCTTCACTGGAACTAAGGGGCCTAACCCGAACTATGTAAAATAGCCCCAGACCATTATTCCTCCTCCACCAAACTTTACAGTTGGCACTATGCATTCGGGCATGGTAGCATTCTCCTGGCATCCGCCAAACCCAGATTCGTCCGTTGGACTGCCAGATGGTGAAGCGTGTGCTCGATTTTATGCACCTTTCAGCAACGTGTGTGGTTGAAATAGCCGAATCCAATAATTTGAAGGGGTGTCCATACTTTTGTATATATAGTGTACTTGAGTATCCCAATAAGACCCATAAGAAAACAATATGGAGGGAAATAGAGAGACTGACTCTTGAGGAAAATCTGCCAATTTCTACACTATTCCTTTTTCTCAGTGTTTACAAACCAGTTCTGAAAATGTTCACCAGAGCAGAGCACAACAGTAGCTAAAATATAACTCTGACAATCTGGCAATGCACTAGCAAACAAAAGAAAACAAGAGAGAATCGATACTAACCCTCCACAGCTAGAAATCTGGTCATGTATAATTTTCAGGGTCTGGTCCCGGCCCCCGACAAATAAAGATTTTTCTCCACATTGTATTCAGGGTTATTGGTCAGTTTTGTTATTGAGCTAGCTAGCTATTTCGACAAAATCCTGGCTGCAGGTCAGTTGAAATGATTGAATCTCTGTAAGCTCCATGGGTTCACACAGCCCACTCCGCATGTAAACACAAGGCATGTAATCTCTGTAAGCTCCATGGGTTCACACAGCCCACTCCGCATGTAAACACAAGGCATGTAATCTCTGTAAGCTCCATGGGTTCACACAGCCCACTCCGCATGTAAACACAAGGCATGTAAGAGGATGCGTGTGTGTGTGCATGCCTGTGTGAGTGTACTTGCGTGCGTGCAGTTACATGCGTGTGCCATGTGTGTGCCAGTTTCAGGTTGGCACGAGCTCGGGCAGTCATGAGGCTGGCTGGCACCCCGATCCAGCTGGTAGCTCCAGACCCTGCAGGGACCTCCTGCCTCCCAACACGTCACCAGGCCAGGAGAGGCCCCCACCACCACATGGCTACACCACACTACACTACACCACACTCTGAAAAATGCCACTCAGCCTGTCCTGTCAGCGCTAGTTCGGCACAGACACAGACTTTCAGCTAGGTAATAACGCACGCAACTGTGTTGGACGGTTCTACTCCGGTAGACATGCAAATGGYTGGCTTCATGTGGCAATTAGTCACGAGGTGGAGGTTAATGCGGAACTCTACTGTGTYCCTTTCAGCCATCTAATCGTAAAGAATTCCGCATAATGTCAATTTTAATGATAGTGCTCATATGCTGTTGTTTTAAATAGTCTATAGTGTTATATATAGATGGTGATGGTACACCAACGACCTGATACAGTATTTTTCCACACAGGGAGAAGGATCTACTTTTCTTTTAAATGTTAGGTATAGCTGTCTGAGGTCATTAGGAGTGGATGGAGACAGGGAAGTGAAGAGGTGCAGGTTGCCGGGTCACATGGTGGCCCTGGGGTCTTGTGGGGGAGGTAAAGCGCCTCCCCAGAGCTACGTTTACCCTTTAGCTGCAGCCCAGCTAGCGTATACAGCCCAGGACAGAGAAATGTAGCGTTTAAATCCTAATGTCAGATGAGAGCTGAGCGTTCCCCGGATCCCAATACTCGGGGAGCTATATATATACACACACAGTACATGTCAAAAGTTGAGGACACACCTACTCAATCCAGGGTTTTAATTTATTGTACTATTTTCTACATTGTAGAATAATAGTGAAGACATCAAAACTATGAAACAACACATATGGAATCATGTAGTAACCAAAAAAGTGTTAAACAAATCAAAATGTACTGTATTTTACATTTGAGATTCTTCAAAGTAGCCACCGTTTGCCTTGATGACAGCTTTGCACACTCTTGGCATTCTCTCAACCAGCTTCACCTGCAATGCTTTTCCAACAGTCTTGAAGGAGTTCCCACATGTGCTGAGCACTTGTTGGCTGCTTTTCCTTCACTCTGGGTTGAGGTCGAGTGATTGCGGAGGCCAGGTCATCTGATGCAGCACTCCATCACTCTCCTTCTTGGTCAAATAGCCCTTACACAGCCTGTAGGTGTGTTGGGTCATTATCCTGTTTGAAAACAAATGATAGTCCCACTAAGTGCAAACCAGATTGGATGGCGTATCGCTGCAAAATGCTGTGGTTGCCAKGGCGGTTGGAACCAAAAATCTCAAATTTGGACTCATCAAACCAAAGGACAGATTTCCACTGGTCTCATGTCCATTACTTGTGTTTCTTGGCCKAAGCAAGTCCATTCTTCTTATTGGTGTCCTTTAGTAGTAGTTTCTTTGCAGCAATTCGACGATGAAGGCCTGATTCACGCAGTCTCATCTGAACAGTTGATGTTGAAATGTGTCTGTTACTTGAACTCTGTGAAMCATTTATTTGGGCTGCAATCTGAGGCTGGTAACTTTAATGAACTTATCCTCTGCAGCAGAGGTCTTCCTTTCCTGTGGTGGTCCTCATGAGAGTCAGTTTCATCATATCTGGTTTCTGGTTTTTGCGACTGCACTTGAAGAAATGTTCAAAGTTCTTGAAATATTCTGGATTGACTGACCTTCATGTCTTAAAGTAATGATGGACTGTCATTTCTCTTTGCTTATTTGAGCTGTTCTTGCCATAATATGGACTTGGTCTTTTACCAAATAGGGCTATCTTCTGTATACCACACCTACCTTGTCACAACACAACTGATTGGCTCAGATGCATTAAGGAAAGAAATTCGACAAATTAACTTTTAACAAGGCAAACCTGTTAATTGAGACTCATTCCAGGCGACTACCTCATGAAGCTGGTTGAGAGAATGCCAAGAGTGTGCAAAGCTGTCATCAAGGCAAACGGTGGCTACTTTGAAGAATCTCAAATATAAAATACATATTTAGATTTGTTTAACACTTTTTTGGTTACTACATGATTCCATATGTTGTTATTTCATAGTTTTGATATCCCTTGAATAAGTAGGTGTTCTAAACTTTTGTGTGTTGTGTGTGTGTGTTGTGTGTGTGTGTGTGTGTGTGGTGTGTGGTGTTGTGTGTGTGTGTGTGGTGTGTGTGTTGTGTTTGTGTGTTGTGTTGGGTGTGTGTGTGTGTTGTGTGTGTGTGTGTGTGTGTGTGTGTGTGTGTGTGTGTGTGTGTGTGTGTGTGTGTGTGTGTGTGTGTGTGGTGTGGGTGTATATATATGTATATATCTCTGTACCAAGGATAAAATACTGTGATCTGTGATTATTCCCCTTTCATATTTCATTAATGTCATCCAGATAAGAGCCGGGCAGCTCGACACATGAGTGAGTGAGACAGGGATTTCTTGCCACATGAAGATATGGCGTCAGGATTTAGATTTGGTTTCTTTTGTTTCCTTGCTACAGTAGGTCATGCTAATCTTACACAGAGAAAAACACAAAGTTATGGCTTTTATTCTTCATTTGAGCTCGGCGTGTGTATTTTGCTGCTTCATGCGATAAGGAAAGAAATGGGTAATTTGCTGTCATCCTGTACGATAAAGAAAGGAGGAACATTATTACATTGCTACATGCATACACATGCACACACACACGGACACACACACACCACAAGCAAGGCCATACACTGTCCTGTGTGTTCAGATAGCCTCGCATGCTGTTGGGCTGAATAGCCCTGAGAAAGGGGAACGGAGGAGGAGGGGGAGGGGGCAGAATAATCATGGCAGGCCAGCACTTTGTTTACTCTCTTTTAATGGAATCAGAGGTACCAATAAAATCCTGTTTCCCTGCCGTGCAAAGATCCTATTTCTCCAGATTAATCATTCAGATTGTACAGGGAGGAAGCCAGGAATAGATTTGTAAAATAACAGGAGGACCGTGCTAGACACACAAGATGACGGCAGCCAGGGGGGACTGACAGACAGCCAACGGGGCTTCAGTGTCTCCAGCCGCCCTCCTCTCCCCTCCAATCCTCCACAGATCCAGGGAAATGGYAGCATCTCCTAATACTGCAGGGTTTAAAGCTATCATTACACACCGCACGGCCCAAAAGATGTGTTCTGTGACGCTCGATAGGGCCGGCTTTGACACTCGCCGCCGGTATCTGTGATCTGTGGCYCCAGATTGGGCTTGTAAAGCAGGCCTAGCCCTAGATTAAGCAGGGCCTCTTCAGATTGCCGCTCCTGCCTTGCCTTGCAAATTCCCCCACCAGACGGAGCGAAAGGGCGGAGGCTCCAGTAACTCAAGGTCTCCCTTTAACATTCCAAATCAATCCCAGTCTCCAATATTTTAGCAGTGGTGGAGGCAGCTCCTGAATGCTTACCCCTTAAAGCATATTCTGCAGTTTCCCTATTCCTTGATTACATTAATAGAAGGCAGAACTGGTTAAAGTTTTTTGTGTGTGTTTCTCTCGCAGCTTCAATTTTTTTTTTTTTTTGTACTCGCCTTGTTTCTTAACTCCAGTGATTTCAGCGGAACACACTATTGATGCAATATCGTGAACATCAACATCAATGACGGTCGCTCCATTTACTCTCCCTAATGGTTAGGAAAATCAATAGAATAAGAAATGGGTTTATTTATATTTCGGCGATTGTGTGTGATGTTTTCTGTTGGGTGACATATTTCTTGCTGCGGGGAGATATTTGAAGGTGCAGAAAAATATTTTACTGCTGGGAAGATGATGGCTAATTCTAGGTGGGTATATTATATTAACCTAAAAGAGAAGCCCAGTTCCCCTCTCTATCCTTGGCTCTTATCGTAAAGCAGTGATTTTAGGGCAGATCACGTTCTGTACTGCACAAGACCGGGATCTCTTCCTTTTCAAGGTGCTGCATCCATGTTATTAGTTTGAGTTCAATTCCGGGCAGCTAATCTGGAATGAAAAGCCACTGGGGCTCAGACCTCACCAATAACCCTCTTCATCATCAAAGTGTTCTTTGAAGTTCATGTTCTCTAAAATTGGTCTAGGTGTCAGGTCAGAGTTCGCGAAGCCAAAGGTAGGACAACCATTTGAAGCCCCAGCTCCTTCTGTATTCTTAGCGCTCCTTCATGTTTATTGCAAAGAGGCAATCAGCACGGCCTATGTTTGGGCTCAGCCCCTGCTCCTCAGATGTGAAGTGTCTTAGGGATACGCTTATTAACTTCTTTGTGGTGGGAGCCACTCAGCAATCACCCCTGACACTAGTTAGAATGCCAGTCTGCTTGATATACCTATCAGTTGGGTGGGAAAAGGGGTCCGTAAAAAAAAGACAAGCTTGTATTAGGGGTTATGATGAACCGTGGCAAGGGCATGGCTGACAGAGGGAATCAACATGGAGACTATAGTCCTCTATAATGTCTCCCAACAGGAATGTATACTCAGTGGTTATTAATGGTAACGCACCATGTTCTTTCACGCACCACAGCAAAGGGCACCGATCCTCCCAGCTCCGCACGTTTTGACTGCCCCAGAAAGAGTGCTTCTCTCTCCATTACCTGCACACTCATTTGACTGGCGGGCGAGGTGTAATCACGGGCCCTGACTTCGTACGTGATCACAACACTGCCCCCCATATGTCTGTCTCCCTCCATCTGCCTGCAGTGGCAGCTGTTGCAGGCCTCATTTAAAAGCCTCTCCACTGCACCCACTGAACCAGTGCTGGCACTCCCTAATGGGGCACTGCACCCACGCCACCCTCCATCCCTCCAGCCCTTGCCTTCCATCACTGTATTGTTGCCTGCCAACCCTGACTAGAGTATTATTAGAGGCTGAGCTACTAAATGAGAGAGAGAGAGATCGCTACAACACTGTATATAGACATAATATGACATTTGAAATGTCTTTATTCTTTTGGAACTTGTGTGAGTGCAATATTTTTTATTTAACTTGCTTTGGCAATGTTAACATATGTTTCCCATGCCAGAGAGAGAGAATACAGTGAGCTAGAAAGAGAATACATTGAGATAGAAAGAGAATACATTGAGATGGAGAGAGAGAGAGAGAATACATTGAGATGGAGAGAGATAGAGAGAATACATTGAGATGGAGAGAGAGAGAGAGAGAATCCATTTGGAGATGGAGAGAGAGACAGAGAATACAATTGAGATGGAGAGAGAGAGAGAATACATTGAGATGGAGAGAGAAGAGAATACATTGAGATGGAGAGGAGAGAGAGAGAAATACATCATTGAGATGGAGAGAAGAGAGAATACATTGAGATTGAGAGAGAGAGAGAATACATTGAGATGGAGAGGAGAGAATAAATACATTGAGATGGGAGAGAGAGAGAGAAATACATTGAGATGGAGAGAGAGAGAAATACATTGAGATGGATGAGAGAGAGAGAGAAGAATACTTGAGATGGAAGAGAGGAGGGAGAGAGAGAATTGAGATGGAGAGAGAGAGAGACATAATGACATTGAGAATGGAGAGAGAGAGAGAGATAACATTGAGATGGAGAGAGAGAGAATACATTGAAGATGGAGAGAGAGAGAGAAATAATATTGAGATGGAGAGAGAGGGAGAGAATAATACATTGAGATGGAGAGAGAGAGAGAGAATACATTGAGATGGAGAGAGAGGGAAGAATACATTGAGATGGAGAGAGAGAGAGAATACATTGAGATGGAGAGAGAGGGAGAGAAATACAATTGAGATGGAGAGAGAGAGAGAAAACATTGAGATGGAGAGAGAGGGAGAGAATACTTGAGATGGAGAGAAAGAGAGAGACAAAGTTCTCAAATGGTAAGCAAAAATATAGTAGAGTACGTGCAACATACTACTATACAATTACTTAGGTTTAAAAATAAGCTCAACTGGACACCTTAATGAGGCAAGTGAATGAACTGAGAGAGAAAGCACGCAGGGCATTCTACTCCATTAAAAGCAAATTAAAATGTAAAAATTTGGCTAAAACTAATTGAATATGTCATTGAACCATTGCACTTTATGGCAGCGAGTGTGGGGTCCACTTGGAAAAACAAGATTTCATCAAATGGGACAAACAACCCCATTGAAACCTGCATGCAGAGTTCTGTAAGATTATCCTACATGTCCAGAGGAAAACTACAAACAATGCATGCCAGGGCAGAATTAGGCAAATATCCTACTAATAATAGAAACTAAAAAAGAGCAATTAAGTTGTTGGAAACATCTAAAATACAGTGACCCCCTCTCATATGTCTCCCGGGTGGCGCAGTGGTCTAGGGCACTGCATCGCAGTGCTAGCTGCGCCACAGAGTCTCTGGTTCGCGCCCAGGCTGGGCTGGTTCGCGCCCAGGCTCTGTCGCAGCCGGCCGCAACCGGGATTCGTGGGGCGACGCACAATTGGCATAGCGTCGTCCGGTTAGGGAGGGTTTGGCCGTTAGGTGGTTTGGCCGGTAGGGAGGTTGGCCGGTAGGGATATCCTTGTCTCAGTATGTTAAAAAAATAAAAAAAATAAAAAAAATAATGTTATAAAATGTATGCACTCTACTGTAAGTCGCTCTGGATAAGAGCGTCTGCTAAATGACTAAAATGTAAAATGTAAAATATCATTACCAAGCCCTGCAATGCCAAGAGCTGAGCAAAGAAAAGAGTCCCTCATCCAGCTGGTCCTGGGGCTGAGTTCACAAACCTGTTCTACTAACTAACACACTGAAGCCTCAGGACCAGAACATCCAATCAATCAGGATAAACCAATTACACACAGTCAAAACAAAACTATATTGCTTATTGGGAAACACAAGCACAAACACAAAGCAAAAATGCAGTGCTATCTGGCCCTAAATCGACAGTACACTGGTGCTAAATTTGATCATGGTTACTGATCAAAACTTTAGAAAAACCTTGACAAAGTACAGGCTCAGTGAGCACAGCCTTGCCATTGAGAAGGGTAGACACAGGGAAAACCTGGCTCCCTGTAGAGGAAGGCTATGCAACACTGCACAATAGCAGAAACCTGAGACGGGAGCGCTGCATTTCCCTGACAAAATGTCAAAATATAAAACAATTAGAGAGTGTAATTTCCCCAAATTTGAAACCTTATTCCAAGGTTTCAAAGACCTCTCTGATGAGAGTAGACTACCCGTCCTGTTGGGGGAGGACGCAGAGAGCTGTGGGTTTGCAGCGCACTACATTGCTGCCTGCCATAAGTTTGAGGGCAGTGTCTGACAGACCAATCAACCTGCACATGTACTCTACTGTATGTTTATTGTTATTGTTGAATGTATGGTTATTTTGACAACTTGGTTATTGTTGTTAACTGGTTGTCCGTTGACAATTTGATTCTTATTTTATTTTTTTATTGTAAATATCCAAAATAAGCTTTGGCCAATAGTACATTGTTACGTCATCATGCCAATAAAGCAAATTGAATTGAATTGAATTGAAATTGAGAGAGAGATAATACAATGGGATGGAGAGAGAGAGAGAGAATACATTGAGATGGAGAGAGGAGAAGAAGAATACATTGAGATGGAAGAGAGAGAGAGAATACATGAGATGAGAGAGAGAGAGAATACATAGAGATGGAGAGAGAGAGAGGAGAGAGAGAGAGAAGAGAGAGAGAGGAGGAGAGAGAGAAGAGAGAGAGAGAGAATACATAGAGATGGAGAGAGAGAGAGAGAGAGAGAGAGAGAGAGAGAGAGAGAGAGAATACATAGAGATGGAGAGAGAGAGAGGAAGAATACATAGAGATGAGAGAGAGGAGAGAGAGAGAGAGGAGATACATAGAGATGGAGAGAGAGAGAGAGGAATACATAGAGATGAGAGAGAGAGAGAGAGAGAGAATACATGTGAGATGGAGAGAGAGAGAGAGAGAGAATATGAGAGATGAGAGAGAGAGAGAAGAGAGAGAGAATACATTGAGATGGAGAGAGAGAGAGAGAGAAATACATAGAGATGAGAGAGAGAGAGAGAGAATAACATTGAGATGAGAGAGAGAGAGAGAGAGAAATACATAGAGATGAGAGAGAGAGAGAGAGAGAGAGAGAGAGAGAGAGAGAGAGAGAGAGAGAGAGAGATACAATAGAGAGAAAGAGAGAAGAGAGAGGAGAGAAGAGAGAGAGGAGTAGAGAGAGAGAGGAAGAGTTTAACTGTTAATTTGTATGTTATTTTTCAACTTTTGTATAATATCTACCTCACTTGCTTTGGAATGTCAACCATCATGTTCCCATGCCAATCAAGCCCTTGAATTGCAATTGAATTGAATTGAAAATTGAGGAGAGAGGGGAGAGAGGAGAGAGAGAAGAGGAGAGGAAGAGAGGAGAGGAGAGGAGAGAGAAAATTAAATAGAGATAGAGAAGAGAGAGAGAGAAGAGAGATACCATTGAGATTGAGAGAGCGAGAGAGAGAAGAGAGAGAAAAAATAAATGAGAGAGAGAAGAGAGAGAGAGTATAATAGAATGGAGAAGAGAGGAGAGAGAGGGAGATTTGGTGAGAATACAAGAAGAGAGAGAGACTACATAGAATGGAGAGAGAGAGAGAGAGAGAGAGAGAGAGATAAGAGAGAGAGAGAGAGAGAGAAGAAGGAGAGAAGAGAGAGAGAGAGAGGAGAGAGAGACGAAGAGTTTTAGAAGCTGAGAGTTTAATATCTTGAGTATTGTTTTAATTTGTTTATTTTCAACTTTTGTATAATATCTAATATCTACTCAACGCCCTCAAACTTGCTTTGCAATTGTCAACAACAAATGTTTCCCCGGATGCCAAATAAAAGCCCCCCTTTGGAACTTGGAAAAACAAAGAAATTTATATTGAAATATTGAAGAGGAGAGCGAGAGGAGACGAGAGCGAGAGAGAGAGGAGAGAAAGAGGAGAGAGAGAGAGAGAGGGAAGGAGAGGAGAGAGAGAGAGAGAGAGAGGAGAGATAAAAGGAGATAGAAGATGAGAGATAGGAGAGAGAGAGAGAGAGAAGCGAGAAGAATCATGAGATGGAGACGAGAGAGGAGAGAGAATGAGAGAGAGAAAGAAGAGAGAGAGTACTTGAGAGAGAGAGAAAGAGAGAGAAGAGAACTTTAAATGCGAGAGAGAGAGAGGAGAGAGAAGGTACAATTGAGAGTGGAAGAGAGAGAGGAGACGAGAGAATCATAGAGAAGAGAGGAGGGAGGAGATACGGATGAGAGAGAGAAGAGAGGAAGAAAATAAGAGGGATGAGAAGAGGAGAGAGAGAGAGAGACGAGGAGAGAAGAAGAGAGAGAGAAAGCAGAGATGGGAGAGAGGAGAGAGAGAGAGAGAGATGAGAGGAGAGAGAGAGAGGAAGAATAGAAAAATACATAGAGGGAGACATGGAGGAGAGAGGGGAGGAGAGAGTGGAGGGGAGAGTGAGAATCACACCATTTAGCGATGAAGGAAGTAGATGGAGAGGGAGGGAAGAGAAGGAAGAGAGTTAGAGAGAGAGTACATAGAGATGGAGAGAGAGAATACATAGAGATGGAGAGATGGCGATGGAAAGATAGAGCTATAGAGGAAGAGAGTGATGGAACGGCAGTTGTTACACGTAGTGTTAATGTCTAAACACAGGCAAGGCTGTTCCTTTATCTATGAATAGGGAGGACAACAGCCCAAACTGAATATCTCATCCACCCTGCCAAATTTCTGATATAGGAAGCATCCTAAAAGAAGCTTTTTAAAAAATGTCTCCATTCCACCTTTGAATCTCAAATGTACATCCATTCTCCCCACAACCTAAATCCATCTTCTCCTCAAACCCATTATTCTCATCATGTGCAAATGTTTTCGTTGTCCCTCCCCTAAAAATGATTGAGATGCTGGATTGTTACATCCAATTGTCCTCCTTTAAAGTGCACTACAGACGTTTTCAGACTGCAATTGCAGTGTGCTGTATTATATGAGACAAAGGAGAGAAAATGCGTGCATTCTGAAGTTCTCTTTCAGTAGAACTGAATAGTACTAGATTGTTTTGTGTWATATCCTGAGGTAAAAAGAGCCCTTTTACTCAGATTGAACGTTCTCTCTCCCCTCTCTATTACATGCTCTCTATCAGGGGCTGGTGAAACCACAACGCCATCTTTAGATCATAGTCGTCAGAACGAACAGAAATGATAACAATCTAAAATAAAGAAACATATTCCTCTCCATATTAAAAACACAAAGAGCCAAACTGCAGTACCACTGTTGTGCCTTACAAAGATATCCTATCTCCAGCCACTGCCAGCCGCCCGCCCGCACTCAAAAGTAACCATGGAGACTGCTGTATGAAGTGTGTGTGTGTGTGTGTGAGAGCGTGCTCACTCATGGTGTTATTTGTGGGGGCGGCTGTGTGTTTGCATGTATTTATGTCAGTGTGCGAAAACGTTTGCACCTCCTAACAGACTTTGGCCTCCAAGTAAAACAAAACCAGGACACTTTAATTCAATGAGGAATTATAGAGTGCAAAGGCCCAGCAAAAACTAGGGCAGAAAATCCAATGTTGGGTAGGGGCCAGCAACCGAAGAAAGAACCGAATGTGAAGTTGATCTACATTGGAGGATGCAGATATCGTCCCACACTCCCTATTCCGAATATAATGCATGTATCTACAGGAGGCTGCTGAGCAGAGGACGGCTCATAATAATGACTGGACGGAGGGAATGAGATGGCATCAAACACATGGAAACCATGTGCTCCCGTCCTCCCGAATGAAGGTGCCACCAACCTCCTGTGAGATTCATTCTCTGCCTTAGCTCTATGGTGCTTTATAACAAGGCTATCTCTGACTCTCCCAGAGAGCCTCACACCGCTGTGCTGCCTAATACAACCTGACACTCCTGGAGCGACTCAGCCCAAAGTTTGGAGCTGTTCTTCCTGCTTCCAGCACGTCTCTGGTGAGTGGTTGAGGATAGGCTGTCCTATTCTCCTCCCATCTGCTGGTGCTGCTCCTCTCCCATCACTGAGACCTGGCCCTTCTCCGCCCCATCTGGGCTGCCCGCTCCACTGAGCCTGACCTCAGGCCCGGATGTGTGATTTTGTGTTGGGGTTTTGTTCTTACTGTCCGTGTTGTGGGTGGTTGAGTGTGAGTGTGAGTGTGAGTGTGAAGTGTGAGTGTGTGTGTGTGTGTGTGTGTGTGTGTGTGTGTGTGTGTGTGTGTGTGTGTGGTGTGTTGTGTTGGTGTGTGGTGTGTGTGTGTGTGTGTGTGCTTGCTGTGTGTCCTGAATTTTTGTGTGTGTGTGTGTGTGTGTGTGTGTGCACTGTATCTGTGTATGTAAAGTATCGGGGCCTTGATGAGCCCGGTTCCTTATGAAGGAGTTCATTAGAGCTGGAGAGGCCAGACGGGGTGATTGCAGTGATTTGGCGGTACTTTAGAGACTCAGGCCGACCAATCAGGACTCACGTATTCCTCCTTCAGTGCCACTTCAATCACAGCTCTTCACCACGGCCCCCACAGAGGAACACCGTCTCAGAAATATGGAGATGTCTCAGCTTCGACATAGACATGAGGCCATGAGTATACTACAGTTAAATGCACCATAGGCATAATCACCATAGCAAATTGAGATTTTGTAATGAAATACAGGGCATCATCAACCCCAGTGTCTGTGTCTAAGGAGTGAGATATCGGTAGAAACACATATGATCTGCTAGACATTCTGAGAAATTCTAGACATATTAGAGATGTCAAAGAAGAGGCGTATTTCGGGTGTAAAGCTTTGACCCATTCAGGAAGTCTTCCAAACGCTTCATTTCTCTTTGATTTAAAGACAATTGCTACGCTCTTCCAAAAAAAAGGTGCCTCTAAGAACCTGAAATGGTTCTTCGGCTGTCCCCATAGAGAGAACTGTTTGAAGAAACGTTTCTGGTTCCGGTAGAAACCGTTTTGGTTCAGGTGGAACCGTTCTGGTTCCATGTAGAATGCTTTCCGGCCTCCTGAGTGGCGCAGTGGTTAAGGTACTGCATCGCAGTACTAGCTGTGACACTAGGATTCGTCGATCCAGCTCTGTCGCAGCCGGCCGCGACCGGGAGACCCATGGGGCGGTGCACAATTGGCCCAGCGTCGTCCAGGTTAGGGGAGGGTTTGGCCTGCAGGGATGTCCTTGTCTCATCGCGCACTAGTGACTCCTGTGGCGGGCCGGGCGCAGTGCACGCTGACACGGTTGCCAGGTGCACAGTGTTTCCTCCGACAAATTGGTGCGTCTGACTTCCGGGTTACGTGAGCATTGTGTCAAGAAGCAGTGCGGCTTGGCTGGGTTGTGTATCAGAGGACACACGGCTCTCGACCTTCCTCTCCCGAGTCCGTACGGGAGTTGCAGTGATGAGACAAGACTGTAACTACCAARTGGATACCARGAAATTGGGGAGAAAAAGGGGTAAAAAAAAAAAGAAGGAAAAAATAAACACCTGGAACCAAAAAGGGTTTTCCCTATGAGGACTGTCGAATAACCTTTTTGGAACCCTTTTTTCTAAGAGAGTATGCTTCTCCATAGCACTCAACCACAGTATATAAAGCACAGTAGCTCTTCAGACCTATACCAGTCCTGCTGCTGACGCCTGAGCATCTCAAGTGGAGACCACATTTGCACTTGAGTGTTTTACTACAGTATGAAGATCTAACAGTAACTCTCTCCTCTCTCAGAATAATCCTTCAGCTAACGTCTTCTGGGCCCACAAGACAAGTAGTGTAATCAAAAACCACAATGCTGCTAAACGTTCAATGTCTTTAGTGGTGTACAAAGTTAACCACTGAACCTGTGTAACCTGTCGATTTTTCAGTTGTGAACCAAACGTCAGAAGAATAGCATCTACTAAAGTGATTCTCAGTTGTCGTTGTGTCCCCCACAGAAAGGTATGCTCTGATGAGAGAGACCGGCATGGTGAGCTCTAGCGATATGCTGGGCCTTGTTTCCCTGTGAAAAGAGACAAGTGTGTTTCTCAAGGTGATTGTTGCAGTGATAAGGGAGCCTCTGTTATTAAGGGTGACAGCAGAGAGGCTGAGAGAGGCTGAGAGAAGCAGAGAGATGGAGACAGCCGGGCTGACTGGATAACCTTGGCGCCGCTGACTGCCGGGTCCCCACATGAGCATCTCTGTTGCTCTCTCTATCTCTCTGCACTGATCGTCTGCTGCTGCTGCTGGACACAATCTGCAGGCTGGAATTACCTCGCAGCCAGAGGAAAACGAAACATGATTTCTGACCTTTACTTTCTGTGTTCAACAGTAACCTTTGGTGCTCCGCGTGGCGCAGGCAGCTACATCGCTGCCGCTGAAAAGAATTCCACAGGAAATGATGTGTGTTTACGGGAAGGGAGGGGAGGGGTGTGTGTGTGTTGGAATGGACCGATTTGGTGTGAGCGTGTGTGTTTGGGTGCGTGTGCGTGCGTGTGCGTGCGTGCCTGCATGTATGCAATTGTGCATGTTTTCATATGTGAGTGAAAGGGTATCTGTGTGTGTTTTACATAGTGTGAGAACAAACCCAAGTGCAGAGAAATCTCCTCGGCAGGAAAAAGATTCATTGCATCATCCCTCTGCTTTGTTGTTGTTGTTGTTGTTGTTTGCCTCGTCAGCACCTTTGAATCTCGTGGTTATTAAGAGTTGCTAAGATACATTTGTTTTATCTCAACGGTATTAGCAACCGTTGTGATCTCCAGCCGTCCCCTGGTACCATTACTCCTCCTCCTCCTCCTGCCACCACTTCCTCCTTCTCCCCCTCCCAACCCACCACCTCAGCATATTTCTGTCTGCAGTAAGAATAATACACAGAAGCTCTATAGAATTGACATCGCACGGCCATCTCTTAACTTTCAAAAAAACACACAAGTGTGTGCACTGCAGCACTGTGCATGGATAGTACATTTAGGGGCTTCCAGAGCCCAGTGAGCAGGAGCCTGGACATTCTTGGCTGTACACAGGTATGGAGTTAAGGTTTGAACTCCTAAACTGTCCAGTGTATACATATTATCGATGTCAGTGGAGGACAAGACGACAGGATTTGGGCTCACAGCCCGATTTTTGAATGTGTCACCTAAAGCTGGCCTGACCGGGCGGATTAACACGCTGTTATCCCCCACCCCTGGATGTGCTGCCTACTATTTCAACTTCTCTCCCATTTGTGCCCAGCCAAGCACATTGTGGCAGTAATCTTTGCTTTTTCTTTTCTCCAAAGGGAGCGGATGGACTGTACAGTCCCTGGTTCTCTATCTTTCTCTCGTCTCTTTCTCTCGTATCTCTCTCGCTCTCCCTATTTCTCAGTCTCATTTCTCGTTCTCTCCCCCCATGCTCAATACCCCCCCCACCCCCACCTCAGCTAGAGCAGTCTGGTAGAGCGTGTAACATGGGGGATCAGTGGATCTCAGAGAGCTGCCTCATTACTGGCCTGTTCTGACAGGGGCGAGCATTGCTCTTTAGTAAGGATCACACCACTGATGTTTAATACATGCCTCAGTCTGTCTGTTGTGTTTTCCACCCAATAAATGTGTCGCAGGCGGAGGATTACATGCTCTTCTACCTCGTATAGTCCTCTTCTCTAACTCCACCCAAAATGGACCAATTCCACATTGTGTGGGATGTAGGTTTAGTTTCATTATGGCAGAGCCTGTACCTAATCCAGGTCTGTTGTATGCTGTAAAGATGCCAGGGACACCACACACACACACACACACACACACACACACACACACACACACACACACACACACACACACACACACACACACACACACACACACACACACACACACACACACACACACACACACACACACACACACACACACACACACACACACACAGCTGACAAGTAGCATGCTAGCTCGCTGGCCCTGGCGCTCTGTAAATTGTGCTGACAGACATCACTGGGTATAATAGGCTGTACATTAACACTGGGTTGAGATGAGAAAATTACAGGTGCGACAGCAAAATCTGCCAGCGAGATGGAACTCTATTCTGAGTATGAACCAAAAAACTAGGGAAACACAAGGAAGGGGGTAGTGGGGATGAGTGTTGAGGGGCACTGAGGGTCTACCGGGGAGGGGGTTAGGAGGAAATCAAAGTGGTTAAAACTGATTTATCCTGTGTAAGGGCTCCGAGTCCTCTGAGGAGCATTGAACAGCCCTTCAAAAAGAAATATTAGCAGCCTTTATATCCAGTCAGTGCCAGTCATCAGGCCTGCATGTGAAGTAAAATCAATCTATTTCATATCTAAGGCGCCAGGGAGTGCAGGGGCTGAGCGGAGAGCAGGTCCCCACAGCTCTCTTCAATGCTACTGCACATCCCATCACAGAGGCAGAGGCTCCAAAGGACTGAATGTGTTGTAACAATGTGACGGCCGCTCTGCTGTTCTCCTAGATTAGGGACGTGATTGAGCATTAATATTCATTTCACAGCGTGTCTTTGTTTGGCACCGCTAGGGGTTGTCAGGTTGTTGGCTTGATGTTACTCTTGTGTTGATTCCCTGTAAATATATATCTTCAGGTTGCTGCAGGTTGCTGCTGGCTTTGTTGGTAAGCAGATGCCCCAAAACAGACACTATCAACGTGGCTCAAAATGGGTGAGCTACCAAAGTCGAGGACTGTTTGACATTCTCACCATTGGTACACAAGTTAATTGGAGGGGGGAAATGAAGGCCTGTTTGAAGACTGTTACTTGTCTAGTCTTAATAACCAGTGAGCTCTGGTCCTTGCGGGAAAGGGTCCTGCAGGTGTATGGTGGGCAGGGTCCGTCCCAAATGGCCAGTCTGGCCCAGGTGCTGTGAACTGTCCTCCCCGTAATGAGATTAAGTGAGTAATTAGGAGTGCGAGGACAGGATGGAGAGCCCGGTCCCCCCGTGGCCTGGTGCACGGTCCATCCCTGGTGTCATCATCTCCCCATTACAGGATGTCTAATTAAGATCTCACCCTGGGCTCACTCCCACTGGAGGGAGGGAGGAGGGAGGAGGAGTGGTCGGTCCATAAAGGACAAATGAGAAAGAGGGAGCAAACTCAACTAGTAGCTACATACACAGCCAGAAGCTGGGGCAGCTAAATCAGGCTCCTAGTTGGACCCAATAAGTGGCTGTAGCAGACCACAGACCTCTCCACAGATCCACCTCCATTCCCCAACCCATTAAAGTCACATTGGTGCTAGATTGCTCCTGTGGTGGCACTCTGAGCTGTTCATTTAAGATGATGTGCAACTCCAGGCATGCTCCAACACCCATTCCATCCCCAGCAGGACCCCACTAGGACGGCCAATAAGGGGGGCTGAGACGCACCAGGGGGTGGGAGGGGAGTCCTGGGAGCCCTAAAGCCAGCCACTCACAGCCAAGTGAGAAGACAGCTGAGTGTCATTGTTAAATCGAACACACACCACCACAATGGCAAAATCAATGGGCCTTTATGGGCCATCAATCTTGACAGCACAAGACGCCTGGTTGTCTCAGGGCCTGACTGGTCTGGTGTTAGGGAGGCTAAGGGAGCTCAGGCTGAACATCCAGGAGCTGAGCATGCCCAGTGATCTTTTTTTGGCCTCCTCAACCCTTCTCTGTGGTTTAGGCTGTCCTTTTGAAGATTGTGTTGTTTGACAGGCGGCCAAGTTGCCCGCCATCCTAATGCATCCTAACCCAAAACAGACAGGGGTTTCTAGGTAAAGCTGCTGCAGAAGTGGGACCCGGTCACCAGCTGGGCTGGACAGGCTTTCTGCTTTTCCTCTCTCTGTCTCTCTGTCTCTCTGTCTCTCTGTCTCTCTGTCTCTCTCTCTGTATGTATGTATGTATGTATGTATGTATGTATGTATGTATGTATGTATGT
>NC_036856.1:14300655-14313629 GCF_002910315.2 Salvelinus sp. IW2-2015
CCTCCCTCCCCTCATACTCTCTGTCCTGACCTTCACCTCCCTCATATTCTTCCTGTTTTCTAACCTCCTCCCTTCTATATTCTCTGTTATCTGACCTCCTCCCTCTAATATTCTCGTGTTGCTTAAACCTCCTTCGTCTATATTTCTCTGTTCTATGACCTCCCCCCTCTATATTCTCTGTTCCTGACCCCTCCCTCTATATTCTCGCTGTTTCTATCCTCCTCCCTCTATATTTCTCGGTTTCTAACCTCCTCCCGCTCTATATATTCTCTGTTTTCGACCTGCCTCCCTCAATATTCTCTGTTTCTTTCCTCCTCCCTCTATTATTCTCTGTTTCTATCCTCCTCCTCTTAATTCTCTGTTTCTTTCCTTCCTCCCTCTATATTCTCTGTTCTAACCATCCTCCCTCTATATTCTCTTTTCTGACTCCTCCCTCTATATCCTCTATATTCTCTGTTTCTAACCTCCTCCCTCTATATTCTTCTGTTTCATTGACCTTTCTCCCTCATATTCTCTGTTCTAACCGCCTCCCTTATATCTCTCGTTGTCTAACCTCCATCCCTCTATATTCTCTGTTTCTTTCCTCCTCCCATCTAATTCTCTGTTTCTAACCTCCTCCCTCTATATCTCTGTTTCATAACTCCTCCTCTTATTATTCTCTGTTCTTAACCTCCTCCCTTCTATATTCTCGCTTTCTTTCTCCCCTCCTCTTCACCTGCTATATTCTCTGTTTCGTGACCTCCGTCCCTCTATTTCTCTTTTCTAACTCCTCCCTTCTATATTTCTTGTTGATCTCCTCCTCTATTATTCTCTGTTTCTAACCTCCTCCCTCTATATTCCTCTGTATTCTGTTACCTCCTCCCTCTATATTCTCATGTTTCTAACCTCCTCCTCTATATTCTCTGTTCTACCTCTCTAATCCATTTTCTCCTCCTCAGTAATCTCTGTTTCTATCCTACCTCCCTCTATATTCTTCTGTTACTGTTCCGCCTCCCTCTATAGTCTCTGTTTCTAAGTTCCCCTATAATCTTGCCTATCCTCCCTCTATATCTCTCTGTTATAACCTCCTCCCTCTATATTCTCTGTTTCTAACCTCCTCCCATCTATATTCTCTGTTCTCTACCTCCTCCCATTCTCCGTTTTCATGCCTCACTTAATTCTTCTGTTCTAACCTCCTCCATCTATATGTCCTGTTTCTTTCTCCTCCCTCTATATATTCTCTGTTTCTATCTCCTACCTTTCTTGTATTACCTCCTCCCGTCTATTCTGTTCTAACCTCCTCGCCTCTATATTCTCGTGTTCTGACTCTCCCTCCCTTCCCTCTATATTCTCAGGTTTCTACACCTCCTCCCTCTTTATTCTGCTGTTTCTTACCCCTTCCTCCTCTATATTCTCTGTTTCTAACCTCCTCCCTCTATATTCCTCTGTTCTTCCTCCTCCCTCTATTATTCTCTGTGTCTAACTCTCTCCCCTAATTCGTCTGTTTTGACACTCCGCTCCCTCTATATTCTCTCGTTTCTAGACCGCTCTCCCTCTATATTCTTGGTTTCTACACCCTCTCCCTCATATTCTCTTGTTTCTGACCTCCTCCCGTCTATATTCTCGGTTCTACCTCCTCCCTCTATATTCTCCTTTTCTACCCTCCTCCCTCATATTCTCTGTTTCTATCTCCTCCCTCTATCTATTCTCTGATTGTCTTGACCTCTCCTCCCTCGTATATTCTCTGTTCTTAACCTCCTCCCTCTGATATTCTCTCGTTCTGACCTGCCTCCCTCTATATTCTCGTGTTTCTAACCTTCTCCCGTCAACTTGTTTCTATCCCCTCATAGTTCTCTGTTTCTATCCTTCCTCCCTCTATTATTTCGCTGTTCTAACCTCCTCCCTCTATATTCTTCTGTTTCTGACCCTCCTCCCTCATATTCTCTGTGTCTGACCTCCTCCTCTATTTTATTCTTCTTTCTGTTCTAGACCTCCTTCCCTCATATTCTCTGTTTCTAACCTCGCTCCTCTATATTCGCTGTTTCTAACCTCCTCCCTCTATATTCTCGTTACTAATCCTCCTCCCTCTATTATCTTCTGTTTCTACCTCCTCCCTGCTATATCTCTGTTTCTAACCTCTCCCTCTATATTCTCTGTTTCTAGACCTCCTCCCTCTATAATTCCTCTGTTTCTAGCCTGCCTCCTCTATATTCTCTGTCTTCTCCTCCTCTATCTAACTTTTTCTGACCTCCCTCGTATATTCTCTGTTTCTAACCTCCTCCCTCGTATATTCCTGTTTCTACCACCCCCTCCCCATATTCTCGTTCTATCCTCCTCTTTCCTGTTTCTAACCCCTCTTATCCTCTGGTTTCTGACCTCCTCCCTCATATTCTCTGCTTTTTCTCTATATCTCCTGCATCCTCCCTCTAATTCTTCTGTTTCTAACCTCCTTCCCTCTATATTCTCTGTTTCTTAACCTCCTCCCTGCTATATTCTCTGTTTCTTCCTCCTCCCTCTATATCTCTGTTTCTTGCCTCCTCCCTCTATATTCTCGTGTGTCTAACCTCCTCCTCTATATCCTGCTTGTCTACCTCCTCACTCTACTAATTCTTCTGTTTCTTCCTCCTCCCTCTAATTCTCTGTTTCTATACCCTTCCTCCCTCTATACTCTCTGTTTCTGGACCTCTCCCTCTAATTCTCTGTTCTGACCTTCTCTCCCTCTATATTCTCTGTTTTCTACCTCCCATCCCTCTATATTCTCTGCCACTTCTCACTCGTTTCTACCTCCCTCTATATTCTCTGTTCTTACCCCTGCCTCTAATATTCTCTGGTTTCTTTCTCCTCCCTCATATTTCTCTGTTCTTTCCTCCTCCCTCTATATTCTCGTTCTAACCTCCTCCCTCTATATTCTGTCGTGTGTTACCTCCTCCCTCTATGATCTCTGTCTCCTCTCTTGCCCTCTTATATTCTCTGTTCTTCATCCTCCTCCTCTAGATTTCTACTGTTTCTGAAGCCTCTCCCTCTTATATTCTGTTCTGACCCTTATTCTCTTGTTAACCTCTCCCTCTATATTCTCCTGTTTTTTCCTCCTCCATATTCATGTTTCTATCTCCTCCCTCTATATTCTCTGTTTCTGACCTGCCTCCCTCTAATATTCTCTGGTTCTCCTCCTCCATTCTTGTCTGCTACCCCCCTCTACTGAGTCTCTGTTTCTAGCCTGCTCCACTCTATATTCGTTCTGTTCACTCTCTCTATATTCTTCATCCTCCTCCCTCTATATCTCTCCCCTGTTTCTATTACCTGCCTCCCTCTTATATTCTCTTTTTCTATCCTCCTCCCTCTAATTTCTCTGTTTCTAATTCCTCCTCCCTTCTATACTTCTCTGTTCTTAACCTCTCCATCTATATTCTCTTTTCGTACCTCCTCCGCTCTATCATCTCTGTTCTCTATCCTCCTCCCTCTCATATCCTGTTTCTACTCCTCCTCGCCCTCTATATTCTCTGTTTCTGACCTCTCACCTCTATATTCTCGTGTTTCACCTCTCCCTCATATTCTCTTTTCTATAGCCTCCTCCCTCTAATTCTCTGTTTTCTAACCTCCTCCATCTATATTTCTCATGTTTTCTAACTCCTCACCTCTATATTCTCTGTTTTTCTCTCACTAATTTCTATCCTCCTCCCTCTAATTCTCTGTTTCTACGCTCCTCCCTCTATATTCTCTGTTTCTAACCTCCTCCCTGCTATATTCCTTCTTCTCGTCCCTCTAATCTTCTACTCCTCCCATCTATATTCTCTTTCAACTCCTCCCTCTTAGACTCTCTGTTTCTACTCCTCCTCCCTCTATATCTCTGTTTTCTACCTCCTCCCTCTATATACCTTGTCTGTTTCTGACCTGCCTCCCTCTATTATTCTCTGTTTCTATTCCTTCCTCCCTCTCTATATTCTCTGTTCTATCCTCCTCCCTCTATATTCTCTGTTCTCTAACCTCCTCCTCTATATTCTCTGTTTCTTAACCGTCCTCCCTCTATTATCTCTCTTCTTCTCTATATTCGCTTCCTCCGTCCCCTCATATATCTCTGTTTTCTACCTCTCCCTTCTATATTCTCTGTTTCTACCTCCTCCCTCTATATTCTGCTGTTCTTTCCTCCTCCCTCTATATTCTCTGTTTCTATCCTCCTCCTCATATTTCTTGTTTGCTCTCTGGTCTAACTCCGTCTCCTCTTCCTCTATATTCGTCTGTTTCTGACCTCCCCTCCCTCTATATTCGTCTGTCTTCTAACGCTCCATCTCTTCGCGTTCTACTCACTCCTCTTAATTCTCGTTCTATGACCTCCTCCCTGTATATTCTCTGTTTCTATTCTTGCCTCCCTCTAATATTCCTCTGTTTCTATCCTCCTCCCTTCATATTCTCTGTTCTAAACCTCACTCCTCATATTCTCTGTTTCTTATCCATTACCCCTCCTCCCTTCTAATTTTCTGTCTATCTCTACTTCTCTGTTCTTCCTCCCTCTATATTCTCTGTTTCTTTCCTCCTTCCCTCATATTCTCTGTTTTCTAACCTCCATCCTCTATATTCTCTGTTTCTTACCTCCTCCCTTATATATCTTGTTTCTCTCCTCTATTCTCTCTGATCCTCCCCCTCTATATCTCTGTTTCTGACTTTTCTTATCTCGTCTGACCTCCCTCCCTATATCTCTCTGTTTCTGAAATCCTCTCCCTCTATTTTTAAACTGTTTCTGACCCTCCCGTCCATTATATTCTCTGTTTCTAACCTCCTCCCTCATTTCTCTGTTTCTAAACCTCCTCCATCTATATCTTGTTACTCCTATATCTGTTCTACCTCCGTCCCTCTATTACGTTTCTATCCTCCTCCCTCTATATTTCTGTTAATCCTCCTCCCTCTATTATCTCTGTTTCTAATGCCCGCCTCTATATTCTCGTTTCTAACCTCCTCCTCTATATTCTCTGTTCTAACCTCCTCCCTCTATACTTCATCTTTTCTTACCTCCTCCCTCTATTATCTCTGTTTCTTCCTCCTCCCTCTATATTGTCTGTCTGACTCCTCTACTTCCTCAACCTCCTCCTCTATATTCCTGTTTCTATCTCCTCCCTCTATTTCTCTGTCTTCTACCTCCTCCCTCTATATTCTCTGTTTCTTACCTCCCTCCTCTTACTACCTCCTTCTTTCTCGTTTACCTCCTCCCTCTATATTCTCTGTTCTACCCTGCCTCCCTCTATATTCTCTGCTTTCTGACCTCCTCCCTCTATTCATCTGTTTTCTTAGCTCCTCTCTTAGTCTATTTCTCTGCTGTTCTATCCTCCTCCTCCTATATTCTCGTGTTTCTGACTCTCCTCCCTCTATATTCTCTGTTTCTAACCTCCTCCCTCTAAGTCTCTGTTTCTACTCCTCCTCTATATTCTTGTTTCTAACCTGTCTCCTCCCTCGATATTCTCTGTTTCTATTCCTCCTCCCTCTAATCGCTCGTTTTCCTCCTCCTCTATATCCGTTGTTTCTACCTCCCCTCATATTCTCTGTTTCACCTCCTCCCTCTATACTCTCTGTTGTCTAACTCCCCATCTATATTCTCTGTTCTAAACCCCTCCCTCTATGATTCTCTGTTCTTCCTCTTCCCTCTTATTCTCTCTCTGTTTCTGACTCCTCCTCATCCTCTGTTCTACCCTGTCATTATTGCTCGTTTCAGACTCCTCGCCCTCTATATTTTCTTGTTTTAACTTCTTCTATATCTGTTTCACATCGCTCGCTCTATATCTCTGTTTCTATCCCTCCTCCCGTCTATATTCTCTGTTTTTCCCCTCTCTTCTAATTCGCTACCTCCCTCATTATTTCTCTGTTTCTAACCCTCCTGCCCTCTATTATTCTCATGTTTGCTGACCTCCTCCCTCTATATTTCTTTTCTGACCTCCTCATTCTGTTTAACCTTCCTCCCTCTATATTTCTGTTCTGATTCCTCTATATCTTGTCTATCTCACTCACCTCTGATATTCTCCTGTTTCTATTCCTCCTCCCTCTATATTCTCGTTTCTAACCTCCTCCCTCTAGATCTCTCTTTTCTGACCTCCTCCCTCTATATTCTCTGTTTCTTACCTCCTCCTCTTAAATTCTCTGTTTTACCTCGCTCCCTCTATATTCTCTGTTTACCTCCTCGAACTCTCTACCTCCCCCCTATATCTCTGCTTTCTTTCCTCCTCCCTCTATATCTCGTTGTCTTCCTCCTCCCTCTATATTCTTCTGTTTCTTTCCTCCTCCCCTCTATATTCTCTGTTTCGTGACCCCCTCATCCTCTGTCATACTTTCCTGTCCATCGCCTCTCATATTCTGCTGTTTCTATCACTCCTCCCTCTATATTCTCTGGATTTGCTACTCCCCCTCTATATTCTTCGTTTCTAACCTCCCGTCTCTATATTCTTGTTTCTAACCTGCCTCCCATCTATATTCTTCTGTTTCTATACCTCCTCCCTCATACTCTCTGTTTCTATCCTTCCTCCCTCTATATATCTCTGTTTCTATCTCCTCCCTCTATAATTCTCTGTTTCTAACCTCCCTCCCTCTATACTTCTCTGTTCTAACCCTCCTCTCTCTATATTCTCTGTTTCTGACCTCCTCCCTCTATACTCTCTGTTTTATCCTTCATCCCCTTATCTTCTACTCCTCCCCTATATTCTCTGTTTCTACCTCTCCCTTATATTCTCTGTTTCATGACCTCCTCCTCTATATCTCTGTTCTAACCTCCTCCCTCTACTATTACCTCTGTTTCTACCTCCTCCCTCTATATTTCTTCTGTTTCTACCTCTCCCCCTATTAGTCTATATTCTCTCTGTTTCTAACTCTGCCTCCCTCATATTTCTCTGGTTGTCGTACCTCCTCCCTTCTATATCTCTGTTCTACCTCCTCCCTCTATATTCTCTGTTGACCCCCCTTTTCTTTCCTCCTCCCATTTCTCTGTCTGACTCCCTGATATTCTCTGTTTCTTTCCTCCTCCCTTATATTCTTGTTCTAGCCTCCCCCCTCTATATTCTTGTTTCTAATCCTCCCTCTATATTCTCTGTTCTTGCCCTCTCCCTCTATATTCTCTGTTTCTACCTCCTCCCTCTATATTCTCTTTTCTAACCTCCCTCCATCTATATTCTCTGTTTCTGACCTCTCCTCTAATCCGTCTATTATCTCCTCATGTTGTTTCTATCCTCCTCCCTCGAATATTCTTTGTTTCTAGACCTCCCCCTCTATATTCCTGGTTCTCTACTCTCCTCTATATTCTCTGTTTTTACGTCCTTCATCTCTCACCTCCGCCTCTATATTCTCTGCTTTCTGATCCCCTCCCTCTATTCTCTTTCTGTTCGTACCTCCTCCCTCTGATATTCTCTGTTTCTGACCTCCTCCTCTTCATATTCTCTGTTGTTCTCTCCTCTATATCTCTAACCTCCTCCGATCTATATTCTCTGGTTTTCTAACCTCCTCCCTCTATACCTCTGTTTCTAATCTGCTCCTTGTCTTTCTACTCTCTCATAGTTCTCTGTTTCTAACCTCCTCCCTCTATATCTCTGTTTCTACTTCCTTAGTTTCGTTCTAACCTCCTCTCTATATTCTTTTAAACTCTCGCATATTTCTTTCTAAACCTCCTCCTCTATATGCTCGTGTATATTCTCTGTTTCTAACGCTCCTCCCTCTATATTCTCTGTTTCTGACCTCCTCCCTCGTATATGGCGCTGTTTCAAACCTCCTCCCTCTATCATTTCTGTTTCTACCTCCTCCTCTTATATTCTCTGTTTCTAACCTCCT
Organism: Salvelinus sp. IW2-2015; assembly: GCF_002910315.2. NCBI lineage: Eukaryota > Metazoa > Chordata > Actinopteri > Salmoniformes > Salmonidae > Salvelinus > Salvelinus sp. IW2-2015. The sequence goes on from NC_036856.1 coordinate 14,308,432, forward strand.
CCCTCCATTATGCTCTGTTCTGACCTCCCCCTCTATATTCTCCTGTTCTTTCCTCCTCCCTCTATATTCTCTGTTTCTGACCTCCGCCCTCTATATTTTCTCTGTTTCTACTCCCTCTTATATTTCTCTGTTTCTGACCTCTCCCTCGTATATTCTCTTGTTTCTGACCTCCCTCCCTCTATATCTCTGTTCTAACCTCCTCCCTCTAGTACTCTCTGTTTCTACTCCTCGCCTCTATATTCTCTGTTTGCTATTCTCCTCCCTCTATATTTTTCTGTTCTATCCTCCTTCCCTCTATATCTCTGTGTTAACCTCCTCCCTCTATATTCTCTGTTTCTTACCTCCTCCCTCTATATTCTCTGTTCTTTCCTCCTCCCTCATATCTCTGTTTCTGAACCGCCTCCCTCATATTCTCTAGTTTCTAACCTCCTCCCTCTAATTCTCTGTTTCTGACGTCCCCCTCTATATTCTCTGTTTCTAACGCTTGCCTCCCTCTATATTCTCTGTTTCTAACCTCCTCCCTCTATACTCTCTGTTTCTAACCTCCTCCATCTATATTCTCTGTTTCTATCCTCCTCCCTCTATATTCTCTGTTTCTATCCTCCTCCCTCTATATTCTCTGTTTCTAACCTCCTCCTCAAACCAAATCAAATCAGAGTGTATTTGTCACGTGCGCCGAATACAACAGCAGTGAAATGCTTACTTACAGGCTCTAACCAATAGTGCAAAAAGGTATTAGGTGAACAATAGGTAAGTAAAGAAATAAAAACAACAGTAAAAAGACAGGCTAGTAGCGAGGCTATAAAAGTAGCGAGGCTACATACAGACACCGGTTAGTCAGGCTGATTGAGGTAGTATGTACATGTACTGTAGGTATGGTTAAAGTGACTATGCATATATGATGAACAGAGAGTAGCAGTAGTGTAAAAGAGGGGTTGGCGGGTGGTGGGTGGCGGGACACAATGCAGATAGCCCGGATAGCCAATATGCGGGACCCCTGGTTGGTTGGGCCAATTGAGGTAGTATGTACTGTACATGAATGTATAGTTTAAGTGACTTCTACAGGAGGTTAGAAACTTCTCTGTTTCCTACACAGGAGACTGACTGAAGATAAGCCTTGTGTGATCTGACATGACTCTATATTCTTCAAAGTTTCTATTCTACTTTGTGACTTCATTGGTGTGATATAGGAGATAATAAACAAGTCCTTCTGAATAGGCCCCAGTGGTGTGACAGAGGTGCCATTGTGTGAGTGGTCGGGTTCCCGACTAGCTGTGTTGTGGTCTGTGGGCTCTGTTCATTCGGCATGGCGTCGGCGCTAGCCTTTGTGAGAAGCCATTTGAACAAATCTCGCCGTGACAAGTAGGAGTCCCAGAATTCTCAGCCACTGTGAAATCTGAAGCGCCGTTGCTTCAGCTCTACCCCCCCACTCTGTTGCTACCTCCACCCTGCCTCCCCCCGATGCTGACCTCTTGTGAAAGTGTGTAGCTGTGTGTGTCTGTGTGTGTGTGCGCGCCATCCAGCACGTTGATAGGTTGGACGAGGGTATTATTACCCTCAACAAATTAGCCACTTCAGGAACTCTCCTCTCTATTACCCCACCCCTCTCTTTCTCTTTCTCTCTCATTCTCTTCTTCAGGAGTCAGGCTGTCTCGTTCCTGTCAGCACAGTGATTCACAGCCCAGTCACAGAGGAATGCACCACTGACTCCTGTCCTGTGGTCATTTTCTCATTCTCTATTTCACTGAGGTGGCAAAATGACCACACTTCCCCCTCTCTCTCTCTCTCTCTCTCTCTCTCTCTCTCTCTCTCTCTCTCTCTCTCTCTCTCTCTCTCACTCTCTGTCTCTCTCTCTCTCTCTCTCTTTCTCTCTCTGACCCCCCGGGTTCCTATTGAATTATTACCAGAGCTTCACATCATCAACTCTTCCTCTTTCTTTCAGCTTTGTTGAATCCTCTTGGAATCACTCAGTAACTGTATGTGTTGCTCTGGGCTCCCTGAAGATGAGGTCATGACGCGTTGTGGGCATAGAAATATATTCACTAGAACAGATATATTTCTATTCAAGCATAGCATTCAAGTCAGTCATTCTATTTCTATGGTTGAGTGTCTCTGAAGGGTGAGGTTCTGGGGATGCTGCTCTGGCACCCCTTCCACCCTAACACACTCAGTGTCACCTCGTTGACCTTTCATCCCTGACCCCTGAGAAGAGAGGGGTCACCGTTCGAGTGACAGGAGCTCCTGGTGGTACTAACACGGGTACGGCTTTACCACGCGACCAGGGTGCCAAAACACTATGCACGTGTACACACACACACACACACACACACACACACACACACACACACACACACACACACACAACACACACACACACCCACACACACACACACACACACACACACACACACACACACACACACACACACACACACACCACACACCACACACGCACACACACACACACACACACCACACACAACACACACACACACACACACACACACACACACAATACCTGGTTAATCATTTTACATGGTATTCGGGGTGTTATCTGTTTCTGTTTCAGAAGTGAGAAGCGGGTTCGAAAGCTTGTCCGGCTTTTTATCCCAAGGTCATTTATCCAGATTCTGTCTTAAATGGCTCTGTGTTAGGTAGTGTTATATCCAGAGTGATGGCAGCTCAGAATAGACACCAGTTGCCCTGTGTTTCATCATGTAGAAAAAACAGAGCTGTCTGTCTCTACGGAGAGAGGAGTGATATGAGAGAGAGAGAGAGAGAGAGAGAGGGGAGTGATAGGAGGGAGAGAGAGGAGTGATAGGAGGGAGAGAGAGGAGTGATAGGAGGGAGAGAGAGGAGTGATAGGAGGGAGAGAGATGAGAGAGAGGATTGAGAGGAGGGAGCGAGCGAGAACAAGAGAGGAAAGAAAGAAACATGAAAAATGAAGGAGCTATAGAATGAGAAAGAGGGCTAGAAGGGAGAGAGAGAGAGAGGAGGGAGAGAGAAGGAAGAGAGGAGGGAGAGAGAAGGAGGGAGAGAGGAGGGAGAGAGAAGGAAGAGAGGAGGGAAAGAGAAGGAGAGAGAGAGGAGGGAGAGAGGAGGAAGAGAGGAGGGAGAGAGAAGGAGGGAGAGAGGAGTGAGAAAAAGGGGGAAAGAAAGAGAGAGATGTTTATCCGGGTGCTCCTGACAACTAACTCCTCCACAGTGCACTTTAGTAATGTTGCTCTGCAGAAACCTGATCAACTGCTGCCAGGGCAAAACACCATTATAACAGGAAGTGTGAAATACCCTCACCATCTTTACTTCCCCTCACACCTCTCCTGTCCTAAACTGCCCTCTCTCCATTCCTCCTTCACACACTAACCTTTCTTCCTCTCCTCCCTCTCTACTCCTCCTATTTCCTCTCCTTCATAGTATCCTCTTTAATGTCTCCTCTTCTCATCCACTTCTCCCTCCCTCTTTCTTTCACTCCTCTGGTTTTACTTTCCTCTCTTATTAACCCCTGTCCTCTTCTTATCTTCATTCCCCTCTTACCCACTGACCTCTCCTCTCTACTCCTGACATCCCTCCTCTTCTTCCCTCTCTTAACCGTTTCGCCTCCTCTCCCTCTCTTCTCCTCTTTTCCACCCTCCACCCCTCTCCTCTTTTCTTCGGCATATCTCAAGATTCCTGAAGTGAGACGAGGGTGAGACGGGGGTGAGACGGGGGGGGGACGGGGGGGAGAACGGAACAAACACTGTGAGACAACAGAGGCTCTGGGACTGGCATTAATTTCTCCTCTCTCCCTCTCTCTCCCTCTCTCCCGCTCTCTCCTGTTTCTTGGCTGTTATCCAGCAAATGTCAGCACCCATGATGGCGTGCTGGGCACTGGCCAACAGATGCCCTTGAGGAGAACATTCCTGTCTGGCATAACCCGTCTTTTCACGCTATTTATACTAAAATATCTAAGCCCCGACTCGGCTTCCACTGACACCACAGCCCAGCATGCAATGTTCAATGGTCGTTCTTCTTGGAACCATTCTCTTCACAATCAAATCAAATCGTGATATCGTGTTTGGTAATTTGTGCCAAATGTTGTCACAATGTAGGCCTAGTATTCTTCTCCATTCTCTCTCCTCACATGTTAATATCATGTACTGAACTGTAATTCCTGTGAAATGTTGTCCCAATGCGGTAGGCCTACAGGGCAGGAGTAGAGTGTTGTGTGTTCTACAATAGTGTGTTGTCAGCATTTTGAGAAATGGTCTTTATTCGTTTCTATGAGACAGAATGTTCCCATATCCCGAGGACAATGTGGCCGATGATCCCTGATCTACATAAATTGATGTTACTCCATTGGTGAATTTGCACCGAAAACAAATGTTTGACTCTTCACAAGAGTTTCAATTAGCTACATTTCCCATGGTGTCACTCTTCTCTATATTCACCATGAAGAGCTTGGACTGAATCCCTTCTGGGTGACGCGGATGAAATGTACCTTTATCAAATGAAAGTCAGGGGGAGGGCATTCTAAAAGTGCTCAATGAAGATTAAACGTCCCCTCAGAGAACACTGGTGGTGTTTCAACTAAAGAGAAATCCATTCATTGTAGATATGTCACCCTTTGAGAAACACAAATGAAAAGAGAGTAGGAGGAGGAGGATGAGGAGGAGAAGGAGGAGAACGAGAAGGAGGAGGAGGAGAACGAGAAGGAGGAGGAGGAGGAGAATGAGAAGGAGAAAGAGAAGGAGGAGAACGGGAAGGAGGAGGAGGAGAACGAGAAGGAGAAAGTGAAGGAGGAGTAGGAGAAATAGGAGGAGGAGAGGAGGGATATCGAAGGAGGAGAACTGAGAAGGCCGGGGCCCGTGCTAGGCTGACAGTAGGGGAGAGGCAGAGAGGCCCAAGAGAGGAGAGTTGGTACGAAAGAGAACGGAGGATATCAGGAGGCAAGGAGAGAAGAGAAGGCAGAAGAGAAGGAGAGAGCGAGGAAAGGAGAAAGAGAAGGAGAGGGAGAAGGAGGAAAGGATGAGGGAGGAGGATAATGAGAGGAGGAGACAGGAGGAGGAGCAAAAGAAAAAGAGGAAGGAGGGAGAGGAAGAAGAAGGAGGCGAGAAAGGAGAAGGAGGTAGGCAAAGAGAAGACGGGAAAAGGAGGAGAAAGGAGGATGGGAGAAAAGGAGGAGAAGAGGAGGAGGAGAAGAGGAGGATAGAAGAAGTAGG
>NC_036856.1:14317169-14387947 GCF_002910315.2 Salvelinus sp. IW2-2015
CTAGACATGTCCCAGCAGACCCCCCTCCTTCCCCTAGACATGTCCCAGCAGACCCCTCTCCTTCCCCATGACATGTCCCAGCAGACCCCTCTCCTTCCCCTAGACATGTCCCAGCAGACCCCTCTCCTTACCCTAGACATGTCCCAGCAGACCCCTCTCCACGGCGGGCCCTCCTCCGTGATAAAAAATGAAAGGGGGGAGAAAAGAAAGACTGATTTTTAGCATTTTAAACGGGGGTTAGGAGAGGTTTAGAGAGCAAAAGAGGTCCTGGGGGTGGATGGATTTAAACACTGTGACCATCTCCGGTTTGCTGTGGCTCAGGGAGCTCAGTGAAGGTTTTGTTTGGGTTTAGCCCAAGACATCTCTAACACCTGTTGAGAGGAAAGATTTCACGCTCAATCATCTCGCTGATCGTATAGTTCCATTTTTTGGTTTGCACTACATCTGAAATGTTCAATGTGATAGTGGACTTTAATGCTTTTCAGTGGGATAAAGGAAAAAGATAACTCTCTGGTTCTATGTGATAATACAATATAATCCATTTGGAGTTTGGGCTGGTGACCATAGACAATACAGTACAGTTCTTCTTTTCATTCTTCTTCTATTCCTCCCTGCTCCTTTCTCTCTAGATAGACCTGTACATTGGTTGATAGAGAGTCAGGAGGAGAGAGTCGGTGGCATTGGGAGTAGGGTTTAGGGTTTGTCCAAAGCTGCCGTTAAAACATGGGACCGCAGGCATAAAGCTGTCAGCGTGTGGACCAAGCCGTGGAAAACAGACCCACTTTGCACCCACAGGAACTTGCCGGAACCTTTTTATGTATTTTTCTCCCTCCCCCTACCGAAACCTGTCTATATATCTTTTTCCCTCCCTTAATTCCTGTTTATTATTCAGTGTGTGATTCCACAAGCATTCCATTAGATAAATCACCGGCCCAGGCACTTTCTAAAACAAAGACGTTAAGACTTGTTGGGGGACATGTTGCTTTCATCTGAGCACTCACACGTCTATGGATGATATTTTACGTCTTGCTGTCAAATATCTTTTTACCCCCCGAAAGATATTTAGAGTTGCTGATACATGGCAGTGGCTTTGTGTGTGTGTGTGTGTGTGTGTGTGTGTGTGTGTGTGTGTGTGTGTGTGTGTGTGTGTGTGTGTGCTTGTGTGCACTGTGAATAATTTTCCTGTCCTGTCTCTTTGATGTGAGGTCGATTGCGTGGCTCAGTCGTCTGTCTCCGTGGCGATGATGATTGTTGTGTTCTTTGATTAAAGAAGCAATTCAAACCTTTATGTAATCAACTCCCATATACCTGAGAACCTACCCTCCAACAATACCCACAATACACAGCAACACTAGCATATTAAAGGGATCATCATATCACACCACTCTATGTTCATAATACCATCATACCACAACACAATGTGATCATACAAGTCCACTTTTTGATCATCTTTTGGCATCTTCCTTTAAAGCTGAAGTGGTAAAATGAAGTTACAAAGTTACTGTAGGGAAATACCTAATGAATGTGTCCTGGATAATGGTTACCTCAACTTGAGATGAGTTACTAATTGAGGGATCAATGAAGACTGTCAGATACTGTACTGTGGCTGTTGGAGACCTTGAGAATGACACACATACACACAGACGCGCACGCGCACGCGCACACGCACACACACCACAACACACACACACACACCACACACACACACACACACACACACACACACACCACACACACACAACACACACACACACACTCAACCACACTAATAAAACACACACTCACACACACACAATCACCACACACACCAACACACCACACACACACACACACACATCACCCACACAACCACACACACACACACACACACACACACACACACACACACACACACAATAATCTCTGTGGGGTTACAACACCCTTATCCAGACACACACAGTGATCTCTGTGGGGTTATAACACCCTTATCCAGACACACACAGTGATCTCTGTGGGGTTACAACACCCTTATCCATACACACACAGTGATCTCTGTGGGGTTACAACACCCTTATCCAGACACACACAGTGATCTCTGTGGGGTTACAACACCCTTATCCAGACACACACAGTAAGTGGCTGCCTGCCACCCTGCCTGCCACACTGCCTGCCACCCTGCCTGCCACCCTGCCTGCCACACTGCCTGCCACCCTGCCTGCCACACTGCCTGCCACCCTGCCTGCCACCCTGCCTGCCAAACTGCCTGCCACACTGCCTGCCACACTGCCTGCCACCCTGCTTGCCACTGCACTGGGTAATCAAAATAACATTCGTAATTCTGCCAACCAAAAAGTCCTGTAGATAGCATCAGAGATGGCTGCTTTGACCAGCCTGGTCTCGTAGACTAGACGTAACATAGTAAATGTAAACCGGGACACACAATATAGTATGAATTGTTACATTTGGTATGGTTACATAGAACAGAAGGTTACTTAAGGAAAAAACTAAAGTAGGGTGGTTGGTCGGGGTACTACTTTTTGCTACTTTGCAACTACTTAGCAGGTTAGCTAACCCTTCCCCTAACTTTAACCCTTTAACCTAACTCCTAACCCTAAACCTTAACCCTAATCTTAACCCTAACCCCTAAGTCTAACCCCTAGCCTAGCTCACGTTAGCCACCTAGCCACAAAAATGTGGAATTCGTAACATATCATATAAAATGGAGGATGGACATCCACAAATGAATACATACCATACGAAATGTAATATATCATACTAATTGGAGTGTCATGGATTTACATTTACTATGTCACATCTACCCCTGAGTCCAGGTTGCTTTGAAACATCACAGTCATCCCAGAAGTCTGTGTGTGTGAATGGTTATCAACATGGACATCAGCCAGAAACCCCACTGGCCTCTGTACCCTCCACCGCTAATTCTGTTACTCTTTGTTCCCGCCGCTACTTTCTTGATTTTCTTTCTTGATTTCCTCACTTTTAAGTGGACTGACACACAAGCCCCATTTTCCTACATGGGCTTCCTGTTTTGGGAGAAAGGTAGGGGTGGGGGGGGGGGGCACTAACAAAACACACAGAGGGGTGAGAGGGATATATTGGAAAAGAAAGAGGGGGATAAGTTTATTAGCAGTGTGGAGGCGACCTGGGGTCAAAGGAAAGATCATAGTCAGGATACACTTTAGTGTTTTCGGATTATTCAGTCCTTACTCTCCTTATTATCACCCCTTATTCAGTCCTTACTATCACCCCTTATTCAGTCCTTACTATCACCCCTTATTCAGTCCTTTACTGTCCTTATTATCACCCCTTAGTCGTTCCTTACTATCACCCCTTTTCAGTCCTTACGTATCACACCCTTTATTCAGTCTTACTATCACCCCCTTATTCAGTCCTGACTTTCACCCTTATTCTGTCTTCAAACTATCACCCCTTATTCAGTCCTTACTATCACCCTTACTCAGTCCTTACTATCACCCCTTACTCATTCCCTGACTTTCACCCTTATTCTGTCTTCAACTATTCACCCTTATTCAGCCCGTACTATCACCCCATATTCAGTCCTTACTATCACCCCATATTCAGTCCTTACTATTCACCCCATATTCAGTTCCTTCTTCACCCCAATAGTTCAGTCCTTACTGATCACCCCTTATTCAGTCTTTACTATCACCCCATATTCAGTCCTTATATCACCCCGTATTTCAGTCCGGATATCACCCCTTATTCAGGCTTTACTATCACCCCTTATTCAGTCCTTACTATCACCCCTTATTCAGTCCTTACTATCACCCCTTACTCAGTTCCTTACTCTCCCCCTATATCTGATTCACCCCTTATTCAGCCTTACTATCACCCCTTATCTCAGTTCCTTATATCACCCCTATTCAGTCCTTACTATCACCCCTTATCAGTCCTTACTATTCACCTCCTTATCCTTCTTACTGTTGCCTTACCTTACATCACCCCTTATTCAGTCCTGACTATCACCCCTTATTCAGTCCTTCACCCTATTTGTCGCTTATTATCACCCCTTATTCAGTCTTTACTTATCCACCCCTTATTCAGTCCTTACTATCACCCCTACTCAGTTTTGACTTTCACCCCTTATTCAGTCCTGACTTATCACCCCTTTTATCTGTCCTTTACTTATCACCCCTATATTCAGTCCTTACGCTATCACCCCTTACTCCATTCTTACTATCACCCCCTTACTCAGTCCTTACTTATCACCCCTTATTCAGTCCTTACTATCACCCCATATTCAGTCCTTACTATCACCCCTTATTCAGTCCTTACTATCACCCTTATTCAGGCCTTTACTATCACCCCTTATTTGTCCTTTACATATCACCCATTATTCAGTCCTGACTTTCACCCCCTTATCAGTCCTTACTTCACCCCGTTATCAGTCTACTTTCACCCGCTTATCAAGTCCTTTACTATCACCCCTTATTCAGTCTTACTATCACCCATTATTCGCCTTACTATCACCCCCTTATTAGTCTACTTACTATCACCCCTTATTCAGTCTTACTATCACCCCTTATTCAGTCCTTACTATGCCCCCTTATTCGTTCTTCTTACTATCACCCTTATTCAGTCTTACTATCACCCTTACTCAGTCCTTACTTATCAACCCCTTATTCAGTCCTACTATCACCCCTTTATTCAGTCCTTAACTATCACCCTTATTCAGTCCTTACTATCACCCCTATATTCAGTCCTTACTAATACCCCTTACTCAGTCCTTTACTATCACCCTTATTCAGTCTTTACTATCACCCCATTATTCGTCCTTACTATTCACACCCCTTATTCAGTCCTTACTATCACCCCAATAGTCTAGTCCTTGTACTATCACCCCTTGATCAGTCCTTTACTATCACCCTTATTCAGTCCTTTACTATCACCCCTTTATTTCAGTCTTTACTATCACCCCCTTATTCAGTCCTTTACTTATACCCCTTATTCAGTCCGTTACTATCAACCCCCTTGATAGGTCCTTACTATCACCCCTTACTTCAGTCCTTACTATTCACCTTACTTCAGTCCTTACTATCACCCCTTACTCAGTCTGCTTACACCCCTTTCTCAGGTTCCTTTACTATCACCCCTTCAGCTATTCCATCCCCTATTTCGCCTTACATCACCCTTATTAGTCTTTTCTATCACCCCTTATTCAGGTCTCTTACTATACCCCTTATTCAGTTCCTTACTTATCACCCCTATGTCAGTCTTTACTATCACCCCTTATTCAGTCTTTGACTCATCACCCTCGATCAGTCCCTGATTTTCACCCTTATTTCAGTCCTCCTATCACCCTTATTTCGTCCTTTACTATCACCCATATTCAGTCCTTACTATCACCCATATTCAGTCCTTACTATCCACCCCTTACTCAGTCCTTACTATCACCCCTTATTCAGTCTTTACTATCACCCCTTATTCAGTCCTTACTATTCACCCCTTATTTCAGTCCTTACTATCACCCCATATTCAGTCCTTACTATCACCCCTTACTCAGTCCTTACTATCACCCCTTATTCAGTCTATTACTATCACCCCTTATTCAGTCTTTTACTATCACCCCTTATTCAGTCCTTACTATCACCCAATATTCAGTCCTTACTATCACCCCTTACTCAGTCCTTACTATCACCCCTATTCAGTCTTTACTATCACCCCTTATTCAGTCCTTACTATCACCCTTTATCCGGTCTTTACTCTATCACCCCTTATTTAGTCCTTACTATCACCCTTTACTCAGTCCTGACTTCACCCCTTATTCAGTCTTTACTATCACCCCTTATTCAGTCCGTACTCTCCTTTACTATCACCCCTTATTCAGTCCTTACTATCACCCCATTATTCAGTCCTTACTATCCCATATTCAGTCTTACTATCACCCCTTATTCAGTCTTTACTATCACCCCTTATTCAGTCCTTACTATCACCCCTTACTCAGTCCTACTTTCACCCCTTATTCAGTCCTCACTATCACCCCTTATTCAGTCCTTACTATCCTTACTATCACCCCATATTCAGTCCTGACTATCACCCCTTATTACAGTCTTTACTATCACCCCTTATTCAGTCCTCACTATCACCCTTATTCAGCCCTTAGTATCACCACTTATTCAGTCCTTACTATCCATACTGTCACCCTTACTCAAATAGCACAAACAAGACAGTACCTGGTCCATCTCTCAGACAAAAACACAAGAGAACATCAACAAAAACATCAGACAAGAACACAACAAAAACAGCACCACAGCAACCAGTGATCTGGGAGATGGTAGAGGTGTCCAGGACGACACAGCTATCAGACCAAGATGAAGAGATAGCACACTAAACGAACAGATTAACACTGTCTGCAGTAGATTAGGCTCTTCTTGGAGGTATCAGCAGTTCTGAGATCAGCCTTATTGTGGGGAAAAGAAGCACTGACTTATCAGCAGGTCAAGTAACAAAGCTGTTAGGTGCCGGTGTCTGATTTCACTTGATATGGGGTCTCTGGTGCAGTGACCAGTGTCAGTCTTCTAAGAGACAGGCCGATTCTTCTGTGTAGGGGAGAGATGCAGGGAGACAGGCCTAGTTCTTCTGTGTAGGGAGAGGACTGCAGGGAGACAGGCCTAGTTCTTCTGTGTAGGGGAAGAGATGGAGGAGACAGGCCTAGTTCTTCTGTCTAGGGGAGAGATGCAGGGAGACAGGCCTAGTTCTTCTGCTAGGGGAGGAGATGCAGGGAGACAGGCTAGTTTTCTGTCTAGGGGAGGATGCAGAGACAGCCTATCTTCTGTCTAGGGGAGAGATGCAGGGGGACAGGCCTAGTTCTTCTGTGTAGGGGAGGGATGCAGGGAGAAAGGCCTAGTTATTCTGTCTAGGGGAGAGATGCAGGGAGACAGGCCTAGTTCTTCTGTCTAGGGGAGAGATGCAGGGAGACAGGCCTAGTTCTTCTGTCTAGGGGAGAGATGCAGGGAGACAGGCCTAGTTTTTCTGTCTAGGGAAGGATGCAGGGAGACAGGCCTAGTTCTTCTGTCTAGGGGAAAAGAGCAGGGGGACAGGCCTAGTTCTTCTGTGTAGGGGAGAGATGCAGGGAGACAGGCCTAGTTTTTCTGTCTAGGGGAGGGATGCAGGGAGACAGGCCTAGTTTTTCTGTCTAGGGGAGGGATGCAGGGAGACAGGCCTAGTTCTTCTGTCTAGGGGAGAGATGCAGGGAGACAGGCCTAGTTCTTCTGTGTAGGGAGAGGATGCAGGGAGACAGGCCTAGTTCTTCTGTCTAGGGGAGAGATGCAGGGAGACAGGCCTAGTCTTCTGTCTAGGGGAGAGATGCAGGGAGACAGGCCTCTCTTCGTGTAGGGAAGGCATGCAGGGAGACAGGCCTAGTTCTTCTGTCTAGGGGAGAGATGCAGGGAGACAGGCCTAGTTCTTCTGTCTAGGGGAGAGATGCAGGGAGACGCCTAGTCTTTTCGTCTAGGGGAGAGATGCAGGGAGACAGGCCTAGTTCTTCTGTGTAGGGAGAGATGCAGGGAGACGCCTAGTTCTTCTGTCTAGGGGAGAGATGCAGGGAGACAGGCCTAGTTCTTTCTGTCTGGGGAGAGATGCAGGGAGACAGGCCTAGTTCTTCTGTGTAGGGAAGGGATGCAGGGAGACAGGCCTAGTTCTTCTGTCTAGGGGAGAGATGCAGGGGGACATGCCTAGTTCTTCGTCTTGGGAGGGATGCAGGGAGACAGGCCTAGTTCTTCTGTCTAGGGGAGAGATGCAGGGAGACAGGCCTAGTTCTTCTGTCTAGGGGAGAGATGCAGGGAGACAGGCTAGTTCTTCTGTCTAGGGGAGAGATGCAGGGAGACAGGCCTAGTTCTTCTGTCTAGGGGAGAGATGCAGGGAGACAGGCCTAGTTCTTCTGTCTAGGGGAGAAGATGCAGGGAGACAGGCCTAGTTCTTCTGTCTAGGGAGAGATGCAGGGAGACAGGCCTAGTTCTTCTGTCTAGGGGAGAGATGCAGGAGAGACAGGCCTAGTTCTTCTGTCTAGGGAGGGATGCAGGGAGACAGGCCTAGTTCTTCTGTCTAGGGGAGAGATGCAGGGAGACAGGCCTAGTTCTTCTGCTTCTAGGGGAGAGATGCAGGAAACAGACCTGCTTTAACACTCATAGACAGCACACACATTGTGATGATGTGGATGGTTCTAGTGTGTTTTTTGCATCCAGCAGACTTCAAACTCTCTCTGCAGACCCCCTCCCCAACTCTCTCTGCAGACCCCCCCCCCCAACTCTCGATCCACCCTCTGGTTACTCATCCAAATGATGTAGACAGCACTTCCTCAAAGGGATAGCAGTCTGTCTGTCAGTCTGTTTGTCTGTCTGTCTGTCTGTAGGCTGAGATCCTTTGGCCACAGCACAGTAAACCTCCTTTACATATGTGTCCTAGTTAGAGCACTTATTGTATTTGTGTTAATAGTTTAAAGGGTTTAAAAAAGGGGGTTCATTTTGTAGTCAATGGAGGGAGAGTTTTTATTGACAACTACTTTGAGACGATGAATGATTATAACTCCCTCTTTTCCAAAGACACACTGAGTGTACAAAACATTAGAAACATCTTCCAAATACTGAGTTGCAGCCCCTTTTGCCCTCAGAACATCCTCAGTTAATTCAGGGGCATTGTACTCTCTAAGGTTCCACAGGGATACTGGCCCATGTTGACTCCAATGCTTCCCACAGTTGTGTCAAGTTGGTTGGATGTCCTTTGGATGGTGGACCATTCTTGGTACACACGGGAAACTGTTGAGTGTGAAAAACCCAGCAGCGTTGGAGTTCTTGACACACTCAAACCGGTGCCCCTGGCACCTACTACTATACCCCATTCAAAGGCATTGAAATATTTTGCCTTGCCAATTCGCCCTCTGAATGGCACACACATACAACCAAGTCTCAATTGTTTCAAGGCTTTAAAATCCTTCTTTAACCTTTCCTCCCCTTTATCTACACTGATTGAAGTGACATCAATAAGGGATCATAGCGTTCACCTAGATTCCCCTGGTCAGTGTTCAGCTGGTCAGTGTTCAGCTGGTCAGTGTTCAGCTGGTCAGTGTTCAGCTGGTCAGTTCATAATTTTTTGTATGAGGGGTCAGACAATGTTCTGTTGATACGACACTAGCAACATCATGAGAAAGTTATATGTACGTTGGTTGTATTTATGTCTCTGGGAAGAGGCTTCATATGATCTTGTGGTTCTCTGTGAAAACATTCCATTATTCTTCTGATGTCAAAACACAGAGGTTTAATATTACCAGTTCACAACATCCACAACCATGACTATTACACATCCCACTGCCTTTATCCTGCGCTTTCCTTCTTTTATACCATCACTTCTCACCCATCCGCCTTTTCTTTTCTTCTCATGACCTCTCTCTGTCCATGATCCCCCTTTCTCTTTCTCTTCATTCCCTCCTCGCCCTCTCTCCCTCTCCCTCTCCCTCGCCCTCGCTCCCTTTCCCTCTCCCTGCCGCCCTCTCCCTCTCCCTTCTTCCCTCTCCTCTCCCTCTCCTCTCCCTCTCCCTCTCCCTCTCCATGTCCATGTCCATGTCCATGTCCATGTCCATGAGAGTCAGTAGTTACTGTACACATCTATGCCTGTCTAAGCTGCCTGGCAACACAAGTTCTAAACACAGTGCTCAGTACACTCTGTAATCTAGATGCTAATTTACCTACACAGCCTTTTTATACATTTCCAACAAACACACAGCAGCATTGTCTCCACCAGCCAATTGCAGAATATTTTCCTCAATAACCGAATAACAAGTAATAAATAGCCACAATATTCTCCCCTGTCTCCATGTCTGTTAGCCCTTTCACATTTATCACCAATACGGTGCTGGCTCCAACACGTTCCTTTCACATTATCAAACCCATACGGTGCTGGCTCCACACGTTCTTTCACATTATCAAACCATACGGTGCTGGCTCCAACACGTTCCTTTCACATTATCAACCATACGGTGCTGGCTCCAACACGTTCCTTTCACATTCACTCAACCATACGGTGCTGGCTCCAACAGTTCTTTTACATTATCAAACATACGGTGCTGGCTCCAACACGTTCCTTTCACATTATCAAACCATACGGTGCTGGCTCCAACATGTTCCTTTCACATTATCAAACCATACGGTGCTGGCTCAACACGTTCCTTTAACATTATCAAACCATACGTGCTGGCTCCAACACGTTCCTTTACATTATCAACCATACGGTGCTGGCTCAACGCCGTTCCTTTCACATTATAAACCATACGGTGCTGGCTCCAACACGTTCTTTCACATTATCAAGCCATACGGTGCTTGGCTCCAACACGTTCCTTTCACATTATCAAACCATACGGTGCTGGCTCCAACACGTTCCTTTCAATATCAAACATACGGTGCTGCTCCAACATGTTCCTTTCAATTATCAAACCATACGGTGCCTGGCTCCAACACGTTCCTTTCACATTATCAAACCATACGGTGCTGGCTCAACACGTTCCTTTCACATTATCAAACCATACGGTGCTGGCTCCAACACGTTCCTTTCACATTATCAAACCATACGGTGCTGGCTCAACACGTTCCTTTCACATTATCAAAACCATACGGTGCTGGCTCCAACACGTTCCTTTTCACATTATCAAACATACGGTGCTGGCTCCAACACGTTCCTTTCACATTATCAAACCATACGGTGCTGGCTCCAACACGTTCCTTTCACATTATCAAACCATAACGGTGCTGGCTCCAACACGTTCCTTTCACATTATCAACATACGGTGCTGGGCTCCAACACGTTCGCTCCAACACGTTCCTTTCACATTATCAAACCATACGGTGCTGGCTCCAACATGTTCCTTTCACATGGTCCTTTCCAGGATGGTACAGCAATGGATCTTCAGCTGATCACTCTTGTCTTGCTGAGAATTTTCCTGCAGGGCAGGAAATGCAAACTTTGAGTTTATTTCAGGTTTAAAAGGCTTCTAAAGTTTGTAATTTCCACTTAGAAATTTCAGACTTGATTTGCCCTCACAAAAAATCTATAAAAATGTTCATTTAATTATAATCCACATAATAATTCACATTTCCTGTTGATGCATGATAACCTCTGCTGTAGCAATCTGGCTCAAATTAAGATCCTACTGTCACGGTTGTCGTCGGAAGGATGAGACCAAGGTGCAGCGTGGTACATGTTCATGCTTCTTTATTAAAACAGAACACCAAACAAAACATCAAAAGAACAACGAACGTCACGTCTTGAAGGCTACACAGAGCTAACAAAAAACAACATCCCACAACCTAAAGTGGAAAAACAGGCTGCCTAAGTACGATTCCCAATCAGAGACAACGATAGACAGCTGTCCCTGATTGAGAACCATACCCGGCCAAAACCTAGAAAACCAAAACCTAGAAATAAAGAACATAGAATGCCCACCCAAATCACACCCTGACCAAACCAAAAAGAGACATAAAAAAGTATCTCTAAGGTCAGGGAGTGACACCTACATCTGTATGGTGGATATGTAAACAGGCCAGCTCAGTGCAGCTTGGCTCAACTCAGTAATGTGAAAATGGTATTTGTGTTTCTCTCCCCCTCTTGTGTCTTTCATATCATGATTCCCAGTTTGATGGAGAGGTGAGGGAAATGGAAAGAGCTGAGTCCTGTTATATGACCCTGCTGACTCTGGACTTTTTGACTCCTCTAAACTGTACAATATGACACACACACACACACATAGGAATGTCTTTATGTTGCAAAAATGGTCTAATATGTTCTAATCCTCTCCAAGTAGTTAGTCAGCACCGCTGCTCAGAAACACATGCAGACACCTTTTCTTCATTGGGGAAAGAGACATCGACGTAAATCACTTAACAAGAATGACTGCAGAGGAAATTTTAATGCTGAGTTAGGTAGTTGATTCGTCTCAGATGGGAAGCTGAGGAATTGTTGTCGTTCGAACCTAGCCACAACTGAGCCACATAGACAGTAAACATTGCATGCAGACTCTCATAGAACGACTTGTACTGTAACAACGGAGTAACAGGAGAAAGGTGTTGGGGGAAGAATGTGTTTGGGGGAATCTGACTTCCAGAGAAAGTGATGATTACAGTAAACTTAAAACGTAAAGAAATGTCTTGCAGGGAGTGTAATCAATCACTGTTACATATGGACACCTGGACACTGTTACATACGGACACCTGGACACTGTTACATACGGACACCTGGACACTGTTACATACTGACACCTGGACACTGTTACATATGGACACCTGGACACTGTTACATATGGACACCTTAAAACGGAACCTGTCCACGAAACACAAGCCTTTAGCATCAGACAGCCAGGGCCGTGTTCATTAGGCACCAAACGGAAGAAAACGGACTGAAAAAGAAAGGGACTACCAATAAAAAACACACATTTTTGTTATCAGTTGCAAAGCGTTTTAAAATGCACACCCTAATAAAAACACAACCTGGTTTTGGCAACTAGTTTGATGGATTGGATTGGCCATTTACCCCATGGTATTCCTGACACAGATCTCATAGTGTAAAATGACTGTAGATGTGTGGAGCATGACAGTAGCTAACAGTTGAATGGCATTCTGTACCAACTTCCCGCACTATGATCACAAACATAGGTAACATAGAATACCATCTACCTGTCTCAGCAGAACCTTATAGAGTGAGCAGTCTAGAAGTCAGTGTTCTACACTCTTAGAAAAAAGGGTTCCAAAAGGGTTCTTGGGCTGTCCCCACAGGATAACTCTTTTTGGTTCCACGTAGAACCCTTTTGGGTTTCATGTAGATCCCTCTGTGGAAAGGGTCCTACATGGAACCTAAAAGGGTTCTACTTGGAACCAAAAAGGATTCTTCAAAGGGTTCTCCTATGAGGACAGCCGAAGAACCATTTTAGATTCTAGATATCACACGTTTTTCTAAAAGTGTAGGTTGGCATTCCAAGTGGTTGGGGAAACGATGTTTACACACCATATGGTTTGTATCATGCTTATGTATGTAACTGTATATGCATACTGTATCCATGTGTATTTAAATGTACACATACAGTATGTATATTTATATGCATATTTACATAGAAATATATGTGATACTTTCCAAATAACATTTTGTACTTGGAAAGTATGGTTTGGGTACGGATGAGCTGAGGCAGGACTGGTCTTTTGCCAAGGAGATGGAGGGAGAGATGGAGAGGGGGGAAGGAGGTGGAGAGGGAAGAGAGGGATGAAGAGAAGAGAGGGATGAAGAGAAGAGAGGGATATGATAGGGGGGTGTGTGTGATGTGGTGCCAGTTGGTTTCTGGTCATCACAAAGAGACAAGCAGAGAGAGAGATAGATGATAATATAATAATGATAATGCAAAGACAAGATATCTAATTACTGTAAAAAAAATTAAGGGGTAATGGAGACAAGTGTAGAGAGAGAGAGAAATAGAGAGGGGGAGAGAAAAAGCTAGTGAATGTGTCAGAGAGAGAGAGAGAGAGACAGAGAGAGAGACAGAGACAGAGAGAGAGAGAGACAGGAGATACTGTGAGTGTGAGAGAGAGGGAGCGAGTGAGGTAAGCCAGGTGGGGGATTAAAACAGTTTAGAATCTAGGAGAGGAATCACAATGTTCTGTGTGTACCGGAGGCTCGGCCACAGCCTGTTCTGAGTCAAGTTTGTTTACGGACGATGAGATAGCATCTAAAAAACACATCTGTTGACTCACGCACAGGGTCCAGGCAGACTCTCTGTTAGGGCCTTTACTCTCTCTCTCTCTCTCTCTCTCTCTCTCTCTCTCTCTCTCTCTCTCTCTCTCTCTCTCTCTCTCTCTCTCTCTCTCTCTCTCTCTCTCTCTCTCATCTCTCCCTCTTCTCTCTCTCCACCTCTCCCTCTCATCCTCTTCTTCTCTCTCTCTCTCTCTCTCTCTCTCTCTCTCTCTCTCTCTCTCTCTCTCTCATCTCTCTCTCTCTACCTCTCTTCCTCTCTCTTTCCCTCCTCTTTCTCTCTCTTTCAATTTCACCCTGCTCTCTCTCATTTATCTCTCTCTCTACCCCTCCCTCCCATCTCCATCCTCCCCCCTCTCTCCAAGAGCTGCTTGGCCATGACAGAACTGCTATGAGCACCATAAAGCATGCATCCGACTAGAAAAGACTAAGTGTAGCTGTTGCATGGTCTCAGTGAGAGGGCCGTGGGAGGTGATGCCAGGTGTTGAACCCTTGTGTTGTGGATAGAGAATCGGTTCCTGAACGTAGATGGTGTGCTGCCAGGCGGGTCTGTTACGATGTTGTTTTCCTGGAGAGTTAGGATGTCTTCCCCAAAAATGCACCTTATTCCCATATAGTGATTACTTTAGTCCAGAGCCATATATGGGCCCTGATCAAAAGTAGTGCACTACATAGGAATTAGCTGCCATTTGGGAGGCAGCCTTGTGGGGAAAGCTTGTTCCTTGGCCCCTGTTCTAATACTCAGAAATGCATCCTTCCCTCCTACAGTACCTTTGTTGAAGTTAAACACAGATATGAATTGTTTGAATTGTGAAAAGTGTAATTAGAGTGGATGGAATCTCTTCCTCTAGCCAGACCCTAGTGGGTCCATCTAGCTTTCCTAGAGTCTGAGACTTACCCAACGAATTCAAATTAAACCTATCCGAATCACTCTCTATAAGAGCTCGAGTCCTTATCACTCTAAGAAACAGTTAAACCTATTCTCAATCAGCGCTATATAGAAGCCAATTGGAGGCTACCTCTTAAGAGAATTCCAAACCTTGAGGTCTATACACAAGCTTCAGTCTCCTTATAGAGCTGAAATGCATACCATCAAGGGATAACTAAGACCTAATCCAATGAGCTAATACCTAGGAGTCTGAAGCTTACCAAATCATTCAGCGTAACTATAGGAGGCTACAGTATCCATTATTCAGCACCTCTTATAGTAAGCTGGAGAGTCTACTTTACAAAGAGGAAGGGAAACACTGGAACAGCGTTACATAAGAATTCCCTTGGACTGTCCGAAATTTCACCTCTAACTAGTACTTAGTAGAAGCTGAGCCAAGACCTTATCTCTACCTCATACCTCAAGGGGAATATCTGGATAGGCAGCTTGTTTCTAACTGTCCCACGTAGTTATTAGTAAAAGTTCTTTTTTTTCGCCCCTTTGCAACACCGGCGTTATAATCCCCAAGCCCCCCTCCAAAGATCAAAACTCAGCTGCAAATCGTTATTATTTTTTGTATTTTGTTGATAGAGTAGAAGCTAGTGACAGCCAGGTTCGTTCAGTTCAGTTACTTACCGTTGTCATAGAGATTGTTAATTTTTTATTAACAAGCGGCTGCCCTCACCCCCGCGCCCCCCCCGACCGCCTGCCCCCCCCGCTTTTCCGCCCCCCGCCTTCCCGCCTTCAAGAGCTAATCTATCACAAAATCACTTAGTGAGATGCGTGTTGGCATTACCCTTCTTCAAGGGAACCTAAACCTGTGTCAGATCAACTCAGGTTTTATATTGTATTTTTGTACACCGAATTTAACTCAACTACGATCACCGACATTCTTTTACACTCAAACCTCTCTTGCTTAGAACTAAATCTTCCGCCTACGGACTGCCGTTTTAGTTTCTTCCCCTCTTTTGGTAGAGTATGAAGCTCACTCTATATAAGTGATTGGGACCAGGTTTAGTTCCTTGCATGTGCCATGAGCTTACGCTCAAGGGAAACTCTAAGAAGCCGGTAAATCCAATGCACTTACACGACGTCTGCACCTCCTTACCCAGCTCTATAAGTGGAACTTTTCAAGGGAGACTAACAGTTTAATTCCTATCCATATCACTTACAGAGCTGAGACCTGTACCTCAAGGAACTAAACCCCTTATCTCAGATACAGACTTATATAGAGCCTGTATGCTTAGAGCCTTCATATAGAATAAAACACTTGTCCCGAAATCACTTACGAGGAGCATGACAGCTTGAGTCCGCATCCATGGATACTGAACAAACCTTCCAAATCAACTTAGCAGAGCTGAGCTTACCTCAAGGAGACTAAACCTGCCAATCACTTAGTAGAGCCTGTCTTACCTGCAAGAAAAAACGCTGTCCAAGTCAACTGGACAGAGCTGAGCTATACACTCAAGGAACTAAACCCCACATCACTCACAGTCAGCTTGCAAGGCTACTCTCAAGGCTAACTGATCCATCCTTAGCCGAGTGTTATACTAAGACTAAGTACCTGTCCAACCTAGACTTGATAATGAGCTGCAGCTTACCTCAAGGAATCTAAATCCATCGTTCCAGCAATCAGCCTCTGACAACTGTGAAGCTGGAAGGTACAATGAAGGAAACCTAAAACCTAGTCCAATCACTTACAGAGCTGAGCTTACCTCAAGGAAACTACAACCTGTCCAATCACTACAGAGCTGTGCTTACCTCAAGGAACTAAACCTGTCCAATCACTTATAGAGCTGAGCTATCCTCAAGGAACTAAACCTGTCCAATCACTTATAGAGCTGAGCTTACCTCAAGGAACTAAACCTGTCCAATCACTTATAGAGCTGAGCTTACCTCAAGGAACTAAACCTGTCCAATCACTTATAGAGCTGAGCTTACCTCAAGGAACTAAACCTGTCCAATCACTTATAGAGCGAGTTAACCCAAGGAACTAAACCTATCCAATCACTTATAGAGCTGAGCTTACCTCAAGGAACTTAACCTGTCCAATCACTTATAGAGCTGAGCTTACCCCAAGGAACTTAACCTGTCCAATCACTTATAGAGCTGAGCTTACCTCAAAGGAACTAAACCTGTCCAATCACTTATAGAGCTGAGCTTACTCAAGGAACTAAACCTGTCCAATCACTTATAGAGCTGAGCTTACCTCAAGGAACTAAACCTGTCCAAATCACTTATAGAGCTGAGCTTACCTCAAGGAACTAAACCTATCCAATCACTTATAGAGCTGAGCTTACATCAAGGAACTAAACCTGTCCAATCACTTACAGAGCTGTGCTTACTCAAGGAACTAAACCGTCCAATCACTTACAGACTGAGCTTACCTCAAGGAACTAAGGAAGTAAGGATGCATTTCTTAAATATTAGAACGGGTCCCAGGTCAGGATTTCGGCAGAAGAGGCGACTTTTGCAGTGCTGAATAACATCTTTGTAGTGTCATCTGAGGTATATTCATGCGTGCAACACTGTCTCAACCTGAGTACATTTAGCATTGTTACATGCCCGGTGGTACACAATGCATACTGTCTCAACCTGAGTACATTTAGCATTGTTACATGCCCGGTGGTACACAATGCATACTGTCTCAACCTGAGTACATTTTGCATTGTTACATGCCCGGTGGTACACAATGCATACTGTCTCAACCTGAGTACATTTTGCATTGTTACATGCCCGGTGGTACACAATGCATACTGTCTCAACCTGAGTACATTTTGCATTGTTACATGCCCGTGGTACACAATGCATACTGTCTCAACCTGAGTACATTTAGCATTGTTACATGCCCGGTGGTACACAATGCATACTGTCTCAACCTGAGTACATTTTGCATTGTTACATGCCCGGTGGTACACAATGCATACTGTCTCAACCTGAGTACATTTTGCATTGTTACATGCCCGGTGGTACACAATGCATACTGTCTCAACCTGAGTACATTTTGCATTGTTACATGCCCGGTGGTACACAATGCATACTGTCTCAACCTGAGTACATTTTGCATTGTTACATGCCCGGTGGTACACAATGCAACACTGTCTCAACCTGAGTACATTTAGCATTGTTACATGCCCGGTGGTACACAATGCATACTGTCTCAACCTGAGTACATTTAGCATTGTTACATGCCCGGTGGTACACAATGCATACTGTCTCAACCTGAGTACATTTTGCATTGTTACATGCCCGGTGGTACACAATGCATACTGTCTCAACCTGAGTACATTTTGCATTGTTACATGCCGGTGGTACACAATGCATACTGTCTCAACCTGAGTACATTTTGCATTGTTACATGCCCGGTGGTACACAATGCATACTGTCTCAACCTGAGTACATTTAGCATTGTTACATGCCCGGTGGTACACAATGCATACTGTCTCAACCTGAGTACATTTAGCATTGTTACATGCCGGTGGTACACAATGCATACTGTCTCAACCTGAGTACATTTAGCATTGTTACATGCCCGGTGGTACACAATGCATACTGTCTCAACCTGAGTACATTTTGCATTGTTACATGCCCGGTGGTACACAATGCATACTGTCTCAACCTGAGTACATTTTGCATTGTTACATGCCGGTGGTACACAATGCATACTGTCTCAACCTGAGTACATTTAGCATTGTTCATGCCCGGTGGTACACAATGCATACTGTCTCAACCTGAGTAATTTTGCATTGTTACATGCCCGGTGGTACACAATGCATACTGTCTCAACCTGAGTACATTTTGCATTGTTACATGCCGGTGGTACACAATGCATACTGTCTCAACCTGAGTACTTTTGCATTGTTACATGCCGGTGGTACACAATGCATACTGTCTCAACCTGAGTACATTTTGCATTGTTACATGCCCGGTGGTACACAATGCATACTGTCTCAACCTGAGTACATTTAGCATTGTTACATGCCCGGTGGTACACAATGCATACTGTCTCAACCTGAGTACATTTTGCATTGTTACATGCCCGGTGGTACACAATGCATACTGTCTCAACCTGAGTACATTTTGCATTGTTACATGCCCGGTGGTAACAATGCATACTGTCTCAACCTGAGTACATTTTGCATTGTTACATGCCCGGTGGTACACAATGCAACACTGTCTCAACCTGAGTACATTTTGCATTGTTACATGCCCGGTGGTACACAATGCATACTGTCTCAACCTGAGTACATTTTAGCATTGTTACATGCCCGTGGTACACAATGCATACTGTCTCAACCTGAGTACATTTTGCATTGTTACAATGCCCGGTGACACAATGCATACTGTCTCAAACCTGAGTACATTTAGCATTGTTACATGCCCGGTGGTACACAATGCATACTGTCTCAACCTGAGTACATTTGCATTGTTACATGCCCGTGGTACACAATGCATACTGTCTCAACCTGAGTACATTTTGCATTGTTACATGCCCGGTGGTACACCAATGCATACTGTCTCAACCTGAGTACATTAGCATTGTTACATGCCCGGTGGTACACAATGCATACTGTCTCAACCTGAGTCATTTGCATTGTTACATGCCCGGTGTACACAATGCATACTGTCTCAACCTGAGTACATTTTGCATTGTTACATGCCCGGTGGTACACAATGCATACTGTCTCAACCTGAGTACATTTTGCATTGTTACATGCCCGGTGGTACACAATGCATACTGTCTCAACCTGAGTACATTTTGCATTGTTACATGCCCGGTGGTACACAATGCATACTGTCTCAACCTGAGTACATTTAGCATTGTTACATGCCCCGTGGTACACAATGCATACTGTCTCAACCTGAGTACATTTGCATTGTTACATGCCCGGTGTACACAATGCATACTGTCTCAACCTGAGTACATTTAGCATTGTTACATGCCCGGTGGTACACAATGCATACTGTCTCAACCTGAGTACATTTAGCATTGTTACATGCCCGGTGGTACACAATGCATACTGTCTCAACCTGAGTACATTTAGCATTGTTACATGCCCGGTGGTACACAATGCATACTGTCTCAACCTGAGTACATTTTGCATTGTTACATGCCGGTGTACACAATGCATACTGTCTCAACCTGAGTACAATTTAGCATTGTTACATGCCCGGTGGTACACAATGCATACTGTCTCAACCTGAGTACATTTGCATTGTTACATGCCCGGTGGTACACAATGCATACTGTCTCAACCTGAGTACATTTAGCATTGTACATGCCGGTGGTACACAATGCATACTGTCTCAACCTGAGTACAATTCATTGTTACATGCCCGGTGTACACAATTGCAACTGTCTCAACCTGAGTACATTTTGCATTGTTACATGCCCGGTGGTACACAATGCATACTGTCTCAACCTGAGTACATTTTGCATTGTACATGCCCGGTGGTACACAATGCATACTGTCTCAACCTGAGTACATTTTGCATTGTTACATGCCCGTGGTGACACAATGCAAAACTGTTCTCAACCTGAGTACATTTAGCATTGTTACATGCCCGGTGGTACACAATGCATACTGTCTCAACCTGAGTACATTTTTGCATTGTTACATGCCCGGTGGTACACAATGCATACTGTCTCAACCTGAGTACATTTTGCATTGTACATGCCCGGTGGTACACAATGCATACTGTCTCAACCTGAGTACATTTTGCATTGTTACATCCCGGTGTACACAATGCATACTGTCTCAACCTGAGACATTTTGCATTGTTACATGCCCGGGTGTACACAATGCATACTGTCTCAACCTGAGTACATTTTGCATTATTACTGCCCGGTGGTACACATGCATACTGTCTAACCTGAGTACATTTTGCATTGTTACATGCCCGTGGTACACGATGCATACTGTCTCAACCTGAGTACATTTTGCATTGTTACATGCCCGGTGGTACACGATGCATACTGTCTCAACCTGAGATACATTTTGCATGTTACATGCCCGGTGGTAACACATGCATACTGTCTCAACCTGATTACATTTTGCATTGTTACATTGCACCTGGTGGTACACAATGCATACTGTCTCAACCTGAGTACATTTTGCATTGTTACATGCCCGGTGGTACACAATGCATACTGTCTCAACTTGAGTACATTTTGCAACATGCACCAGTTTATCAGGTTTAATCTCGGTCCTAACTGCTCTACTGTAGTGTCCTGCTATGACCTCTCTCCCCCCTACGCCCAACTCCTTTTCATCACCATTTTGTCACTTCCCTCTCATCCTGTGGTCCTGTGTGACTCAGATGGTAGGAGTGTGGCACTAGCATACCGAGGTCATGGGTTCAATTCCTGCAGGGATCGCATACACTGACTACAAAAAGTAAAGGGTCTCAGAGTAGGATTGCTGATCCAGTATCAGGACCCACCTGTCCATATCATTTTATTGATTATGACCTAAAAGGGTAAACTGATCCTAGACCAGCCCTGGCCATGGCTGTTTTTCCTTGTTCTCCTCCTCACCGGTGTAAATATATCTCTGTACAGTGCTCCTGTTCAACACTGCATCAGAGTACTCACATTCTTATATTTACAGTATTTATGCTCAAATTCCTCTCTCCATTTCTTTCTCCTTCTCTTTCATTCTGTATTTTATTTCTACTTTTCTTTCCCACACTTTGTTCCCACTGCCCTCTATCGCTCTTCACCGCCCCGTCCAGAGTTATTCCTCCTTTACCTCCCTCCCTCTCTCTCTTTACTAGCAGTAATGATCTGTTGTCTGGGTAAGGTCTTGGCAGACAGAGACAGGCAGGGCCGGGGACGGACAGTTAAGGCATGTTATTCTTTTCTCCCCTCTCTCTGGCATGTGTGGAGAATGGAGGGAGATTTGGAGCTTGTCTGACTGTAATTTCAGCCTCCTCTCTGCAGCCGGACAGGGATGAGAGGGTGAGAAGGGGTTGTTTTGTGGAGGGCTGGAGCGGTGGTGGTGGGGAGGAGGGGGGGAGTGTTGGCCAATGCTACCCTTCCAGACAACCGCACCCCCTTCTGTCTGCTGACTCCCCAGATACCAGGATTACCCCAAAGGAGGCGTGAAATATGGGTGGGGTGTGGAGAGACGGGAGAGGAGGTATTGAGGTTGGGGTGTTCACAGGGCTCAGAGGGTATTAGGGTTTAGTGGTGGGGTGCAGAGAGGGCATGGACGTGTGTTGTTGTTTGTGTGTGCTGTGTGTGTGTGTGTGTGTGTGTGGTGTGTGTGTGTGTGGATGTGTGTGTGTGTGTGTGTGTGTGTGTGTTGTGTGTGTGTTGTGTGTGTTGTGTGTGTGTGTCGGTTGTTGTTGTGTTGTGTGTTGTGTGTGTGTGTGTGTTGTTTTGTATATGTGCAGCAAGGCAGTGTGCAGGGTAAAAAACTTGCATACCTGAGCCCGCTGGATGGTGTGGATCAGAAGGCGACAGAGGCCAGCCTCTCTAATCCCCCAGACAGGCTCTCTCCTGGGGTTTGGACCCGGAGCTACAGAGGTCTGGGCTCAGAAGCACAGGTTGATGTTGTACTGTCGTGTGTGTTGTCTGTGTGCATGTACTGGTGTGTTTGTTCGTGTGCGCCATAGTGTCGTGGCTCGTGTGTATGTTGTGTTGTGACCTGTGTGTCATTGGCAGCTGGAGGGTATTGCAGATTCCACCAGTTCAACCCCCTCCAGCGGGAGGTTTTGCATGAGAGAGCAGAGTAAATCTGCTTCAGATAGTTCTCAGAGGGAAGAGCAGGTTCCACCATAGGACCACAAATCTAAAAGACTGAGGGTTAGTGTGGGCCAGGGAAGATAATTACTGGGGAATTTACTTAAAAGGCTGCCAAATCTTGCGATATTTACAACTGTTCAATGGGTGAGCCCCCAAAACTTGGCGGGCCTGCCTTAGTAGGCTGACAAAAACAAATTACGGAGTGTATCTTTAGAGGAGCGTTTGGCAGAATGCTTTTGAGTGGTCATACCACAGAGTTTTTGACTGTAAGAGAATCACCAGCAGCCAAGTGTGTTTGTTTACTGTAAAGAAGAGGAGAAGGACAGGTAGAAAGAGAAGAGAAGGGACCGGTTAGAGAGGCAGAAGGGGACCGGTAGAGAAGAGATAGGACGGTTAGAGAAGGAGAAGGATGTTAAAAGAAGGGAAAACCGGTAAAGAAGAAAGAGACGGTTAAAGAAGAGAAGGAACGGTAAACGAAGAGAAGGAACGGTAAAGAAGGAGAAGGAATGGAAAGAAGAGAAGAGACCGTAAAGAAGGCGAAAGGAATGTAAAGAAGAGAAGGAACGGTTAAAGAGGAGAAGGAACGGTAAAGAAGGAAGAGGACCGTAAGAAAGAGAAAGGAATGATAAAGAAGAGAAGGAATGGTAACAGAAGAGAATGAACGGTAAAGAAGAGAAGAGACCGTAAAGAGAGCAGGAAACAGGTAAAGAAGAGAAGGAACTGTAAAGACGAGAAGGAACGGTTAAAGAGCGAGGAAGGAACGGTAAGAAGAGAAGGATACGTAACAGAGGAGAGGAACGAAAGAGAGAAGGAACGTAAAGAAAGAAGGAATGTAAAGGAGGAGAAGAACGTGTAAAGAGGGAAGAAGGAACGGTAAAGAAGAGATAGGAAGTAAAGGAAGAGGAAGGAACGTAAAGAAGAGATAGAACGGTAAAGAAGAGAAGGAACTGTAAAGAAGAGAAGGAACTGAAAGAAGAGAAGGAACGGGGGTAAAAGGGAGGGAAGGAACGGTAAAAGAAGAGAAGACGGTTAAAGAAGAGAAGGCGGTTAAAGAAGAGAAGGGAACGGTACAAGAGAGAGGACGGTTTAAAGAAGAGAAAGGAACGGGTTAAAGAAGAGAAGGAACGGTAAAAGAATGAGAAACGGAACGGTAAAGAAGAGAAGGAACGGTGTAAGAACGAGAAGGAACGGTAAAGAGAGATGGAAAACTGTAAAGACAGAAGAGGGAACCGGNACAGTCCTATACTATACAGCCTCGGTATACCATACAGTCTATACTATACAGCCTCGGTAATACCATAACACGTCGATACTATACAGCCTCGGTATACCATACAAGTCTATACTATACGCCTCGGTATACCATACAGTCTATACTATACAGCCTCGGTACCACCATACAGTCTATACTATACAGCCTCGGTATACCATACAGTCTATACTAATACAGCTCGTTTACGCATACGTCTATACTATACAGCCTCGGTATACCATACTGTCTATACTAATACAGCCCTCGTATACCATACATGTCTATCACTATACAGCCTCGGTATACCATACAGTCCTAATACTATACAGCCTCGGTATACCATACAGTCTATACTACTATACAGCCTCGTATACCATACAGTCTATACTATACAGCCTCGGATACACCATACAGTCTATACTATACAGCCTCGGTATACCATACAGTCTATACTATACAGCCTCGGTATACCATAACAGTCTATACTATACACCTCGGTATCAATACAGTCTATACTATACAGCTCGGTATACCATACAGCCTATACTATGGTATACCGAGGCTGTATAGTATAGACTGTATGGTATACCGAGGCTGTATAGTATAGACTGTATGGTATACCGAGGCTGTATAGTATAGACAGAGTTACTCTCTGTGGATCCGCTGTTATTCCAGTGGTGGCTAATCTATTGTTTTGCCTTTGGTCGCATATCAATTTTAAATGGCTCTGACAACGACAAGGTTGCTTACATGTTAAACTGATATTGTCTGTGAAATCTATCATTCACAAGGAAATGAACGCCGCCCCAATCCCTCCGTTCTTTGTTTTGAGGCTTTATTGTTCATGACTTTCTGAGAATATTACCTTTTTGAGTCGTGGTTTTGCACCTACAGTTAAACACTAGTAACAAGCTTTTATATGTATAAAGTTAGCTTGAATATGCACAGGCAAGTTTCACAGTCAGCATTGGAACAAACGAACAACGAAAATAATGGAACTTAATTTGTTCCAATGGTCCTAGTAGGCGTTGTTTTTAATGCAAAATCACATCAAATTATTAGAACCCACTTTACAGTACGGTACAGGCACAGTC
This sequence comes from Salvelinus sp. IW2-2015, assembly GCF_002910315.2. NCBI lineage: Eukaryota > Metazoa > Chordata > Actinopteri > Salmoniformes > Salmonidae > Salvelinus > Salvelinus sp. IW2-2015. The sequence continues at coordinate 14,341,931 of NC_036856.1, forward strand.
TGCTAAATGACTTAAATGTAAATGTAAATGTAAACGCTTTTACAGCAAGGAAGGAAAGCCAACGTTACTCTTGTAGAAAACTGACAATCACCCTTGACTGCATTGTGTGTGAAAGTCTGATTTCCTTCCTAGTGGTTTGGGCTGCTCCGCGTTTCCCCTCTCTCCCCACATACACACACCTGTTGTGCTCTCAATGCTTTTTACAAATCCATACTGTAGATCCATACTGTAGATCCATACTGTAGATCCATACTGTAGATCCATACTGTAGATTCATACTGTAGATTCATACTGTAGATCCATACTGTAGATTCATACTGTAGATTCATACTGTAGATTCATACTGTAGATTAATACACTTTCATGTAACTGCCTGGTTTGTCCAGTTAAGCCTCCATTCAGTTCAATGAAGAGCATCAGCAGAGCCCAGCCAACGCTGCAGAGAGACAGAGAGAGTTGCTGAGAGGCTGAGATCCTGAGATCCAGGGGCCTCGGCAAGATAGGGAGCCCAGGGTCAGTGGGCTCTGTGTGGGTGTACCAGACCTCTGACGGCCTGCCTCACTGCTGGAGGTTCCCATCCACCGCTAAAACACACCCACCACATCCCACAATGCCGTATTATCATTCTAATGTTGTTATTCAACCTGCATTTAATCAGGAAGTCCCATTGAGGTCATAATGATGTGTTTTCCTAAGGAAACAAGACTCTGTTGCAGAAGCCATGGTTATACTAGGAGAGCAAACAGGCTCTGACTGCTGTCATAATGAATATTCCCAATTATTGATCTGAACGGGTGATGTGTGGTGATACTGAACCCCAGCCCTGATCGTACATCTACCACAGAGAGCGAAACAGAGAGATAGAAACAGAAACTGACAGAATAGTGAGAGAGAAACAGAGAGAGAAACAGAGAGAAACCGAGAGAGAGAGAGAGAAACGGAGAGAGAGAGAGATAGAAACAGAGAGCGAAACAGAGAGAGAGAGAGAAGAAAACGGAGAGGAGAGAGAGATAGAACAGAGAGCGAAACAGAGAGAGAACCGGAGAGAAGAGAGAGATAGAAACAGAGAGAGAAACAAAGAGGCGAAATAGAGAGAGAGGAGAAACAGAGAGATAGAAACAGAAACTGACAGAATAGTGAGAGAGAAACAGAGAGAGAAACAGAGAGAAACAGAGAGCGAAACAGAGAGAAACAGAAAGATAGAAACAGAAACTGACAGAATAGTGAGCGAGAAACAGAGAGAAACAGAGAGAGAGAAACAGACAGAGAGAAACGGAGAGAGAGAGAGAGAGAAACACAGAGAGAGAAACAGAGAGCGAAACAGAGAGAGAGAAACGGAGAGCGAAACAGAGAGAGAAAGATAGAAACAGAAACTGACAGAATAGTGAGAGAGAAACKGAGAGAGAAAAACAGAGAGAGAGAGAAACGGAGAGAGAAACAGAGAGAAACTTTAGAGAGTAAGAGAGAGATAAAAACAGGGAGAGAAACAGAGAGAGAGAGATAGAAACAGAGAGCGAAACAGAGCGAGAGAGAAACAGAAAGCGAGAGAGAGAAACAGAGAGCGAGAGAGAGAAACAGAGAGAGAAACAGAAACTGACAGAATAGAGATAGAAACAGAGAGAAACAGAGAGAGAGAGAAACAGAGAGAAACAGAGATAGAAACAGAAACTGACAGAATAGTGAGAAACAGAGAGAGAAACAGAGAGAGAGAAACAGAGAGCTAGAGAAAGATAGAAACAGAGAGAGAGAGTTAGGGTTGTGGGGGTATACAGAATCTCGTTATTTCTCTTTCTCTGGTTGTGGCATATTTAGATGTGATTTTACAGGGAGCTCATTTGTTTACAGGGTCGACAGAGAACGAACAGCAGGCAGCAAAAAGCAGAGAGATGGACGGGAGATTGAGGAGAAAAGCTTGTCCGCTGCTGGAGCTGGGGTTCGGCGTGCGTGTTTGTTGGTTGGTGTTGGTGGTTGGGTTGGCGGGGGTGTGGGTGTGGGGGTGGTGGGGGTTGGGCCCGTTGTGCCCGCTGCGTGGCCCGGGTGGGCCCGGCGCCGCTGGCGAGGTTTCCGTTCGTCAGGCGTAACGCACCCCGTGCTGCTGCGTGTGCTTGATGTTGTTCTCTGGCTGAGCATGCTCAGTCAGTTGATAGTCTAAACGCAGCGTCACTGTGCTAAGAAAATGATGACTCATAAACGCCACCACGCAATCGTGGATAAGCCCACATGGACTAAAGAACACGACCACTTAGCTGACATTACAGGACAAGTGAGAAGCACAAAGACATAAAAGAACAGAGAAGATAATAATTGATAAGAAAAAAACGACAGAGAAGACCTGAGAGAACTAATACACAAAGAGCATAGAAGAACAGGCTGGAACGGACTCAAGAGCACCAATGAGCACAAAATTCAAACATATCACGACAGCCTTCTCTCGGCCACTGGGAGGAGCAAGACTCATCGAAATAGACATCGATCATACAGATCAGGATACTGGAGTACGACAGCAACCAACGCTGACCTACACGGAGCCGATCAAATAGACTCGGTCTCTGTATTTGGATCGCGATCGCCGGCGTATTCACACACCACACACACCGATATTCATATAAAAAAGAAATATGATAAATAAACTATTAAAAGGCTTAGCCTTGCTATTCTCAGTGTAGACACACATAACACCTACCGCAATGCAACGTATCTCTCTCCGCAGTGGTAAAAATTGACATCACTCTGCACAGCTCTACTCTAGCCCTTTCTGATCGTGCCCCGTTGGACCTGGAACGCATCCTGTTTACATGTAATGTCCTAGACATCTACAGGAGCATCCCCGAATGGGGTCTTCCGCTATGCAAGGCTGCGAATGGGTACTAAATAGCAGGAGCAGCTGCGAGCATCGAACTGAGGCTCTTCACCCGCTAATAGCAGGAGCAGCTGAGCATCGAATTGGGGCTCTTCCCCGCTAGGATAGCAGGAGAGGCTTGAGCATTACCCGCGATGGGCGTTTCACCGCTAATAGAGGAGCAGCTGAAGTGTCTTTGCTTCTTTCTCTCCTGCTAAAACGCAGGTCAGTCGGGCATCTGATAGACCAGCCCTCATATAAGGGCAACATGTTCTTCATTTTCAGCAACATCATCAAGTTTTTTCATGAAGGTTGAATGTCACAAAGACCAATCAGAACCCACTCACATCACCTTACCAAACAAAGGCTTACGGAAGGAACAACAAATATAATCCCAGCGGTTCATTATCTACATCTGAGCGGTACATTCTTGAACCAAGTCGCACAGCACAACTCCACACACCTACTCAACTTCGCGCCGTGTTCAGAAGTCACTACCATCGCCACGCGAGTGCCTCAGTAAACACTACGCCATAAGTAAGCTCTTTATAAGTGAGTTAGCTGATCGTACGAGACTAGTGTGGGTATGGATGAAACAGAGACAAACTGTACGACAAACTCATAAGAACGCGGTAGTAGCTAATGAAAAGGGATATAAAGAATAGAGATTAAATCGCCATATAAATAAAGAAAGTCAAAGCAAATGAGGCACAAAAAATAGAAATAAAAGAGCAAGACCATCCAAAGAAAAAGAGAATAAAGGAAAGGAGGAAGAGAGGAAGAGAAGAGAGGAACTCACAGCGGAAAACAGAAGAGCAAAAGAGGATACCGAGGACGGAGGAGCAAGACAGGGAGCAGGAGAGAGGAGGGAAGAGCGAGAGCCAACAGCAGGGGAAGGGAAGACACAGAGGGGAGACGCGAGAGCAGAGACAGCGGCACCGAGACGCCAGCACGCGAACACGGGGGGAGACTAAACGCACGAGGAGAGAGAGAGAGAGGAGACGGAGACCGAGAGAGAGGGGGAGCAAAGCAGGGAGCGGAGAGAGGAGGGAGGCGAGAGAGGGGGGAGCAAAGCAGGGAGCGGAGAGAGAGGGAGGAGAGCAGAGGAGAGGCGGAGAGAGGAGCAAAGAAGGGAGCGAGAGAGAGGAGGGAGAGCGAGAGAGAGGGGGAGCAAAGCAGGGAGCGAGAGAGAGGGGGAGAGCGAGAGAGAGGGGGAGAAAGAAGGGACGCGAGAGAGAGGAGGGAGAGCGAGAGAGGGGGGCAAAGACAAAGAGGAGAGGAGAGAGAGAAGGGAGAGCGAGAGCAGAGGAGAGAGGAGAAAAGGAGAAAGAGAAAAAGAGAGCGAACGGGAGGGCAGAGAAGGACGATTCAGTATTTGTAATTTGTACTCCCCTCCCTGACTTCAGAGCCACACTTGGTTATCAGGGGAAGGGCATCACTCCCAGGCATCTTTGGCACTGCTGCTTTTCAACTCCAACAGCTATTGACATGGTGTGTTACAGTAATGCGTGGAGCTGTGGGAGTCTCATTGTTAATCTGTGTCAACAAATGCTGGAGCACAGCACGCGCCCTCTCTCTCTCTCTCTCTCTCTCTTCTCTCTCTCTCTCTCTCTCTCTCTCTCTCTCTTCTCCCTTCTCCTTCTTTCCCTGCCATCCTCCCTCCCTCCCTCCCTCACATTTGCCCACCTATCTAATGAATCTTATCTGACCAACCATACTGTTGCTTAAGCTTTTGATGGTCTCTGTGTTTGGTGTGCATTTTGAGGAATTGTCGTTTGGCGATTAAGATCGTGACGAGGAACCAAACAGGGTGGCTTTAGCGTGGCGCCCACCGTGCCAATCCCAGAATGCCTTCCTTCGAACCAGCAAGGGGCAGCTAGTGGCAACAGGAAGTGAAGCGGATCAGGAAATGGCAGATCAACTGGATTTAATGGACGTGGAAACTAAAGCTTTCATGCTTAAAAATGTCATGTTTTTAATAGGATGTTAGGATGTACTTTCGGCTCGTTTAATATCTGCTTTAGATGTTATGTTCTGGTCGACAACCGTGTGAGAATTCCCACTGTGGTAATATGTCAGCATACAGTACACATGCACAGGAACATGTGTACACACACACACACATCCATGCAGGTGTGTGTTTCCTTTGCCCTCCCTGTGTGATGAGTAGGGGATGTTCCCACTGCTGTCACTGCAAGTGCAGGATTGTGACAGATTACAGGGCGCTGCTTTGGCCAATAGGTAGCCGGAAATGTTTCCTGGCCGCTGACCCATAATTCCAGGCGTACCTATGCCGCGTTGACATTTCTTTAATGGTTTACAGACCTCCAGTAAGCCTACACCTCCAGAGCACTATGATAGCCTATTAGCAATTCACCAGCGCTTGCACTTTTCTGCCCCCCCTCCAACCCCCACTCCCCATCCTCCTAGGGGGGATGACAACAGCAGTACACATTGGTGGAGGGAAAGAAGGAGAAGAGGAGGAGCAGGAGGAAGAAGAGAAGAGCGAGAGAGAGAGAGAGAGAGAGAGAGAGGCAGCCAGGCATGTTTCTTGTCTGGGAGGTGGATCTGAACAAGTGTCAGTTTGAGACAGAGAGAGAAGAGGGAAGGGGAGATAGACAGAGAGAGAAGAGGGAAGGGGAGATAGAACGAGGAAGGAAAGGAAGGGAGATTAGACAGGAGAGAAGAGGAAGCGGAGATAAACAGAGAGGGAAGGGAGAGTAGCAGAGAGGAAGGGGAGATAGACAGAGAGAGAAAGAGGGAAGGGAGATAGACAGAGAGGGAGGGAGATAAACGGAAGAGAAGAGAGAAGGGAGATAGACAGAGAGGAAGAGGGAAGGGAGATAGACAGAGGGAAGGGGAATAAACAGAGAGAGAAGAGAGAGGGGAGATAAACAGAGAGAGAAGAGGGAAGGGGAGATAGACAGAGAGAGAAGAGGGAAGGGGAGATAGACAGAGAGAGAAGAGGGAAGGGAGATAGACAGAGAGAGAAGAGGGAAGGGAGAAGACAGAGAGAGAAGAGGGAAGGGGATTAAACAGAGAGAGAGAGAGAAAGGGGGATAGACAGAGAGAGAAGGGGGAAGGGGGATAGACAGAGAGAGAAGATGGAAGGGAGATAGACAGAGGAGAAGAGAGAGGGGAGATAGACAGAGAGAGAAGTAAGAAGGTGAGATAGACGAGAGAGAAGAGGAAGGTGAGATAGACAGAGAGAGAAGAGAGCAGGGGAGATAGACAGCGGAGAGAAGAGGGAAGGGGAGATAGACAGAGAGAGAAGAGGAAGGGGAGATAGACAGAGAGAGAAGAGAGAAGGGGAGATAGACAGAGAGAGAGAGAAGGGAGATAACAAAGAGAGAAGGAGAATAGACAGAGAGAGAAGAGAAGAGGGGAGATGACAGAGAAGAGAAGGGGAGATAGAAGAGAGAGAAGAGGGAAGGGGAGATAGACAGAGAGAGAAGGGGAGATAGACAGAGAGAGAAGAGGGAAGGGGAGATAGACAGAGAGAGAAGAGGGAAGGGGAGATAGACAGAGAGAGAAGAGGGAAGGCGATGGACAATGAGACAGATGAGAAGAGGGAGGGGAGATAACGAGGAGAGAGAGAAGGGGGATAACAAGAGAGAAAGGGAGATAGACGAGAGAGAAGAGAGAGGGAGATAGACAGAGAGAGAAGGGGAGATGACAGAAGAGAGAAGAGGGAAGGGGAGATAGCACGGAGAGAAGGATGGAAGGGGAGATAGACAGAGAGAGAAGAGGGAAGGGAGATAGACAGAGAGAGAAGAGGGAAGGGGAGATAGACAGAGAGAGAAGGGGAGAATAGACAGAGAGAGAGAGGGAAGGGGAGATAGACAGAGAAGAGAAGGGGAGATAGACAGAGAGAGAAGAGGAAGGGGAGATAGACAGAGAGAGAAGATGGAAGGGGAGATAGACCAGAGAGAGAAAGATGAGGGGAGATAGACGAGAGAGAAGATGGAAGGGGAGATAGACAGAGAGAGAAGATGGAAGGGAGGGAGATAGAACAGAGAGAGAAGATGGAAGGGGAGATAGACAGAGAGAAGAAGGGAAGGGGAATGACAGAGAGAGAAATGGAGGGAGATAGACAGAAGAGAGAAGATGAAGGGGAGATAGACAGAGAGAGAAATGGAAGGGGATAGACAGAGAGAAGATGAGGGAGATAGACAGAGGAGAAGATGGAAAAGGGGAGATAGACAGAGAGAGAGAAAGATGGAAGGGGAGATAAACAGATAGAGAAGAGGAAGGGGAGATAGACAGGAGACATGGAGTGATAGAAAAAGAGAGAGGGAGGAAACCTGAGCCTCAGAACTGTACCCAGCCAGACCATCTGTCCATCTGCACATAGAAGCGTTCCAGAATGATTAATGCTCTCTCTCTCAATTCAATTCATTCAATTCAAGGGGCTTTATTGGCATGGGAAACATGTGTTAACATTGCCAAAGCAAGTGAGGTAGATAATATACAAAAGTGAAATAAACAATAAAATTAACAGTAACATTACACATCAGAAGTTTCAAGCAATAAAGAATTACAAATGTCATTTATATTATATACAGTTTGTTAGCAATGTATAAATGGTTAAAGCACACAAGTTAAAATAAATAAACATAAATATGGGTTGTATTTACAATGGTGTTTGTTCTTCACTGGTTGCCCTTTTCTTGTGGCAACAGTCACAAATCTTGCTGCTGTGATGGCACACTGTGGAATTTCACCCAGTAGATATGGGAGTTTATCCAAAATTGGATTTGTTTTCGAATTTCTTTGTGGATCTGTGTGATCTGAGGGAAATATGTGTCTCTAATTGGTCATACATTGGGCAGGAGGTCTCTCTCTCTCTTCTCTCTCTCTCTCTCCTCTCCTCTCTCTCTCTCTCTCTCTCTCTCTCTCTCTCTCTCTCTCTCTCTCTCTCTCTCTCTCTCTCTCTCTCTTCTCTCTTTCTCTCTCCTCTCCTCTCTCTCTCTCTCTCTCTCTCTCTCTCTCTCTCTCTCTCTCTCTCTCTCTCTCTCTTCTCTCTCTCTCTCTCTCTCTCTCTCTCTCTCTCTCTCTCTCTCTCTCTCTGTTCTTCCGTCCATCAGCAGGCTGGGCTGCCATGATCTGACTCTCTTCACTACCCCTCTACACACTAACTACCCCTCTCTTTGTGGCTCACCACTGTCCTCAGATCAGTCACTCGCCTGGAGGTAGTCCTCTACCACAGCAGTCATTAGCCCAGCACATCTGCCATGCAGCACGGATGAATGCACTGATCTGTCTAACTGTTGCTCTGACCACTTATTAATGATGGCAGGGCATGAAGCGTTTGTGTCCTGGAGTGACTTGATGGCCAGTGGGCTCTCGGAGAGAGAGAGAGAGAGAGAGGGTGGGTGGGTGAGAGCGTGGGTGGGTGGGTGGGTTTGGTGTGTGCACACATAGATGTGTGTATGTGCTTGCTCATGTATGTACACTATGTGTGTGTGTGCTGTGTTCAAGGGGTTGTGAGAGGGCGCCAGGGCTCAGAGGAGCAACACAGGGCCAGCCTGCTCTGTCCATCTGCTCTGATCTCCATTCCCAGCATATCAAATACCCCCGTCACACGCCACACTGTCACCTGCTGTCTCCTCTCCTCCGGCACCATCAGTCTCCCTCCTCTCCAAACCTGCTGTCTCCTCTCCTCCGGCACCATCAGTCTCCCTCCTCTCCAAACCTGCTGTCTCCTCTCCTCCGGCACATCAGTCTCCCTCCTCTCCAAACCTGCTGTCTCCCCTCCTCCGGCACCACTCAGTCTCCTCCTCTCCAAACCTGCTAGCTCTAAAACCCACTTATGTTCCATTCTGACACTTGGGGGGAAAAATCCTTCTTGTTTCTAAGCGGTTTATCTCATCAGAAAACAACAGGATGGGCCAGTCTTCAAGCTCCTTTCTTGTTTTTCCTCTCCTCCGCTCGTTCTCTTTCCTTTCCTGTCCTATCCTGCCCTCTCCACTCCTCTCCTCTCTCTCACCCTCAGCAGAAAAAAAGAGACAAACTCTGGCCAGAACAGTCACTGTCAAGTTTCAACCTTGAACTGGAGGCACCTGCAGCCAAGACACCAGCACACCAGGCGACCTCTCTGCATTTCCCCAACTGCAGAAAACAACTAAGTGAGAACAAGAGGCACTGGAGCAGAAAACACATTGGAAGTGTCTCTCCCATTTTCTGAATTTGTTTAGCATGCAAAGGTTTTGGGCGGGCCTTTTTTGGAGAGGGGTGTGTGTGTGTGTTGTTTGTATGCAGAGGGATTTGATGGGATGGGGAGGAGGGGTAGGTGTGCGGGGTGTGGAGGATAATGCTGGGGGGCTGTGAGGGGGTTTCGGGGTGGGTGGGTCTGAGTCACTCTGCCTGTGCCACGCTGCAGAGAGAGTGACTCAAAGCAGGGAGGAAAGGGAGGGATGGGGGACAGCCCCTCTCTCCCTGATCGCACCCACGTACACAGAAACAGCGCGTGTGTGTGTGTGTTTGCATGCATGCATGTTAAGGGAGGCATCTCCGTCTCCTCAGCTGCCACTCTCTCCTCTCTTCCACCATCTCCTCCTTTCTCTGCTGACAGCCTCTGACTCACCTACTCCAACACCTCTTGCCACCAAAATACATTTGTACGCATGCATTTATTCATGAGCGAGTATTAATTTGATGTGTTTCATAGTCAACATTGATGTACGGCCAGCATGTGGGAAAACACTCTCCTGTCTGCTCTGCATTTTCCCTGAACTCCACCTGTGACACTGCTCACCAAGCCCCCCCCCCCCCCTCGCTTTATCATTTATTCATTCTAATGAAGTCCATATAGAACCATCCATTTAGGAGAGGCTGAGGGTTTTACTGCACCGTAGCATGTTTAAAGGGATACGAACCCTCCTCCTCCTCCTCCTCCTCCTCCCTCTCTTTCTCCGTGACCTGCAGCTAAGGCTTCGTGTTGTTGCCCTCATTTCATGGGTCAGTGTTGTTTTCCTGGGTTGTGTGAGGACAGCTCACGGGAGAGCTAATGGTCTGTCCACACACTACTCTCAGCTTCTAAACACTATTTTCCAAACTGCAAATACCAAGAGGCCATGTCACAGAGATGCCCATTACGCTGCACTCTGTATTAACAGCCTGATCCTTCTGCTTCTGCCACTGGTTGACTGGGTCTGTGCTGGACACATAGGGTATACTTCTCTGTAGGAAGATGCCACAGCAGTGTTGTGTGGGGGAGGGGGTAATGAAAGTGGTTAGCCTCATAGTTCATCTTCATCTGTGGCCTCGTCCCAACACACAGTTATGAAAATCAAGTCCTGCTGAAAATCAATGGCGGCCCAAGCCTTGTAAAGGTCACCCATTCAGCACAGGTGGCCTTTGTGGACTACTAAAGACAACCTTGTACTGTGCAGTACTACTAAGTAGAATTAATGGGCAGATCGATTATTCCACGCAGCAACTTAAATTGAACTAAGCAAGGAATAATTTTAAGGCAGGAACTGTACCATGACATGAAATGAGACGCATAGCCAAGCCCAGAACTCATTTAGAGACCATAAAGTAAAGGCTGTGAAATAAGAGATTTTTAAATACAGGCCCTCTCTCCCCCTTTCTCTCCCTCGTAACCCTTCTGAGAGAGCACCAAGAGCCTGAATCCACCCAGAGACTGGAAGAAAGATCTCTCTCGTTTCCGTTCTCCTTGTCACCCCAGGTCCCTCATTCTTCACCTATTTTAAAACTTTGTTTAAAACAAAATCAATATAGAACCAGGAGACAAATCAACATGTGGCGCGACTGCAGGGAAGCAGGCCCGACATGCTCCCATCCCTGGTTACATCCTCTACTCTACGCCGGCTCCCTGACGTGGGAGAGGGATGGAGGGGTGAAAAATGGAGGGAGGGGGGATGGCATGGAAAATTCTGCAACCAATGAGTGGTGTGGCAAATCAGAGCCCTCATTTATAATGTATATCATGGATTCATGGATTCGTGAGAGATTTTCCTCCATATAAAAATGGAACACCAGGAAGTGTCTCCGTGGCAGTGCCTGGAATTGCCCGTGGGGGCAATTTCAATATTCCGTACTGTTTGTACTTTCATACTGTTAATTAACATATAGCCCACGTTACTAAGTGTTGCTCCTCACTGTGTGAGTCAAAAAGGATTAAAAGCTTCATGACTATATGTAAACACACTTTATTCAAGATTATTCAAATCACACGGCAGTACAGGAAGATGGCGCCGACAGACATGCCAGCTCTGCTTCTAGCGCCTAAGCAACTTTGCACAAGCCCTTCGCTACAGTACACCCGCAATACCATCTGCTAAACATTTGATTTGATAGTGTTGGTGGATAACCTCTCGCTGGAGTTATTTTCCTTTTCAACCTTGAAATCAGTAAATCAGTGCTTTCTGGGTTGAAAATGAGAAGCGATGCAAGGTTGTGAAACAGAGACAGGCTTCTAATCTAAGGAATATTCTAGTAACACTTTACATGACGTACAAAGGATATAAAGGATACCGTCATGTAAAGTGTTACCAGAATATTCCTTTGTATTGCAATACTGTGTATAATCTTCCATAACCAACAGCCTCACCTTTCCCTGCCTTCCATCCACATGTAAACAGGCTGGACAGCCAGTGTAGGCATCGTGTTATGAGGAGAAATGAAATAAAGAAACATAACAAGTGGCTACTTAACCACAGTCTCTCTCATTGAAACCTGATGAGGCCCGCCGTCTCGGCAAACTTCAACAAACGCTAAGTGACACGCTTAAGTGGGTTCAGGTTGCATCCGGGTAATTCAGTAAAAATACAAATGAGGCCGGCTGTGAAAACCAATCACTATCCCCTGATTCAAACCAGGACGCCGTTCGCCGGCCACCTTCCTCCACTCCTCTCATCTCCTCTCCTCCATCGACTGGGTCTCTGATTGAGCTTGAGCATAAACAGCCTTATGGACGGACGCCATTGATCTCCCTCATTGGGAATCGATAACAAATAACCCCACTGTTCACTGGCAATTATGGCCCCTGTCCACCAGGCCTAGCCTCTTTATTTGGGGCCCATTGTAGTGGGTGACCTTCAGCTCCTCTACCTGTTCCTTTCCCTGACCCTTTCCCTTCCCCCTCGGGTAGAGTTTAAGCCCAGGGTCTGGGGGGCTTTTTGGGGTTCAGATGGAGCCCTGTGGGAGAAGATGGTGGGGAACAGAAGCATCTCCCATGACAGATCATCATGGCCTCACCACAGGGCAACGGGCCAGCGCTCGGCTGCTAATAGATCCCAATGTCACAGATGACATTAGCCACTGGATCTGCTGCTGCTAGCCCCAAGGTGGAGATGATGCCCCAGGTTAAGTCACGCCACCTCTCTCCCCATTGACCTAACAGGAGCAGGACAGACAGCTGCCATCTTGACATTCAGAACTACTATATTCTATATGATAATGTGAATACATACGTTGACTACCATGGTCATTCTATTTCTATGGTGGGCATGTGATATTCTCTCTGATTGTTTGACTCCTCAGCCCTAAAGATCTGGAGCTACCTAATTACACAGAGTGGGGTAATACTCTGTCTCTCTTTCTCTCTCTCCCTATCTCCATCCTTCTTCCATCCTTTCTTCCATCCCCTCTTTCAAGAAGAAGCGGCAGCAATTTAAGGCTTTCATTAACCTTCCAACTCGGAGCGAGAGGAGCTAGTGTGCGAGGCGATGATTCATAGAACAGATTATGTCCCATGTTCCCTCACAGACAGTTGTTCCTATACTGGAGCGGGAGGGGAGAGGGAGAGGTAGGACAGGAGATGAGGGATAGTTGTGTGGGAATCTTGGTCACTAGAGAGACAGAATTCAGAGGGGCTTAAAAGCTCCTGATGAAGATGAAGAGGGTGTACTCCTGATGAAGATGAAGAGGATTTAACTCCTGATGAAGATGAAGAGGATTTACTCCTGATAAAGATGAATAGGATTTAATTCCTGATAAAGAGGCTTTAACTCCTGATAAAGATGAAGGGGATTTAACTCCTGATAAAGAGGATTTAACTCCTGATAAAGATGAAGGGGATTTAACTCTGATAAAGATGAAGAGGATTTAACTCCTGATAAAGATGAAGAGGATGTAACTCCTGATAAAGATGAAGAGGATTTAACTCCTGATAAAGAGGATTTAACTCTGATAAAGATGAAGAGGATGTAACTCCTGATAAAGATGACGAGGGTTTAGCTCCTGATGAAGACGAAGAGGATGTAACTCCTGATAAAGATGACGAGGGTTTAGCTCCTGATAAAGATGAAGAGGATTTAACTCCTGATAAAGATGACGAGGGTTTAACTCCTGACAAAGATGAAGAGGATGTAACTCCTGATGAATATGATGAGGGTTTAGCTCCTGATGAAGAGGATTTAGCTCCTGATGAAGAGGATTTAGCTCTTGATGAAGACGAAGGGATGTAACTCCTGATGAAGACGAAGAGAATTTAGTCCTGATAAAGATGAAGAGGATGTACCTCCTGATGAAGAGGATTTAGCTCCTGATGGAGAGAATGTACTCCTGATGAAGATGACGAGGGTTTAGCTCCTGATGAAGAGGATTTAGCTCCTGATAAAGATGAAGAGGATTTAACTTCTGATAAAGATGAAGAGGATTTAGCTCCTGATGAAGAGGATGTAGCTCCTGATGAAGAGGATGTAGCTCCTGATGAAGATGAAGAGGATGTAATTCCTGATAAAGATGAAGAGGAGGTAGCTCCTGTAAAGATGAAGAGGATGTAGCTCCTGTATAAGATGAAGAGGATGTATTTCCTGATAAAGATGAAGAGGATTTAGCTCCTGATGAAGATGATGTAATTCCTGATAAAGATGAAGAGGATTTGTCCTGATGAAGATGAAGATGATGTAATTCCTGATAAAGATGAAGAGGATGTAGCTCCTGATGAAGAGAATGTAACTCCTGATAAATATGAAGAGGATGTAACTCCTGATGAAGATGAAGAGGATGTAACTCCTGATGAAGATGAAGAGGATGTAACTCTTGATGAAGAGGATGTAACTCCTGATAAAGATGAAGAGGATGTAATTCCTGATGAAGATGAAGAGGATGTAACTCCTGATAAAGATGAAGAGGATTTAGCTCCTGATGAAGATGAAGAGGATGTAATTCCTGATAAAGATGAAGAGGATGTAATTCCTGATAAAGATGAAGAGGATGTAATTCCTGATAAAGATGAAGGGGATTTAGCTCCTGATAAAGAGGATTTAGCTCCTGATAAAGATGAAGAGGATTTAGCTCCTGATGAAGAGGATGTAATTCCTGATGAAAGATGAAGAGGATGTAATCCTGATGAAGATGAAGAGGATGTAACTCCTGATAAGATGAAGAGGTTTTGGCTCCTGCATATGAGCTCCTATATAGTCTCTACTAAATTAATAGTATATATTGCCATGTGAAAGTGTCGAGGCAGATACAGCCTTTTAGCTACAGTATAGCACATTCCCACTACGTTCGCTGGTGTCTTAATGTCGTTTATTTGCATTGTGCTACCTGTATTACAGACTACCTATTAAATCATGAAGCCATACATCTAGTCGTGGTATTACCATGTATCTGAAATACATCACACTCCATCTCCCCCCTCTAACACTCCACCTCCCTCCCTCTCTCACCCCTCCCTCTCTCTCTCACCCATCTCTCTCTCTTCCTCCCTCCCCACCATCTCGCTGTGTGAGACATGACATTTGGTCAGTAGTGTGACGCTCCCCCCAGGGCCACAAGGCCCCGTGGTCCCCAGCAGAGGTCTGACTGCAGCTCGACAACCTTAATTAATGAGGAAATAAAGAGTTATTTCCCAACGAGGGGCTGCCTCGTTTATATTTCGCCCTCTATTATCTACCTGACCTAATCCTAAACCCACATGATCAGCCCAGTGACCCCTCTTTACATGAACTAGTGTGTATACAGTGTACTATGGAAGATGAAGTCAGAATGACAATATAGATACAATGTCACCTTCCCTAATCCATGTCTAGGTACTATACATCCGTCCTTGTATAATACATGTACTGTATTACTGGCTTCAAGAAAGTATTCATACCCCTTGACTTATTGCACATTTTGTTGTGTTACAGGCTGAATTCAAAATTCAAAAAAATTAATGAAAATGAAATACAGAAATCTCATTTACATAAGTATTCACACCGCTTTGCGTTGACACTCCAAATTTATCTCAGGTGCATCCAATTTCCTTTGATCATCCTTGATGTCACTACAACTTGATTGGGGTCCACCTGTGGCCAATTCAATTGTTTGGACATGATTTAGAAAGAAACACACCTGTCTATATAAGGTCCCACAGTTGACAGTTCATGTCAGAACAGAAACTATACTATGAAGTCCAAGGAACTGTCCATAGATCTCTTAGATAGAATTGTGATGAGGCAAATATCTAGGGTAGTGTCACGACTCCCACCGAAGGTGGCTCCTCTTCCTGTTCGGGTGGCGCTCGGCGGTCGTCGTCACCGGCCTACTAGCTGCCACCGATCCCTTCTCCCTTTTCTGTTGGTTTTGTCTTATTGGTTACACCTGTTTCTTGTTTAGGTTTTAGTTGGGCTATTTAAGCCGGTGATGCCCGCCGGCTTTTGTGCGGGCTTATATCCTCTGTTCGTGTTTGTGGGTGTACGATTTTCTTGTTTTTCTCCGGACTGGTTGGGTCCTGTTTTTGGGTCTGGTTGAAATGGTTGAAAACAAGTTTTAATTACTCCAACCTAAGTGTATGTAAACTTCCGACTTCAATTGTATATGGAACTACCCAGACTCTGCCTAGAGCTGGCTGTCTGACCAAACTGAGCAACCGGACAAGAAGGACCTTGGTCAGGAGGTGACCAAGAACCCAATGATCACTCTGACAGAACTACAGAGTTCCTTGGCTGAGATGGGAGAACCTGCCAGAAGGACAACAGTCTCTACAGCACTTCACCAATCTGAGCTTTATGGGAGAGTGGCCAGAGGGATTCCACTCCTGAGAAAAAGGCACATGACAGCACACCTGGAGTTTGCAAAAAGGCACATGAAAGACTCTGAGATCTTAAGGCTTAAGATTCTGTGGTCTGTTGAGACAAAATGTAACTATTTAGCCTGAATACAGAGTGCTATGTCTGGAGAAAACCAGGCACAGCTCATCACCCATCTAACACCATCCCTACTGCTGGTGACAGCATTATGCTATTGGATGCTTTTCAGAGTCAGGGACTGCAAGGTTTGTAAGGATGGAAGGAGCAAGGAAATGAGCCAAATACAGGCAAATCCTTGATGAGAACCTGCTTCAGAGTGTAAACGACCTTAGACTGGGGCGAACATTTACGTTCCAACAGCACAATGTCCAAAAGCATACAGCCAAAGCAACACTGGAATGGCTTCAGACTTAAATCCCATAGAAAATTTGTGGAAAGACGTGAAGATTGCTGTCCACTGCCGCCTCCCGTTTAACTGAACAGAGCATGAGAAAATCTGCAAGGAAGAATGGGAGAAGATCCCCAAATCCAGATGTGCAAAGCTGATACAGACATATCCAAGATGACTCAAATCTGTAATCGCCGCCAAAGGTGGTGTAAATACTCATGTAAATGAAATTTCTGTCATTAATTTTCAATAAATTTGGAAAACAAATCTAAAAACATGTCATTATGGGGTAGTGTGTGTAGATGGGTGAGTAAAAATAAAAATGTTTTTGTCCATTTTGAATTCAGGCTGTAACAACAAAATGTGGAATACGTCGAGGGGTCTGAATACTTTCTGAAGGCACTGCATGTCTGTTCTTCTGTGTATATATGACAATACGGATAGGAGACAAAAAAGCAGTGTCAAGATATCATCTCTACAAGCTGGTGCAGATGCTCACCTCTGCTCCACTTCCTCTCCACCTACCACTAGCTAAACCATCTCTGTCTGTGTGGGTATTCAGGAGAGACCACTTTGTGTTGTGAGTACACAGCATAGCTCCCCTATGATAGCTTCTCAATATCTCTCCCCAAAGAAATGTCTTCCCAGCCTCACAGTGACAGTCAGACAGTAGCCTCTTCTGTGTGCCTTCATTTCTCTGCTCCATTACCTCACTCTCCTGTGTGAGCCCAGACTGGCTGGCAGGGGGAGAGAGGGAGAGCGAGGGAGAGAGAGACAGGCCTCTTGTGTTTGTACCTGTATTAATTGAACTAAAGATCAGAAGGTTACTCTCTCCATGATCCCTGTTGTGTGTTTAAACAAACAAAAAAAACACTGATTACCAGGATGTTCACTCAATGCATCAATCTTGTGTAATTAGAGCCTCTGTTTTGACTCTCTCTCTCTTTCTCTCTCTCTTGTTTCTTTCTTGCCTTCCCAAAGTCAGACAGTGTCCTCCTTTTAATGAACTAATGAGCCACTGTGCTTGGCTGACCAAGAGTGAGACAAGAAAGGAGACAAACTGGCAGCGAACGCTGCTTTACGAGCCAAATAAAGCGCTTGGCTCTGGGTAGGTTCATCAGTCTCTGGATGGGACAACACCACTAAAGAGTCTACTGCGAGGGCATCTTGCCAGGGATGGGGAGGCGTGTGTAGCATGTTTGCGTGGAAAGGGAAGGACACAGCTGTCAGGTTAAGAGCAGGCACACACACAGGCCCTCAGCATTATCTGTTATATATGTAGTGGGCTGTGAGACGTGAGGGCGCTGTGCTGTGTTGGACTGGAGGGGAGCAGATGAGAGTGGTAGTAGAGGGGCATATGGCTGGGTCTTACCCAGATGCTCACGTAAACTGCTGCTGTGTGTGCCATCAGAGGAGAGGGGGAAGAGAGGGGGAGGAGAGGGGGAGGAGAGCGAGGAGAGACAAATCACTCTGAAGTGTATGGTGTCTGAGCATGCCGCGGCATTGCAGCAGTTTCATAGTCTCCTCTGTCTCTCTTCCTCTCTCTCTCTTTCCCCATCTCTCTTCCTCTCTCTGTCGTATACACAAACAGAGCGACAGTGTGTGTCTTTTTTTATCCTGTGGGTAGGTGCCTTGGTGCTGACAGGCTCAGCCAGTGGCAGGTCCTTTAAATTCACCACTGCCAATTAGAGTCACTCCTGGCGGCGGGAAAAAAATGCGTTGGTGATGAGTGCGGCTCTGACAGGCCCGATGTGGAGATGGAAATGCGGTAATTTGGAGTAATTCGGCAACTCGCTGGCGCTTGCCTTGCCTGCCTGTCGGTCTGTCCGCCGGAATAAATGGGGTCAGCGGCGTGTGATCGGCAACTTTCATTTATATGTAAATGACCCCATCGCTGCTGCTGCCGCCGCTGCTGCGGGAGGCAGACACACATACACTGAGCCTGAGAGGCAACCAAGCACCCAGTCTGCCTTCCTGTCCGGGTCTCTCTCTTTATATTCCCCTGTTTCTCTTCCTCTCTCCTACCCGGTCTTCCTCTCTACATAGATCTCTCTCTCACTTCCTCCTTCCATCTCCCTGCATTTGCTCCATCCCATGCCTCTCCTCCCCGGCTCCCCTGCCAGCTCCTCTATGCTGCTAGGCCTCTGTACAGGGAGAGCTCTGTTGTGGGCCTGCATACAGTAGCGTTCAGCCTCACTGTGATCTGCTGGATAAACTAAGCATACCAAAGCAATCCTCTTCAGAGAGGAAACATTCACATTCATTTTTCACATTAGAATAAGAGCATGTGCAAACTGATGTACTGGGGTTAATGCTCCACTAATCTTCAGTGTCTAATCAACTACAGTGGAGTTGAGAGAGAGACCAGAGAAAATCAGCACGGCGTGTGTGTGGGAGCCTGGAGGTGTGCTTGCTTGGTTCATTAGCTAGCCTTTATTGTGCTGATGCAGAACCAGGGTCCTGTAAATTCCTGCGTCGGTGTGACAAGATAGATAATTACACTTCCATAAATAACGGAATGCAGCGGCCACTTCCTATAGATGTACCCTAATGAGGCTAATACACAGTGAGAAGCTGAGGGTGCTTGGCAAGTAGTGGCCTTAATGTTTTGGTTAACTATATCTCACAAAGTAAATATCCTCCTCCTCCATTTTTCCTGATTATGTTTTAAGTGGACAGACTGTATATTAAAGGAGAGTTTAAAAATGGCTGCGGTGCAAGTTGCATTTTGCATGCCTGAGTATCATGCTCATTTACCTTAAGTTATTCATGAAGAACTGCCGTTGATGATGTTTTGATTTCATTATCAAATCATTCAATTATTTTCTTTATACCGTGTACTTATTTATGTCCAGCCCATCACTGAAATATGTAGGAAGGCATAATTCTGTTCTTTGGACGGTGAATCTTTTGGATTTAAGCTCTGTAAATAATTCATATGTAGAGAGAAATTCATCTGGGTCGAGACAAAGCATGCAGACGCAGGGGAGTTTTTCACAGCTAAAGAGTCCCTGTTGTGAAGGTGAGATACTTTTTCTTCTTCAAATTTATAAGGTGATATTCTCTCTCTCTCTCTCTTTCTTTTTAAGTGATATGTTTTAATGTGTTCCACAGTGTGAGTCTTAACTATTTTTCAATCGCAAGATAAAATCCCTCCAAAAAGTGTTTCAAAAAGCAATATTTCAAAAATACTCTTTCAAGCTGTACCCCCCTCTATACCTGCCTCTCTCTGAACTCTATGTGAGCCAGTGTGTGTGTAGTGTAGAGAGGCTTGGTGCAAACTCCTGCAACCATTGATAAGAGAGAGAGTGTGTGTGTGTGTGTGTGTGTGTGTGTGGTGTGTGTGTGTGTGTGTGTGTGTGTGTGTGTGTGTGTGTGTGTGTGTGTGTGGTGTGTGTGTGTGTGTGTGTGTGTCTGCAGCCACTGAGAATACCTCCAACAGAGCCTCAAACACACACCAGCTGAGTTAGTGTGTCACACGACATCCCTCAACTCTCCTGCCACCACACACACTCACACACACACAAATGTCTTTATAGCCATTCTCTTCCCTTCCCCCTCCCACCCAACCGCTACAAAAGGCTATAAGCCACATCACGCTGGAACAGCGGCTAATAAATTTGATTTTGAAAAATAAAAACACTTCCAAACAAGCTGTTTACATTTCAGACATGCTGTTGTGGGCATATTCACATGAGAAAATTCCCTTTGTACTGCAGCATATGCAATAAGGGCCCCTATTCCTGAAGGTTCATTATTTTCCTTGCGTAGGTTAATTCTCCACATTATGGTTAATGTGGTTCTTTGTGGAACGGCGGAGCTGAGCCGAGCGGTGGTTATGACCATAGCCGTGTAGCACAGCGCGGTGCTGCGGAGAGGAGACCACACGAGCGTGACTCCATCCCACAGCCTGATGGTTCTGGACCCAGTGAGCTATCCCCGCTTCTCCGACCACCACCACCGCTGCTGCTACCCCCCCCCCCCCACACACACACACACACACCACCAAATGACACCCCACATAGGACTATCAATTCACAGACACACACAGAAAAATACCCCGGCTTCACTTTTAATATGAATGTGAGGAGACTGGGAGAGGAGGGAGGGCTACAACAACACTTCCAGCCGAGCTAGCTGTAAAAGCAATATTGAAAAGAGAATTCCCTGCATGACTGCCGAGGGATGGCTTATTAAAATTTCAGAGGTGCCAGGTGTGTCTGATTCCTCTTCCCAGTGTCCTTGTGTCTGGAGTGAGACACACTCACCTTGATTTCTTTCTTTATTAACCTTGACTAATCAAATCTGCATCTCTCAGGTCCCAGCACACTGCCGCTGGACGTGGTGAGACACACACACACATGCCCTCCCTGTATGCTGCATCGAGGCATCTCGGCCAAGGCCGCTTTAATGAACTATTTAATGGGCACAGAGAGAGCCTCAGCAAAGTAGTCTGGGTAAGATCTTTTGTAGAGAAATGATTGTAGTCATCAAACCATACGTACAGCAGCTGATGATGTCTTTACCATAAATTAGCTACGATGAAATAAGCACAAATGAATATGAAATCGATGTCATTTTGGTCAATTTGACGGATCATTTTACCTCAGGCTGGGGGTGTGCGGTGACAGACAGATTTATCCATGTGTTACTAGAAGTGCCATTTCTCATCATTTGTGAGTGGGGCTGCTGGGTAATAACTTTGAGCTACTTGGAGCTGCGCTGTATATTCCTCACTCACTCCTCCAACTAAGCTAGCGCCAATTGTTTTTAGAATGTAGGACTAGCCTACACATTAAAATGGTTCCAGCATCGAAGCCCAGTTACTTTTACAGGAAGCAGATAATAGCTTGTAGCTCGTGTCTGTAGCTTAAATCCTACACACAGATCAACATCGTCCCTTTGTCTGTGTATCAGAGTCTGTCTATGTGAATGTCCCTATTCTATTCTACTGCAGCAGTGGGAATCAGAGAGAGACTCGAGCTGCTATCAGAACAAAGTGTCTCCCCAGCCAGCCAGCCTGAGCGAGCCCTGGGTGTTTGTGTATTACGGTTTCCCCAGAGTTGTCAGGCCCAGGCCGCATCTTCATTTGGCCCGCTGGATGGTGACCTTGGAGCCCCCCTCCCCAGCGCGTCAGGACTGTGTAATGAAGACTTCAGGGCCAGGCAAACAAATTCTAATAAATTGCCGTGCCGTGACTGAAAAGTGGGAATTCTAATCCCCCTGAATATTCGGTGGCACATTAATTCTCATCAGCAGGGGAGTGGGAGTGGATGTGACTGCATGTCCTGCGTGGGCCTGTTGTGCCGCCACCGCCGCTCCTCCCGCTCCGCTCACAACAAGCTCTTTTAATAAAAACGTCAACACCGATATCTGAGGTGAAACCTTTAAGAAAAACATCCCCCTATCTGTCAGACACGGAGAAGAGGGAGAGAAAAGGGGAGAAACTTCAGAGAGAGAGAGAATGTGTGTGTGTGTGTGTGTGTGTGCTGTCGACATGGCAACACATCTGACATTTAAAAGCTGGACAAACTTGTCTTTCCTCTTCACTTAAGGGGGAGTGACATTTAATAGTCCCCACAGGTCAAAGGAGGCTAAGAAACACTAAATCAAGGCTGCCAGCTGATTAAATAAGAGGCCTCTGTATTTTCAACATCCCTGGGCTAGGGTCTGTCGGGGTCTGCCTTAAAGAGGCTGGGGCCAGGATGGAACCACTGCACCTTCCACCTGTCACTGGGCAGAGATAGCCACAAGAAGAAATTAAGTTCCACACACTTGAAAGGGGTGACTTGTTTTTATGTGTAGGTTCTATAAAAAACAATCAACGATAATACAAAATGAAGGTATACACCGGATTATATGATTTTAGAAAAATACAAAATTTCTGAAAGAAAGGGGAGTTTAAGCTTAAATATGGTACACAATACACTGTATAGTGTGTGTGTGTGTGTGTGTGTGCGTGTGTGTGTGTGTACTCTGATGGATTTCAGTGCATCTAAATCACCAGTCGTGTCCATGTATAACCTTGACCCTCACACAACCCTGTCCTCACAATTTATATTGAGTAGATCAAAGGGCAAAGCGCAAAGGACAGCATCTACTCTACACTTCTTCATTCCTTCATTTCTCTCTGCCACCTTCCCTTCTTTCTAGTACAGTAACTAATGGCTGTAGGTATAGCTGCCTTCAACAAGCTAGGCCCGCTCGCATTGGCCACTGTAACAGATCCTCGTCTCAGAAGTTTGAAATTATACAAAAATGTGCCCCCTCGCCTTCCCTCCCTCCCTCCTCATCTCCTTTCCACTCCTCTCCTCCTCACCCCCACCTGGCGCCAGTGCAGTGCTCGGGGGGTATGATCCAGCCTCCCAACACACTGACTTAGCAAATGAACACACTGACTGGGCTTTTTCATCACTGCTGTTACTCTGATTCCTTTGTTGTGCGGTCACAAGTGTGTCGCTGGAAGCTTAATTGCCAATTCAATGGAAAGATGAGCTTTTTTTGTTGTCAAAGGATACATCCGAGTGTAAGTAAAAGTCCAATCTGCATAAGTAGAACACACACACACACACACATACACAATCACACACACACACAGACACACACGCACACACACACACACACAGCTCTGCGTGTACATCAAAACAGAGCCTGCGGTAAAATAGTGTGAGGGACCACACACTGACAGATCCACAGACAAGAGAATACCTAACTGAGGCTCTGAGGCAATATTCTCTTGTTAGAACCTGGAACAATAACAGGCAACTCTCCAAGTCCCCACAGGATACCAGGAGATGTATTTTAATGTAATTGGGTTGGTGTTCTCGGTTCCTTGGCACCGAGCGAGGCTAAATAAAGAGGGGGGAAATGTACTGCTGTGCCTCCAGATTTCCTGTGACGAGGCGAGGTGCGAGGAGGGGCAGCGTGGTGTTCCCCTGTTAACTCTCTGCCTCTAATGGCTGTTAACTGGAGAAGACCTGCAAACGAAAGCGAGCGCCCGGCGCCTACACTAAATACGTTAATTACACAGCAGAAGCAGCAGCAGCTCAGGGCTATACTGGACTGGGTTGTGCTGAGCTAGGCTGGCCTTTAGGCTTGGCAGGCCTTGTGGGTCTTTGACTGTCAGGACTCAGGGTCTCCTGAGAGCTGCGCTCTGCAATCCCCCAGCCTCATTATTTATGCAGAGAGGGTCCGTCCCCCATCAACTATGTGCTTTTATGCCTTTTATATCTGACATTATCTCTTAGTAGCTATTTCTTACATCCCATAACGAGTAGGTTATTACTTCAGACAACAGAGAGAGAGGGGGGGAGAGGAGAGGAAGGGAGAGAGGAGGGGGATTAAGGAGAGAGGATGGAGAGAGGAGAGGAGGGAGAGAGGAGGAAGAGAATCGAGGAAGGCAGGAGGGAGAGACGACAAGCAGGAAATGAGGAGAGCGATGAGGGAGGAAGAGAGAGAGAAGGAGAGATTAGGGAGGGTTGAGAGGGAGAGGAGGGCAGGCAAGGGAGGGGGAGGATAGAGAGAGGCAAAGGAGAGAAGCGAGGTCATGGTGGAATGGCTTGAGACAGAGGCCCATCTCAGCCCAGCCGAGCCTACCCTACAGATGTAGGATCTTAATTTGATCACTCCTTTGTGGCTGAGAATTTTCCTGCAAACTTTTAGTGAATTTGAAAAATGTATCAACCCCTACAGAAATGTCCATGAATTATAATCCACATAATAATTCACATTTCCTGTTACTGCAGGGTTATTTTCCTGCTGTAGAAAACTGGCTCAAATTAAGATCCTACATCTGTAGCCTGGCTGGCTGGTTGTTAACATCACCAGCATTTATACTATTATGARGCTGGTAAAAATCTAAATAACTTGCCAGGCTCTTGTCTGCTGTTTATCTAGGCCCTCCCCTGGGGAGCGGGGTGAGTGCATAAATAAATAGAGCATCAGCCCTCTGCTGACATATCTGAGACAGGACCTGAGGCAGGCATCAGGAGAGGAGCTCTCTCTCTCGCTCTCTCCTGCCCACCAAGATTGATTTGGAGCTCTAAGGAAGATGGAGGGAGAGAGATAAAGGAAGGGGAGAAGAAGAGAGAGAGGAGGGGAGTGGTACAGAGAGAGGGGGGAGGGTGAAAGCTGTCAGTCAACACATATGATGACTCTCTGTTTGGGGGCTGAGCTGAGACAACTCACTCTTTCTATTTCTGTCGCTCTCTCTTCCCTCCTCTCTTTCTGTCTCTTGTTGTTTCCTTCTTTCTTACTCTCTCTTTCTCTCCTCTCTCAATTTATTCCCCTCTCCCTCCCTCTCTTTCTCCTTCCCTGCCCCTATCTCTCTCTCCATCCCTCCCTCTCAAGTCCCGTCTCGGTGTGGAGAAGCAGAGGGCCAAGCACCATTAATCTCTCATCTAATAACAGTGGTAATGTTACTTATTATTGGAAAGAGATGGGCAAAATGAACTAATAAGTTATCTGATATGGGTTCCCCCTCCACCAAGCTTCAATCCCAAGGACATTTATGGAAAAGAGAGAGGTAGACCGTGGTAGAGACGGCCAGCCAGTCAGTGGAAGAAATGGAAAAAAGGGTTGGCAACGTGAGATATTATTTCCTGCTATCGACCTTCTAGTCAGGGACATGCATAGATTTCTGTATCTGGAAGATAAGTGGCTTTGATAAAGTAGGTTAGCATTGATTAATCCATGAAAACTTGGGACTGCCGAGTTGAAGTTAATGAGTAAGGTTTTCTATTTGCTCGGCAATCTCTCACGTCGTTCATTTCACCAGCAGAGCCCGTGGAGCCTCGGCAGGCAGGCGCACCTCCCGGCCCCTCGTTTGCCCAGTCGCCAGTTATTTTGGAGGAAGATGGCCAATCAATGAAGTTGACATTTGTTACAGTGAAGGATTCACAATGCAATTGGCAGCTAACGGTTGTATGGGACTCCTAAGGTGCATATATAGGAGCCTGAAAGGTCAGAGTTAATCTGTAGGGAATGCTGGTTGTTTATCTGTACTCCCATGCACACACATATAGTACACGTACACGTAACAACGCACACACACAACAACACTACACAACACAACACACACATCATCACAAACCACACACACACACACACACACACACACACACACACACACACACACACACACACACACCCGCGCCTCCCCCTGCAAGGTAATTTCCCTCCTATTCCAATTGGCAATAAACAGAGAGCATCTTCTTGTCTCTTCTGCTTCCTATAACCAGCCTTTGTTGCCATATTGAATATCATTCAGGGATGAGAAAATACCGCCATCTAGATTCCAGCTGAACAATCACCTTTGTGTCATGTAACGATGGCAATAACAGGGTTTTAAATTCCCATCTGCATCATTTGGGCAGCTCTTATCCGCCGCATTTAATGCGATATGACAGTCCTTAGGTTACGGTGAAGGAATGCAAACAAAACAGTAACATTTAGTCCAACCTGGAAAATGAATGGTACTAGAGCTGCTTCCTGGGCTGAAGACAACCAGGAAGAGAATGGCACTTTCTCTCTTTCTATTTCATCCTGCTAATCCATCCCTCCACCCACTGCTCCCTATCTCCCCTCTCTCTCTCTCTCTCTTTCCGTCATAAACAGACATTGTTGTGCGCTCTCTCTCGCTCTCTCTCTCTCGCTCTCTCTCTCTCCCTGTTTTCCTCATCTTCACCAGCAGCTGTGTAGAGGAGGGTTGAGTGTATGTCAAAATATTTGGCAGCCGGCTCCACAGCCTGTGTAACATTTTAACCTCTGTGGTTATTACACAAACAAGTTTGTACTCCGCCGCCATGACTGCAGGCATTAGCCATGTCATTATCCTGAGAGCAAGGTACCAAACCTAGGCTCATCCGTCCCTGGAACTCTCATCCGTCCCTGGAACTCTGAAGGTCCTGACGCTAAAAACATCCTGCTAGAAAATAGCCATTCATGTACATGTATTGATACACACACAAACAGTTCCCTCTCCACCCCCCCGTCCTTTGTTTAATGCCTTTGTCCAGGAGGAGACCTGGTTGTTTCAGGAAGACCCCGTAGTGCCAGAGGGCCCCTGACAAGCTGTGTAAATCAGCCCAGCATGGAGCAGACTTCGAAGGTGCCATTGCAGTAAGGCCCATGATGTATGTACCGTAGTGGGACCACACACACACACACACCACACACACACACCACACACACAACACACACACACACACACAACACACACACACACACACACACACACACAACACACACACACAAACACACACACACGCGCGCGCGTGTGGTCCCGTCTCTCACTCACACAGAACATGCATATGGTAGGTACAAAGCGATTGGCTTTGCCCTGCTCAACACCAGACTCGTCAGTCCATACTCCACTACGGGAGTGTGGTTTTCCCTGTGTCATAGCACTCCCACACACACACTGTCTCTCTGTCACATACAACACAAACACACGGGCGCAGACACACACCCAAACCGGCCCTCAGAGCCAACACATCTTCCTAAACATGAAAGAAGTCCAGGCGTAAACTCCATCTCAGTCATCATTCTCAGCAGTAAGTGGCTCCACTCCACACTTCACTTCTACTAATATCTCCTCTTCCCCTGAAGCTCTACGATGACGAGGCTGAGGAGATGCACTACCTCTACTAATACTGCTGTTGTGCTGAGGGAACAGCTCAGCCACACAGGAGGAGAACCCCTGTGTACCATCATCACCTGTCCCGCCCTCAACTCCAGACACTCTCATCACTACAGCAGTACACTGAGGTAGCTCATGCTGGGAATCCATCCCTCATCACTACAGCAGTACACTGAGGTAGCTACATGCTGGAACCATCCCTCCATCACTACAGCAGTACACTGAGGTAGCTACACTGGGACCATCCCTCATCACTACAGCAGTACACTGGTCTAGCTACACTGCTGGGAATCCTCCCTCATCACTACAGCAGTACACTGAGGTAGCTACACTGCTGGGAATCCATCCCTCATCACTACAGCAGTACACTGAGGTAGCTACATGCTGGGAATCCATCCCTCATCACTACAGCAGTACACTGAGGTAGCTACACTGCTGGGAATCATCCCTCATCACTACAGCAGTACACTGAGTAGCTACACTGCTAGAATCCATCCCTCATCACTACAGCAGTACACTGAGGTAGCTACACTGCTGGGAATCCATCCCTCATCACTACAGCAGTACACTGAGGTAGCTACACTGCTGGGAATCCATCCCTCATCACTACAGCAGTACACTGAGGTAGCTACACTGCTGGGAATCCATCCCTCATCACTACAGCAGTACACTGAGGTAGCTACACTGCTGGGAATCCATCCCTCATCACTACAGCAGTACACTGAGGAGCTACACTGCTGGGAATCCATCCCTCATCACAAGCAGTACACTGAGGTAGCTACACTGCTGGATCCATCCCTCATCACTACAGCAGTACACTGGTAGCTACACTGCTCAGAATCCATCCTCATCACTACAGCGTACACTGAGGTAGCTACACTGCTGGAATCCATCCCTCATATACAGCAGTACACTGAGGTAGCTACACTGCTCAGAATCCATCCCTCATCACTACACTCAAGTAGTTCAATGAGAAAGCAGGGTCCGTGGTAAGAACCCTGGCTCATGGAGTGAGAGTATGGGGTGACAGTACGGGGTGACAGTATGGGGTGACAGTACAGGGTGACAGTACGAGTGACAGTATGGGGTGACAGTACAGGGTGACAGTACGGGTGGACAGTACGGGGTGACAGTACGGGGTGAAAGTACGGGGTGATAGTATGGGGTGACAGTATGGGGTGAAAGTACAGGGTGACAGTACGGGATGACAGTACGGGGTGAAAGTACGGGGACAGTACGGGTGATAGTACGGGGTAACAGTATGGGGTGATAGTATGGGGTGACATACAGGGTGACAGTACGGGTGACAGTACGGGGTGATAGTACGGGGTGATAGTATGGGGTGATAGTACGGGTTGAGGGTATATGGTGAACTATACATCTAGGCCTGGATAGGATCTTACTCAGACTACAGTAAATCACACCTCTGCCTAAGCACTGACCCATAGAACTCACAACTGAGGATGGTGTGTGTGTGTGTGGTGTGTGTGTGTGTGTGTGTGTGTGTGTGTGTGTGTGTGTGTGTGTGTGTGTGTGTGTGTGTGTGTGTGTGTGTGTGTGTGTGTGTGTGTGTGTGTGTGTGTGTGTGTGTGTGTGTGTGTGTGTGTGTGTGCGCGCCCCTGTTCCCTGCAGCAGTGACGAGTGAAGGTCAGTGTGGTGGGTGAGCGGCTCTAGCAGGCCCTCTCTCTGGTCCCCCAGCTCAGGCCTGGGGACAGGAAACTATCCCTGTCACATCCCACAACAGCTCTCCCTGCTGCACCGCTCTGACTCACCTCACCCTGAGATCACAGACACACACCCACACACACCCTGCCCCCGCTTCCATCCCTGAGATAGAACACATAAAGCATGTCCCTTCCTTAACGTGTGAACCTGATGACCTTGTCCACATTCATTCAATCACTGCAGGAAAAAGTACTATTACTCCAGCCTCTCTGCTCCTCTCCTGTCTCTGACAGTCAGGGGGAATGTGGGATGGATCCTAACGAGAGCCACACCTTTAGAATCTCCCCCAGCTGTCCACTCTCCTCTTTACTGCCGAGGCATGACACATGAAAAGGAGAGCACATCGCACAATTACTGCACAATTAACAGGTTAGTATTTTATCAGGTTGGAGCTGCCACTGATAGACTGCTGATCATTTGGCTCTGGTGTTGGGAGTGTGGGGTCCTGGAGGAGGACTCTTATTCTGATTTACTGGCTCCCTCTGCCTGTTTGGAATTGAGACTAGTGTGTGTGTGTGGGGGGGGGGGGGTTAGCACCCTGCTCCCACACACATCCCCTGCACACATACGCAAAAATGCACACGCACACACACACACCGTTCCGCAGCCCAAACACAACCAGCAGGCTCACACTGGGATTTGAGGTGTAATTAAATTCAATAAATAAGCGAAGGTGAAGAAATGAATCAAGTGGAAACAGATGAACAACGGGAGATTAAATGCCACTGAGGCGTGCAAACAAATATTTCAATATAATTTTCAATCGAATGTACAGAGGGGCCCCCATAGAGATATGTCCCCCCACCCCAGCTGCTCTGCCCCACAACAGTGTATCCCAAAATAACTTTCATCATCAGCATAATCATCATCACCACCACCACCATCATCATGGTCATCACCATCATCATCATCACCAGGTGGAAAAGGGGCAGGTGAGTCACCCGGCTAAGTCACCCAGCTGTATGACCCGTCCTCCATCCACACCTCACCATCCTCCTACGTCACCCGTTCTTTCCAGTAGGGTACAAGTCTTTATTAACGACTATTGAAGTAGCAATTAATGCTGAATAATAGATGAGGTACAGCTGTGCAAATCTGAATAAAGCCTGTAATTAGGAGCTAAAGAGGAGGGGGAAACAGTGCTAGTGCATATTAATGCTTTCATTAAGCTACGGAGCAGGCCTCAGCAAGGGGAACTTGTAAACTGCGCTTATGTTCTGGAAGAAATAGTGCCCTAATGGAGTCTCAGCCTGGTGCTATGGGTGGCCTCAAAGGGGATGTCAGCACACTGGGGATCATTACTCTATTTTAAAGTCTCATTCTGGCCCATCTTTAGTAGTGCACAGAGCGGTAGAGAGCTAGAGAGACGATTCCTCATACTGCTAATCGATCCATAACTGTTCTGTGTTTTAGCACAGTCAGAGGCTCCTATAGCATGGTGAGTCATAAAGACTGGGTTCACGACATACACACACACACACACACTCTCTGCAGCGCTCCGTACTACACTCCTGGGCATCGCAACCCTAAGTGCTTAAAGCCTAAAAATGTAAATTAGTCTTTTTTTTAACGGGCAGCGTTCAAGGCCACACCTGGTGCTCGGCGGGCGCCTGCATCCCCTGCACTCTGATTTATTAAGTGTGCTCGCACTATGAGTCTGTTCTCCAAACTCTAACAACCCGTCTCACACACAACACACACACACACACACACACACACACACACACACACACACACACACACACACACACACACACACACACACACACACACACACACAACACAACACACACACACACACAACACACACACAACACACAACACACCACCACAGCACAACACACACACACACACACACCCCACACTCAGGGGCCGACGGACGAGGCTCCAGGCCTGCAGATCAGACCTGCCACTGTCTATTGACTTGATTGAGATGGTTGGGCCCCAGATTGAAATGGCAAGGACAGAATCCATTCCCCCAAACCACCTCAACTACACGCCTCACCCCCTACACCATCGCTCCTTCACTATAGTCTTGAGTCTTTCATTCCAAAAATACTGTCTGTCTCCCACTTCGCTCCATATCATTCACTCAGTCCCGCTCTCTCTCACCCCCTCTCTTCAACAGCTGGGCTCTCTTTATTATCTCGCTCTCTCTCTCCGTCTGCCCTTTCTCTCTAATCCTCCTCACATTCACCTCTCTATTCCTCCAGACCGGCGGCTTTTGTCTGACACGCTTTAAGTTATTGTTTGGGGCTTATTTATTTATTTTCATCTTATGGCTATTGTATTCTCACAAGTTTCAGACAGCTGTATAATGAGAAGGAGTTTGGAGTTGTGTTCCCAAATGGAGAGGCTTGTGGCAGCCAGCAAGTAATGCTCTACACAGCAGTACGCTCTACACAGCAGTACGCTCTACACAGCAGTACGCTCTACACAGCAGTACGCTCTACACAGCAGTACGCTCTACACAGCAGTATGCTCTACACAGCAGTATGCTCTACACAGCAGGATGCTCTACACAGCAGTATGCTCTACACAGCAGTATGCTCTACACAGCAGTATGCTCTACACACCCCTCGTATTCCAACTGACAACTGCTTTCTTTCTTTGTACGTATGAACCTGTAAGGAGTTGTAAGTGCAAACATAAAGCCACGTATACTATGTACTTATCCGCGTTCTTTACCCTCAAAGGTGCTGTCTACTAATTCTATCACTGTTTACTTCCTGTGTTAACTTCCTGTGTTTACTTCCTGGCCAAGAATCACAGTCCTAATGGAAGTCCAGCAGTGTATTTGGTGGTTCCCAATAATGTGGTGGAGCACAGTAAAATGAACAGGCGATTTGATGACATGAATATACAGTACATGGATGTTCACCAGTAAAGCACCAGTAGTCCTGATTTAATGCCATTGTTTGCTGAATCAGACCCTCCGGTGTTTTATGGAGACTTTTACAGCTGATTATTTTCATTCCGGGGACTGTGTCTGTGGTGAAACAGTGCGAGAGCTCGCGGAGGGGACAGCATTTGTTTAGCTAATCAAAATTAGACCCATAATGCAAGGCTATAGAGAGAGAGAAAGATGGGGTGGAGAAAGATGGGGGTGGAGAGAGTGAAATAGAGGGAGAGAAATATACAGAGATAAATAGAGAGAGAAATAGAGAGAGAGAAGGAAAGGAGGAAGACAGAGGAAACCCAGAGGGGGGGACCCCTATGGGAATAGCCCCCTTGACATTTCCGGATTAAAACCATGACTGATCCCCAATCTGATCAAGGTTATTGGGCCGAGGTAAAACCACAACGTGCAGTGGCCGCACTGACCCCTGCGCAGGCAGGCAGGCTGACACAGGCGGACCGGCACAGAAACATGTCTATTGATGTTAATTTGCAGCCGAATGGACACCAATCCCTATGGAGTTGTACAGGTTAATCAGACATGTTGCTGTGTATTAGAGTATGTCTGTCACCAGGCCCCGACTCCATTCCGTGTCTCCCATACACAGTTACCACATTGGCAATAGAGCGAAGTGAAGTCTAATGGTCTTTTCCACTGGTATTGAGGCTGCAGGGCTTCCCTGTGACAAGGCTATTGATCCATGATCGGACCTGGCTTGTAGAGTGGATGTTGGAGGTGGAGGCAGGGAGAAGGCCTATAGGGTCAGGAGAAGGACTAGGAGCCAGGACAAAGCCTCTCAATAACAACTGTCCATGGAAGTTACATGGTCCACTGGATAAATTACTAATTTCATTACAATGATTTACAGCGGGGGTCTTCAACCTTTTCTTGCCCAGGGACCCCCAACCAGGCAAATCGGCGACCCAGYGACCCCCATTATACATTAGCAAAAAAATGGCTGTCTTTTCTTGTCATCAGGTGAATGATAATGGCAAGGAGAAGTAATCAACATTTAAAAATMWATAGATTTGGTATATAGTTTTTCATTAATTTGACGTCCCAACATTATAATACATAGAGGAAGTGTAAACTCTAACATAGCCAATAAGCTACAAAGGTTTACCAGGATGTGTACTCAGAGCATGCGCTGACCAGCTGGCAAGTGACTTCACTGACACTTTCAACCTGTCCCTGACCCAGTCTGTAATACCTACATATTTCAAGCAAACCACCATAGTCCATGTGCTCAAGAYCGCCAAGGTAACCTGTCTAAATGACTACWGKCCCGTAGCACTCACATCTGTAGCCATGAAATGCTTTGAAAGGCTGGTCATGYCTCACATCAACACCATRATCCCAGACACCCTGGGCCCACTCCAATTCGCATTCTGTCCCAATAGATCCACAGCTGACGCAATCTCTATTAGACTCCACACAGCCCTCTCAAACCTGGACAAGAGTGAGAATGCTGTTCATTGACTACAGCATTCAACACCATAGTGTCCTCCAAGCTCATCAGTAAGCTATTGACCCTGGGACTGAACACCTCCCTCTGCAACTGAATCCTGAACCTCCCGACGGGCCGCCCCCCAGGTGGTGAGGATAGGCAACAACACCTCCGTCACGGTGACCCACAGCATGGGGGCCACTCAGGGGTGCGTTCTTAGTCCCCTCCTGTACTCCCTGTTCACCCACGACAGTGTGGCCGCGCAAAACTCCAACATCCTCATCAAGATTGCTGACGACACAACGGCCTGATCACGAGGACGATGAGACAGCCTAAAGGGAGGAAGTCAGAGACCTGGCCATGTGGTGCCATTACAGCAACCTCTCACTCAACGTCAAAAAGACAAAGGAGCTGATCGTGGACTACATTAAAAGGAGGGCCAAGAACGCCCCCATTCACATCAACAGGGCTTTCAACTTCCTCAGTGTCAACATCACTAAGGATCTATCATGTTCCAAACACACCAACACAGTCGTGAAGAGGGCACGACAATGCCTCTTCCCTCTCAGGAGGCTGAAAAGATTTGTCATGGGCCCTCGAATCCTCAAAAAGTTCTACAGCTGCACCATTGAGAGCATCTTGACTAGCTGCATCACCGCTTGGTATGGCAACTGCTCGGCCTCCGACCGCAAGGCACTACAGAGGGTAGTGTGTATGGCCCAGTACATCACTGGGGCCAAGCTTCCTGCCATCTAGGACCTCTATATCAGGTGGTGTCAGAGTAAGGCCCTAAAAATTGTCAAAGTGCACGGCAAGTGGTACCGATGCACCAATTCTGTAACCAACCGGACCCTGAACAGCCTCCACCCCCAAGCCATAAGACTACCACATAGTCTGGGTAGCTATTTGGTGAACTATTTAACTATCTGCATTACCTTTTTGCACATTTTTTTTTTTCACTCATCACATACACTGCTGCTACAGTTTATTATCTATCCTGTTGCCTAGTCACTTTATCCCTACCTATATGTACATATCTACCTCAGTGACCTCGTACCCCTGCACATCAACACAGTACTGGTACCCGTGTATATAGCCACGTTATCGTTACTCATTGTGTATTTATTAGTTACTTTTATTATTACGTGTTTTACTTTTCTATTATTTCTCTATTTTATTTGTCTCTGCGTTGTTGGGAAGGGCTCGTCGCACTGCTGGCCTATCCGTGCTTTTTCAAAGCCTATGTCAGATAATCCAATGAATTGGCTTCAATGTAATTGACTACAATGAGTGCAATTTGCTCAATATTAGGGGTTCAGAAATAAAGTTGCCATCGTTAGACAGAAGATATTCTCCTATTTTATACTGTAGATATGTAATTCAAAAATGTGTTTTTGCAATATTCAATATTCATAAAAACATTGACATTCTTTCACTTTTATTATATCCCTGATTTACAGGACCTCTCTCTCGCTCTCTCTATCCCTTCCTCTATCTGTCTCCTCT
Organism: Salvelinus sp. IW2-2015; assembly: GCF_002910315.2. NCBI lineage: Eukaryota > Metazoa > Chordata > Actinopteri > Salmoniformes > Salmonidae > Salvelinus > Salvelinus sp. IW2-2015. The sequence continues at coordinate 14,376,363 of NC_036856.1, forward strand.
CTCATATCCCTCTTTTCTCTCCTTCTCTCCCTCTATCGCTTTTCTGTCTCCCTCCACTTCCTCCCTCACTTCATCTCTCTCCATCCTTTTTTCTCTCCCCCTTGCTCTCTCCATGTCTACACCTCTATCCTCCTCCCCCCACCCCCCGTAGAGAAGGCTATAACTCAGGTCTATAAAAGCGTCATGGAGTCAGGACGCAAGGCCTTGTGTTGAGGTCAGGCAGGGTTGACTTCATTAGGACAATTAAAGTGTGGTTGCTAAGACCATAATTTACATTTCATTACACTTTAGTCATTTAGCTTTTAGAAGACACTCCTGAGAAACGTACAGTTGGTGCATTCATCTACAGTTAGTGAATTCAACAATAGGCTACTCTACTGTATTGTTGTAGGCCTATGCACTTAAAAAAAAAAACATTTTTGCCAAAAGTATCTAAAGTATATGGTCATTTTGCACACCACCAGTTTGTGCTTGAACTGTAGGCTACTGTATTGTAAAGTCATTACTATTCACAGTAGCACTCGTGCACCGCATTCTGACATAGAATTTGTCTTGGTAAAATATAGGCTTGATGCGCAGAGCTTCAGAAATAATGAAAGCAATAGTTCTCCAGTTACAGCAGAGCCTTAAACGACTATAGCACCTCCTGAATGTTTCATTACAGAGTGCTTCCCATCTCTCTGGTGCCCCCCTGCTAGGGAATCCTTTTGAGCGGCCATCTTGGATATGAGGTCAAAACCAATGCCATTTCATCTTCATAATATTCGGATTGTATATAAGTGTAGACCACATCAAATGTCAGACATCAAGTGATGGGTTATTTAGTCAAAATATTAGATGTGTGGAATGTTTTTCTACTTTCAGGGTGTCTTTAAACTCTCTACTTGTCACTCCAAATGTAGATTATTAGATGGCCTTTTTTTTGCTTCATTTTCTTTGTTTATGCAGCAATTCTATTTAACGTAGCTAACATTATGCTATAGAATCATGCCAACTTTAGCCACACCACTGGACTCKAGATGGCTGACGATTCATGCAGATAACTTATGAGTGACATATACCAGAAAAAGCAGATGAGTACGCTCCAGTCAATCAGTATTCAATAGAGTGAGTACCTTCAGTGACTACATCACTCCAAGCAAAGACAGAGAGAATCAGTGGCCCCCGCTCTTTGAAGAGTGACAGAGTGGGGAGAGATGTGACTGTCTGCCACCATTCCGAGGGGAGCCTGAATGTGTGTGCATGTGTGTAAGTATATGTGTGTATGTGCATGTACGTGTGTGTGTGTGCGTGCGCATCCGTGAGGTGTGTGTGTGTGTGTGTGTGTGTGCGTAACGCCGGGTAGGGGGATGTACGTCAGCCGGCTGCAGACACGTGCACACTGGCGTCTCTGAAGTCCTCTTCAAAGACACGTTTGGCAGCTGCTTTCATGCTGCTGCACACTGGGCCACGACTGCACTCCACAGAGGGATGGGAGCCGGGCCACAACGCATCGTAAACAGAAAGACACGCATGATGGGATGGGAAGATGGGGAGGTGTGTATGTGTGTGTGTATGTGTGTGATGTGTATTGTGTGTGTGTGTGTGTGTGTGTGTGTGTGTGTGTGTGTGTGTGTGTGTGTGTGTGTGTGTGTGTGTGTGTGTGTGTGTGTGTGTGTGTGTGTGTGTGTGTGTGTGTGTGTGTGTGTGTGACTGGGGGTGGATGTGTGACAATGTGTTACTCGTGTGCTGCATGTGAAGTAGGATGAAGGGATTTCTATAGAGTTTGTGTGTGGGTGTATTTTCACGTATATTTGAGAGAGCGTTATGTTGTAATAGTGTTGTTGTGTGTGTGTGTGTGTGTGTGTGTGTGTGTGTGTGTGTGTGTGTGTGTGTGTGTGTGTGTGTGTGTGTGTGTGTGTGTGTGTGTGTGTGTGTGTGTGTGGTGTGTGGTGTGTGTGTGTGTGTGTGTGTGTGTGTGTGTGTGTGTGTGTGTGTGTGTGTGTGAGTGAGATTGGCGTAGCTTTGAATTCATTTCACCTGAACAATGCTTACTTGATCCACTTTTCTTCTGAAAATCGGAAAACAAAGGGTCGTGTTTCTCTGGGGATGTTAGAGGTGCACGTACGCATGACGGATTCAAATATCTGCTCCACAACACCTTGTGTGGACACTGCTGTCGAGGCCAGAATTAAACCCATTGCTCACAGGGCGAAGGCTGTGATTCGCAGCACAAAGTCTGTCAAAATGAAACCCGTTCCCCATCCTTGGACACCTTATTCTCCCACTCGCTCCCCCTCTCCTCCTCCTCTCCTCCTGCTCAGCTCTTTATCAGATTACAAGTTGCAGGGCGAGATAAAATGAGAATGAAAAAGAAGAAAGAGGGCAAGAAATGAAAAAAGACAAACGTAAGAACATAATAAAGGCTAAAACATTCAGCTTTTAATTAAAATTACCCATATCAGCTGAGATTAATTTGAAATTGTCTTGAGGACTTCACAGAGAGCAGCGGGGACTTCGCCAGTTCCCAGTGCTGATAAAAACAGTCACACCAGTGCAGTTGCTATCTCCCAGTAATTCTCTCTCTCTCAATACATTATTCTCTTATTTTATTTACACATGGTGCCTTTCCTTCATTCCTTCCTCCCTTCGTTCCTAGCTTACTTTCTTTTCTTTCATGCCTTTTTTCCCTCCCTCTTTTTTTGTATTTCTCCTTGCTCTTAGTTTTTCATGTCCTTTTATCTCCACTTCATAGGGAATAACTGCACGCTGGGGTAAGGATAATGAGGTTGTTCATCCAGAACTTCAAACCTTCCCCTCCCCAACACCCATTCGCCAGGATTCTAAAACAAACCTAATCCAGGAACAAATATTTTGACATTCAAGCGCAGGGGAAGATAGGCTGTGTACAATTCCATGAATCCTTTCTGAATCATCTCCTGCAGAAAACCCCCAAATAATGTGAAAAGGCAAAGTCCAAAAATCATGTATGGTGGCAAAAGAGAACCAATCAAAATGTTGCTTCTGCGTTTCTTTATCTGCATGCGGCGATCTGCATAGAGATGGGTATGTAACCCATTCAGCTGACCAGGGAACAGGGTTGACATGGTTGGCCAGTTTATTGTGCAGATAGATATGGTACATACAGAGACAGTAATAGGAGTCAGGTTGTAGAACAGTAATAGGAGTCAGGTTCTAGAACAGTAATAGGAGTCAGGTTCTAGAACAGTAATAGGAGTTAGGTCTAGAACAGTAATAGGAGTCAGGTTCTAGAACAGTAATAGGAGTCAGGTCTAGAACAGTAATAGGAGTCAGGTTCTAGAACAGTAATAGGAGTCAAGTCTAGAACAGTAATAGGAGTCAGGTTCTAGAACAGTYATAMGAGTCAGGTCTAGAACAGTAATAMGAGTCAGGTRRAGAACAGTAATAGGAGTCAGGTTCTAGAACAGTAATAGGAGTCAGGTTCAGAACAGTAATAGGAGTCAGGTCTAGAACAGTAATAGGAGTCAGGTTCTAGAACAGTGATAGGAGTCAGGTTCTAGAACAGTAATAGGAGTCCGGTTCTAGAACAGTGATAGGAGCCAGGTTCTAGAACAGTGATAGGAGTCAGGGTCTAGAACAGTAATTGCTGAATGTGAAAGCCCATGGCGCTGTCTGCGTGGCATGCCACTCCACAATAAAGCAGATTAATAGATGGTAATTACCCTAGTATAACACGCTTTAATGCAACGCCTTAGATGTATTATAATGATTACTCCCCTGGATTAAGAGCTGGGAATTGGAAATCGGGCCATTCAAAGGCCATCGTGTCGATGGTAGTTTTAGAAAATTAGAAATCTATCTAAAAGGGGACTTCTTGGCCAACATCATCAGAATCATTTTTCTTGTTTAGCTATTGATTGCGCCTTCAGCAGCGAGATGCTGTGTGTGCTTGGACAGTGAAATAGAGGAGTAAGTGGAAGAGGCAGAGATAGAGGGATAGAGGGATGGAGGGGAGGGGGGGTAAGAGATGAGTCTAGAGTCACCCTGAACAGTAATGAGGTTGCAGTAAAAATTAGACGGTATTGTGTTGTACTTTAAGGTAGTTCATCTTAAAAATGAATAGTCCCTCATGGGCCAGGTGCTTAATGCCATTTATTAATAGAAAGACAGGGCCAGCAGTTTGGGCCTGGGCCCTCCGAGAGCCCTTTGTTAAGGAGTCTGGACAGAGAAAGAGGGAGAGAGGGAGGAAGAGACAAGGAATGCTGAGCCTGCCTATTGATTGTTGGGAGAAGAGGTTTCCAGGGTATAGTTGGGACGTCCCAGAGCGTCAATAAATAATATTTTGATTGGATAGCGATGGCAATTAAAGTGGAATAAAGGTGTTGCCGTGGGGATTATCACGGGCTCTATCTCTCAGTCACCCCCAGGGCCAAGGGCATGAGGTTAGAGGTCAGGGTCTATTTAGGAGACCCCTCAGATCCATCTTGACCAGATCATTGCAGCTGCAATCAAATATCAACGAGGAAGCATGTCTGGGAGGAAGGAGGACATCAGTATTTGAGTCATCCCAGACCTCATGAGGAGAGGAAGAAAAGTCTGCCTGTCTGTGTCTCTCTCCTCTCTCTCTTTCTCTCTCTCTTGGAGGAAGGGGGGGGGGGGGAATAGAGGCGGGCCCAGGCCCACGGTGACCCAGCCTATTAATGAGCCAGTGGCCATTACCTCCCAGTTAGCCTGCTCTGCGCTCAGCCATTTGTCATAAATTGGGGCCTGTCACAGGAGGGCTGCCTGCGTGCGGTGTTGGCGGTGCGGTGTGAGGCAGTGTGGCGCGCCGTTAAGGGCTGAGGAGCCCCAGCAGTGGGAGCCTAAGCTGTTTTCCGTGAGCGAGCATCTTTAGCTCTCCGCGCTCCCAACTTGTCAAATAGGTTTCATTACCAGAGGAAGATCAGTCTTGATAAAGGATCCAAACAAAGGATGCACAGGGAGGGGACTCACTATGCTATCCACCGGGCCTCTGATTATGTTGTTTATGTCGGAGTCAAATGTTATTGCCGCAATTTGCGCACATCTAAATCTCCGCATGCAGGCATGGTGTCAGGCTATAGCTAGCGAAGGACCATATTGCTATTGATTGGTTGAATGATAGAACCATTTCTTACCTGAGTCGGAGCAGCACCAGAGGCAGTAGCATGAAGGAGAGAAACAGAGAGAGAAAAGAGCAAAGGAGAAAGTCTGATTATTTGTGGCCTTGTACAGTATAAATATTTACTGGTAACTATTGTCTGACACTGTAGGGCTGAAATACAGTTTTATACCCCGAAATAGAGAAGAGCTGCCTAGTCGGGGATTAAGAATGGGAAATTCAACAGTGAATGTTTATTTCCAGGGTGGATACCACACTTAGTCAAGCTCATTTGAAGAGAATGAATAATACGTAGCTAGTAACTGACAGCATGATTTAAAATACTATTTAATTATTTTGCACCCTCTCAAGGCAACGTTTCAGACAGAAACACAAACCTCACAGCAACGAAATACTGTATTTTCTGTGGCAACCAACCATCTCATGGTGAAGCGGTGCGGTATGATTGATCATGTTGTGGTTGGGGAGTGTGTCAGTTTCTGACACACTCCCCAAGTAGGTCATATCTGAAGTGTGCTAGCACATGTTTGCACAATGTTATGGTGGTGTGTTAGACTGTGTGTTTGTGTCACGACTTCCGCCGAAGTTGGTGCCTCTCCTTGTTCGGGCGGCGTTCGGCGGTTCCCATTTAGTTATTATTATTTCCCTATTTAACCCTCTGGTTCCCATTATGTTTTGAGTGTGATTATTCCTGGTTTGTGTTAGTCGTGTGTGTTAGAGTTTGTTATCCCTGCGTGGATTATTTTGTCAGATTTATCTTTCAGAGTGAAGTACGTTATCTTACTCAGTTCTGTGTCCTGCGCTTGACTCTGTCCTCACCTCTGCACAACTGACATATGACAGTTTGTTCTGAGTTTTACGAAATCGTAACATCATAGTAACTTGCACATGTATTCTTGCATGTTTCGTCTGTGTGTGTGAATATGCACTCTCTTTCTCAGTGTGTATGCGAACAGACAGAAAGACAGAATGGAAGTTCCACCAGCCCCTGAGCTCCACTCCACCTCCCCTCTCCCCCTACCCTCACGCTCAGCTCTGTGCTGGGACAAAGCCACCAGAAGCCTCATTCAGAAGCCTACCACCACGCCAATATGCTTTAAACACGTACATATTCACTGGCATTCAGTGTGCACATAACCCCCATATACCACCAGCGCCATCTGCATTATCAGGAGTCAAGCTGTGCCTGGGCTTTCTTCCTCCTCCATACATACATTACAGAGCAGCCTGTGCAGAGCCAGATCCCTGTGCTGCATCCAAGTCAACCTACACTTGGCACGTGGAGATGGTGAAAAGTACAACTTGCCTCTTGATGCTCGCTAGCACCCTCTCCCACTAGTGTTCCACATAATCTGAGATCAAAACTGTTTGTGTGCGGACTGAGTGTTAGTTTTAGTTCACTGCTGTTACGGAAAACACACATATAAAAGTCTTGTATGCTATAATATTGAAGGTATACGTTAGCAAAGTAGTTGCAAAGCACTAACCCTGACTAGAACATTAGTCATGCTCACTTTACATTCTTTGAACTTGATTGGTGTTTATAAGCGCATATGAGGAATTATTAATATCGCAGCTTATCCTATACCATACATTACTGCTGCATCTCTTGCTGAGGGCTGCTGGGCTTCAGCACCACCAGTTAGTGGACAGCTCCACAGGCTCTGTTGTGTAGAAACTCTCCTTTTACCATTTCCTCCAATTCAACAAGCCTACTGTACTGAAAACTTTACTTTAGAGACACTGGCTGGGCCCTGATCAAGTAATGCACTGTATAGGGAATAGGGTGCCAGCTTTGGTCAAAAGTGCACTATATAGGTAACAGGGAAGTGCTTTGGACACTTACTAAACAGACGTAGACAGATTTCCCTTTCAGTTCAACCTAATGAGCTCTGGACCAGAGTATTTTGCTCTATGTCTCTGGAAAGCTGTTTCCCAGGCAGCGATTATAGCAGTACAGGAGCTTTGTCGGCTGGGACCGGCGTAGTAAGATGCTTTCATGGGCCGATATATAGTACAGGGAGGAAAGGGTTAACTTTCCAAGCCCGGACTTCCCAGTCGGCCGCTCTGGATGACTTTAATGTGTAATTATTTAAAGGCCTTGTATTACAATCTGGAGAAGGAGAGCAGGTGGAGGGAACGAAGGAGGGATGGAGGGAGGAGAGTAGAGGAGGGAAGGACGGAGGGATCTGTTCCTGCTGAGAGAGATTGAATCCTTTAATGTCAGTCCAATCCAGGGAGCCGTTAACGAAAGATATCTCAGCTATGTGGAGCGATTTATGTGTTACCTCACTAACTGTGCTATAGCATCTGCTCTGCACTACACTGACTGACTGGGGCTCAAGGGACTAGCCATGGGGATCTGCTAACTGGAGAAATCAGAGCTGAACCAACAACACACTGCACAGCACTGCACAGGCCTATGCCTCGCTCAGCACTGCAACACTGATGCAACAACCTGGAGCGAGTGTGCTCCAATGATGATAAACAAACAACCTTTTTGAGGGGGAGGGGAGAGAGGTGATGCTGGGCAAATAAGACTCAGGGGCTTTTTTTCACACCAGATAGTTTCGGTTTCTTTAAAATGGATGTTTGAAGTTGGGGCTCGGCTCAACAAGAGTTGTTTGAAGAGTGATGTGTGTGAGAGAGAGAGAGAGAGAGAGAGAGAGAGAGAGAGAGAGAGAGAGAGACCTTCACGGTGCTACATACTGTAATACTAAATAGAGAGAGCTGTTAAACTTCGCAATGCAAATAAATTATCACAAAGAAATGGGGTTTTCCTATAAAAAAATGTATGGCCTTGGCATTAGGTTACAATAGTACAAGGGCCATTACTTTCCACTCAGTAAGGTCGATGAGGACACAGAGTTTAGTTTTTCCGCTATCATTCAACCCCTCCCAATCCCCTGGATAAATCACGCACACACACACAACACACACACACCGACACCTCTGACACTTTAATCAGAGAATGGTGTGCTCTGGGTTCAGACAAAGCCCAATCACTCCTGTGATCATTTGGCCTCTCCTTCAATCAGCAGCACAGTAATTGCATCAGTCACAATCTCCATTTCATCCTTCATCTCTCTGTCAGGACCCAGACAGGAAGAAAGAGAATCTCTGACCAAAGGACACGCAAAAGAGATGCCTGTTATTAAACTAGACAACCTGCAAATTAAGGAGGGAACGGAGAATACAACAAATTGTTGTCATTTTAATCAGGCCTTTTCAAGCCCTTCCCTTAGATACATTTTACCGACAAAGGAAAAATTGCATTCAATAAAAAGGGGCCATATAATCCTTCAGCTATAATATGAGTAACTCGGCAATGGGAGACAAAAATGTATCTAACGGCGCCATCTGTCAATATAAGCCCCTGTTTAGCACTATTAAAACCTCTTGAAGCTAGGGGGCAGAATTCTTATGTTTGGAAAAATAACGTTCCCATTGTAAGCTGCCTATTTCTCAGGTCCAGATGCTAGAATATGCATATAATTGACAGAGTAGGATAGAAAACACTCTACAGTTTCCAAAACTGTCAAAATATTGTCTGTGAGTATAACAGAACTGATTTTGCAGGCGAAAACCTGAGGAAATCCAACCCGGAAGTGACTCTTATTTAGAAAAATCCCTGTTCCATTGCCTGACTTTCCTCCATTTAAAGGGATATCAACCAGATTCCTTTTCCTGTGGCTTCCTCAGGGTGTGAACAGTCTTTAGACATAGTTTCAAGCTTTATTTTGAAAAATGAGTGAGATTTATCAAAACGCGTCAGTGGATACCCCTCCATTAGTTGATGCACTCGACACTGGTTGCTCAACATTTTCTTTCTCTCCAGTAATGAATAGTTTACAGTCCGGTTGAAATATTATCGTTTATTGATGTTAAAAACAACCAGAGGATTGATTATTGTCACGACTTCAACCGAGGCAGGCTCTCCTTCCCGTTCGGGTGGCGCTCGGCGGTCGTCGTCACCGGCCTATTAGCTGCCACTGACTCTTTTTCCTCCCCCTCCTTATGTGTTTATTTGTATCACCTGTGTTCAGTTAAGTTGTTAATTAGTGTGGCTTTATTAGTCAGCCAGCCCGTAGGCTTCTTTGTGCGGGATTGTTCGTCTGTAGCTGTGGATTTCGGGAGTGGTTTATTGTATTGTATAGTGGGTTTGTCTCCCGTGTTTATAGACAGGTGTTTATGACACCCAGTAAGTCCGTGTTGGACATTTTGGTTTGCCGGTTGGGAATTAAAAATCACCGTATTGAAGCTCTGCTGTTCCTGCGTCTGATTTCACACCCCCGACACCCAGGTCGTTACAATTATTTAAAACGTTTGACGTGTTTCTACGAATTTTACGGATACTCTTTGGAATTTTCGTCAAGCCTTGATGACCTGTCTAAGGCTGTGGAATACTGAACATAACGCGCCAAACAAATGGAGATTTTTTTATATAAAAATAATCTTTATCGAACAAAAGGAACATTTATTGTGTAACTGGGAGTCTCGTGAGTGCAAACATCTGAAGATCATCAAAGGTAAGCGATTCATTTTATTGCTTTTCTGGCTTTCGTGACCAATCTACACTGCTGCTAGGTGTTCTTAATGTTTTCCCTAGTGATCGATAAACTCACACAAACGCTTGGATTGCTTTCGCTGTAAAGCATATTTTCAAAATCTGACACGACAGATGGATTAGCTTTGTTTTGCTATATTGCACTTGTGATTTCATGAATATAAATATTTTTAGAATTTCTTTGTAATTTAACGGTTGTTGATGAAAATGATCAGTGTAAAGGGATCCGTGCGTCAAGAATTAATGTCCTGCATACACGCAGGAAAAAAACGAGAGGAGACCATGCCGTAATTTAGGACTTCTCCCCTAATCCCACCTTGACGCACGGAAAAATTAGAAGTAGAAACGTTTTGCATGTGCCGTAACGCGTGCCATGTAAGTGAAATTAGGCTCTGAATGATTCATGGGACATTGAAAACGTTCATGGGGAATACAGTGAGTGAGAGGCACTATATTCTATATTAAAGAGCAGGACAGGGCACAGGATAGGGCCAGCTCTGGAACAGGTGAATCCCACACCTGCTCCTCAGTAAGAAATGAGTTGGAGCAGATTCATCAACGCAGAGCAGGACAAATATGAGAAATATGTCCGGGCCCATGGAGACACATCAAGAAGAGCTAAAGTGCATCATAATCACAACACAAAAACATCCTATGGCGTTKTGCATTAGCATCGAACAGCCCCCGTGATATGCAACTTTTCAGGGAAGCTAGAAACCAATATACACAGGCAGTTAGAAAAGCCAAGGCTAGCTTTTTCAAGRAGAAATTTGCTTCCTGCAACACAAACTCAAAAAAGTTTTGGGACACTGTAAAGTCCATGGAGAATAAGAACACCTCCTCCCAGCTGCCCACTGCACTGAGGACAGGAAACACTGTCACCACCAATAAATCCACTATAATTGAGAATTTCAATAAACATTTTTCATAATTTCCACCTGGCTCCCCCTACCCCGGTCAACAGCACTGCACCCCCCACAGCAACTCGCCCAAGCCTTCCCCATTTCTCCTTCTCCCAAATCCAGTCAGCTGATGTTCTGAAAGAGCTGCAAAATCTGGATCCCTACAAATCAGCCAGGCTAGACAATCTGGACCCTTTCTTTCTTAAAATTATCTGCCGAAATTGTTGCAACCCCTATTACTAGCCTGTTCAACCTCTCTTTCGTGTCGTCTGAGATTCCCAAAGATTGGAAAGCCAAGCAGCTGCGGTCATCCCCCCTTTCAAAGGTGGGCCATCTTGACCCAATACTGCTACAGACACTATATCTATCCTACCTGCCTTTCTAAGTCTTCGAAAGCCAATCAACAAACAGATTACCGACCATTTCGAATCCCACCATACCTTCTCCGCTATGCAATCTGGTTCAGAGCTGGTTCATGGGCGCACCTCAGCCACGCTCAAGGTCCTAAACGATATCCTAACCGCCATCGTAGAAAACAATCTGTGCAGCCGTATTCATTGACTGGCCAAGGCTTTCGACTCTGTCAATCACCACATCCTCATCGGCAGACCTTGGTTTCCAAATGATTGCCCGCTGGTTCCAACTACTCTCTTGATAGCAGTTCAGTGTGTGTCAATGAGGCTGTTCCGGGCCTCTGGCAGTCTCTATGGGGGGCACGGGTTCATTCTTGAACCGACTCTCTTCTCTTGTATATATCAATGATGTGCTCTTGCTGCTGGTGGTCTCTTGATCCACCTCTACGCAGACGACACATTCGTATACTTCTGGCCCTTCTTTGGACACTTGTTAACAAACCCTCCAGACGAGCTTCCAATGCCATACAAACTCTCACTTCCGTGGCCTCCAATTGCTCTTAAATATAAGTCATAAGAACTAAAGCATGCTCTTCAACGATCATCGCCGTGACTCCTGCCCGCCCGTCCAGCATCCCACTACTTGGACGTTCTGACTTAGA
>NC_036856.1:14390236-14429725 GCF_002910315.2 Salvelinus sp. IW2-2015
CTGCAAGGAGGCATGAGGACTGCAGATGTGGCCAGGGCAATAAATTGCAATGTCCGTACTGTGAGACGCCTAAGACATCGCTACAGGGATACAGGACGAACAGCTGATCGTCCTCGCAGTGGCAGACCACGTGTAACAATACCTGCACAGGATCGGTACATCCGAACATCACACCTGCGGGACAGGTACAGGATGGCAACAATTACTGCCCGAGTTACACCAGGAACGCACAATACCTCCATCAGTCCTTAGACTGTCCGCAATAGGTTGAGAGAGGCTGGACTGAGGGCTTGTAGGCCAGTTGTAAGGAAGGTCCTCACCAGACATCACCGGCAACAACGTTGCCTTTCGGCACAAACCCACCGTCGCTGGACCAGACAGGAATGGTAAAAAGTGCTCTTCACTGATGAGTCGTGGTTTTGTCTCACCAGGGGTGATGGTTGGATTTGCGTTTATCGTCGAAGGAATGAGTGTTACACCGAGGCTTGTACTCTGGAGCGGGATTGATTTAGAGGTGGAGGGTCCGTCATGGTCTGGGGCGGTGTGTCACAGCATCATCGGACTGAGCTTGTTGTCATTGCAGGCAATCTCAACGCTGTGCGTTACAGGGAAGACATCCTCCTCCCTCATGTGTTACCCTTCCTGCAGGCTCATCCTGACATGACCCTCCAGCATGACAATGCCACCAGCCATACTGCTCGTTCTGTGCGTGATTTCCTGCAAGACAGGAATGTCAGTGCTCTGCCATGGCCAGCGAAGAGCCCGGATCTCAATCCCATTGAGCACATCTGGGACCTCTTGGATCGGAGGGTGAAGGCTAGGGCCATTCCCCCCATAAATGTCCGGGAACTTGCAGGTGCCTTGGTGGAAGAGTAAGGTAACATCTCACAGCAAGAACTGGCAAATCTGGTACATTCCATAAGGAGGAGATGCACTACAATATTTAATGCAGCTGGTGGCCACACCAGATACTGACTGTTACTTTTGACCCCCCCCTTTGTTCAAGGACACATTATTCAATTTCTGTTAGTCACATGTCTGTGTAACTTGTTCAGTTTATGTCTCAGTTGTTGAATCTTGTTATGTTCATACAAATATTTACACATAAGTTGTAAATATTAAGTGTGCTGAAAATAAGTTGACAGTGAGAGGACGTTTCTTTTTTTGCTGAGTTTGTATTCAGAGGCTATATCCATACACACATACAGAGCACACACTTCTCTCCCGTCCCTATCTAATGGATCCATGTGGAGCAGCAGAGATAAAAGCAGACAGAAGGATCAATTTAGTTGATCTATGAAAGATATTAGTAATGACATTTATGAATATTTTATGGAACGTAGAGAATGTCATCATACATTTTTATCTAGGGAAATGAGGCAGGAATATAAAACAAACAGTATTAAACTTTGAACATGGCCCCCCATGTCAAACGAATTGTGCCCAAGAAGAAAAAGAGACAGGGAGGAGAGCACTTTGTCATCCCCTGGCTATTTCTGCGCCTGAGGAAGTGGAGAAGTCCACCGTAATTAGCACTAGCATTGAACAGCAACAGCACACAGACAGAGTGGGGACTCCCAGAAAGTCACTGCCATCAATATGTTTATCTGCATATTGATCGTTCCCCACAGGCCGTGTTCTACTGATTGTCGTGCATTAAACTAAAAGCCAGCAAAATGATTCACATGCATTATGTGGAGCCCGTCATTAACATGGTGCATTTACAAGGGTTTCATATGGCTGGAGACTCTGTATCCTTCTACCTCGGGACAAGATCCACTCCAAATGGAGACAGGGGAGACATGAAACACCAGCCTCATCACACTCTCCTAGTCTCGCTGTGTTGTCTCATTCCACTGCCATATTCTCTATTGCTGCAAAGTTCCCTAGTTCTCTTGGAACGCTAGAAAGCTGCTTTGTTCTCTCTCTGTTTTTACATAATAGCCAGTGAACTTGGGTTTTCCCCGGTGTATTCGTGTCATGACAGGTGAGGGCTATGAAAGGCCAGCTGAACCTTGCACAGATGGCCTGACAAAAATAGAAATGAAGAGATATGCTCCTTTTCAAAGGGTTGGCGCTCAGGTATCGGCGCATGCAGATATAGGGCTAACGGCTGACATCTTTACATAACATTTAAATAACGGATGTCCTTTCATGCATGGCGACAGGTAGCCGAGCGGTTAGAGCGTTGGGCCAGTAGCCGGAAGATTGTTGGTTCAAATACCTGAGCCGACAAGGTAAAAATTATTTTGATGTGCCCTCAAAGCAAGGCACTTAACCCTAATTTGCTCCATTGGTACCCTACTACTATGGCTGACCCTGTAAAACAACACATTTCACTGGACCTATCCGGTGTATGTGACAATAAAACATTTTTGCTACACTTTCTACAGAATTTCATTTAAAAGAGGCTGCATTTTCCTGCATATTTTGTGCTGATCCTGACAGTTTTGCATATAGGACAAGGAAGGCGTGAAAAAAGATCTGGATACAATGTTCGGCCATTTAGAAGTCAAAGAGTCCTCTCTGACKTGTTTTTTACAGTTGATTTAATGCCATGGATTGATGTCAAGCACGTGTGCTGCAAAGCGCACGCCCCATTGCTGTCACATACACAACTTACCATACTTTTAAATGTGTGAGTGGTTCCGTGTCTCGGCTACACTTGACACTAAGACCTCTGGACACCAAATTACCATCAACACCACCAGACTACGAGTTTAGGGTTGGCGTCTCTCACTGTCAGCGAAAGTGGCCATCATGGGAGGGGAGCGAGGCAGGGGTGTTAAAAAGCGTGGAGGGGAGGGAACTTCGTATTCAAATGGCACCTGTTGCCAATGTGCAAATGCAAGCTGGGGGAATAATTACAGTGATTTGCAGGAGGAGACGAGTGTGGGGGTAATTGCAGTGTCTTGCCAGAGCAGGGGAGAGGAGAGAACGAGGTGCTGCAATCTCATCCCTCAGAGGGAGCTCTGGCAAACCGCACGGATACAGGCCATGCTTCCTGGCTGCCACCACATCAAAGGGCCACAGCACAAGACACCCACCGTAATTAACTCCCTGTTGCCATGGCAACGCCTAGCCAAGTGATAGTGCCGCTGACAGAGGCCCACTGTTGGCCTTCTCTTCTTATTAGGCGCAGAGAGAAGAAGCACAAACATTAGGAATGATAATCAGAGAAACCTAATGGGTCTGATGTCCAGGTGCCTGGCAGTAAACACACTGCCTGGCATTCCAAGAACCCCCCCCCGATCTTCTTCTTATGGATCGCCTTTAATAAAAAACACTCGCCTGCCTCCCCTCACTCACTTAGCTCTGCTGTCTTGCCATCACTTCAGCCATTACAAATGATGTTATTTAGTAAACGTCTGAGCCGACACCCTCAGGGGAGAGCTTGATGGAGAGAATGTATAATATCACATCACGCATTAGCGCGAGGTAAAGCGTCAATGATTGGTGTTAAGGTTTTCATTACACAAAATGAGTAATTGCTTGTCATTTGGAGCTGGCATATCCCACAATCGTCCTCACTTCTGTGCCATCAATCAAGCGTTTAACTGCTGACGACCAGGCCCACATGTAAAGCAGGGGGCGCCACAATGCACGGGGGAAACATTGTTTGCTTCGTTACTCCAAGTAGCTCCACTCAAGTGGATGGAAGGAGGGGAGGAAATGGGAGCGGATGTGGTCTTGCTTTCCTGAGCAGCACTTCATTCTCCAGTCCATAACGTGTCATCCAACGCTCTAATGTAGCTCACAAAGCATATAGGGGCGCAGACAATAAACTCTATATTAGACTCATATTGTACCATCCGTATCCTTGGAGTGTGTGGAGACACACACACAGACTGCACCACACACACACACACAACACAACACACACACACACACACCACACACACAACACCACACACACACACATACACATACACATACACACACACACACACACACACACACACAAAGGCAGATGCTTGACTCAAGCTTAAAATTGTAGAAGATTCTTGGTCGACTGTAAACTAGGACAATTCCAAGTCCCTACATACCTATAGTTCCATAAGGCCTACTCCTGACTGTGCTGCTGAGTAGCTGGAGTGGTGTCATTACATTTGTCTGTGGCTGCACAGGTCACCAGTCTCTGAGCTCCGGTGAGTTATTGGCCCTCCTACTTTGCTCATGACCATGAGGGCATTGGAAACAGCGAATCGGCACAAAAACTCCCACTCATCTCCACCTATCTGTGGGATGGGATGGCGGAGGGAGGGTGGGATAGGAGAGGGAGGTGGTGAGGGGGGGTACCAGCGCGCCAGTCAAGCAAATGATTTGCTCAGTAAAGTAAAAGTGGAACAACAGTAAAAAGCCCATCCAGGGCAGAGCCCATCCCTCTCCAACCAAATCTCCTGCTTGGTTTGACAGTAATGGAGCTCCATGTTCAAGGAGAGAGAGCTACTAATGTACTGTTACTGGGATGGAATGGCAATAAAGCCTGGAATAATTGGAAATACTGCAAGGAGATGCATACGTATGGATCATGATGATGAAATAGTGGTGAAATGGTCTAGTGGAGAGCTTAAAATACATTTATATATTTTTTAGGAAATGTTAAATAATTGATGTATGTACTGTAACTACAAATAAGTATAAAATAATATTTGATATTATTATATTGATGAATTTGGATAAATCTGATCACAACAGCTAGTCTCACAACATGTGCATCAGCGGCTGCCCAGTTTGTTTACCGATGCTGCACCAACATGTACAGGGATTTCTGAAACCTTAATATCCTGCTGGAAGACTGGCAGGGTGTGGGGGCCAAGGAGCAGCCGGAGCCCCGAGTCCAGAGTAAACAGTGTGGCCAGAGCAGGGAGCAGGGTGAGATGAGAGGAGCCTGAGAGGAGAGGAGAGCCAGATCAATAGCTTAATGGAATTAGCTTGGCTTTGAAACATGCCTGCCAATCATATTTACTGAGGGCTGTTTGCCATGGAGCGCTGCTCAATATTTAAAGGCCAGCCGCACTGCGAAGGAATCTGATTGGTTCTTTAACACGGCGGCAGCTGTCCGAGGTCATTTACCTCTGAAGGAATAGAAATGAGAAAAAGAAGCCCTTGTTAAAGTTGGAGTCTGGAGGCACCSCTTTCTTTTTCCCTTTCTTTCTGTTTGTTTCATTTTTTTCTAGATCCTTTTTTAGCCCACAGATAGATTTATGCAGAATTAAAATTGTAATTTAAACCACATAGTACTGGTGTAAATCACAATTTATTCATGAAGGGTTGTGGGAATCTCGGAAGCCCTTTCTTTATGCCGTTCTACCAAACCCATAAAGTCCAGTTTAGATCTGAAACAGCCAGCTAGGCACTTAGACTTTCATACTTACGTCAACGCTATGGTTCTGTCTTTAATGGGGTACAGAGAGTTCCTATAAACTACAGGCCTATAATGGGCTCCCAGTACCTCACTCCAGTACCAAAGATACACCTAACACCTGTCCTGAAACAACTCCTAGACATACCCTCCACTCACTTGGGTAGATCTGAAAGAATTTGCTAGAAATGTAGGTACAAGCAATGAGCAATAGCTGCTCCACTGTAATATTGTAGTTGCTCAACCAGGGAATTTTCTTTATAAGGCTCACACCTATTCAGTCCTCACATATACACGTTTCTAGTGGGTAGGGCCTAGTGCAGGGCTATTCAACTATATTCTTAAGGGGGCCAGATTTGAAAAATGTATTTACAGGGAGGCCAGACATTTTCTACATGGGACTACCGTTATAACAAACAATGCACAAACACAATTATAATTTTATGAAGCACATTTATTCAAATTAAATGTTGCTAAAAGTTCATTTTAAGTCCATTAAGGTTAGCCTAATTATGTGCATCAAATTGTTTAAATAATGGATCATGTGTACTTGTAAAACAGTTGACCCGCATCACATTCATTCATTTCTACTTTCCTGTCCATTTTACATACATAGCT
Organism: Salvelinus sp. IW2-2015; assembly: GCF_002910315.2. Classification (NCBI taxonomy): domain Eukaryota; kingdom Metazoa; phylum Chordata; class Actinopteri; order Salmoniformes; family Salmonidae; genus Salvelinus; species Salvelinus sp. IW2-2015. The sequence goes on from NC_036856.1 coordinate 14,396,220, forward strand.
TCCTCTTTTGTTTTTATCTACACATAGGACATATTTTCTGCTTGGCATATCTCATTATTCTGTTCTCTTTTCTATTTCTTTATCATTTCGTTATTTTCCCTTTTTTTACACATAGAAACCTTTTATGCATGGCTTATCTCAGTTGACTAGCTTTTATAGAAAAGTCTCTCTCTCCCCGCATCAGTAGAGAACGGGTCACTAAAACAAACTGCACCACCTCTGTGGGGACTTAATCTGATCAAATCTCATTGCAAAGTTAGATGTCATTTTATTTAAAAACTCAGACGTCACGAGAGTGATCTGTACTGATGATGACTGAATAAAATTGCGGCAGTGTAGGGAAATGGAACGTTTTGTTTGGCCTCAAATCAGAGGGGAAAATACTTGTATTTTGACTATAAGTCCGTTTTTCTATCATGTCAATAACTGTTTAATCCCTCCCCTGTATTCCCAAATTAACTCCATTCAATTGATTGAAGATTTCACCCCCCCCCAAAAAAATCTGGTATGAACTCGTCATCAAGCATTTTCTCTAGCACAGGACGTTGGTGGCACCTTAATTGGGGAGGACGGGCTCATGGTAATGACTGGAGGGGAATCAGTGGAATAGTATCAAATACATCAAACACATGGTTCCCAGCCATTATTAAGAGCCGTTCTCCCCTCAACTGCCTCCACTGTTCTCTAGATATGTGTTGGCTTTCTTGTAGCGGCAATTGCGGAAAAAAGCAACTATCTCCTCCCTAAACGCACATAGGTAGCTCTCTTGAGAGCATTATTACCCTTGCTTGGCCACCGAACATCATTATGTAAAAGTAGATAATGATGCTCAGCAGACTACGAAACAAGRGATGCTGCAGGCTAGATGTTGATCGGATAAACTTTATGATAGCCATAACTGAATCCGTGGTGTTTTTTTAAAACTCACCTCTGGTGTATCAGACAGTGTAGTGATCTCATCTGCAGTGAAAGAGCCGATAGGCGGGAAGACAGACCCTGTACCCCTGTTAGTAGCTCTGATTGGCTGTAACTGTTATGTTGGGTGATATTGATTGACAGCAATTAATGGGTGGGACTACAAGAAAACAGAATCTCCCATTGGAGAATATTGAACGAGGGCTCCTTTTGGAACTAAACATCGGATTTTTGCGGGGATTTTTGCGGGATTTTTAAAATTAATGTTCAGAATTTATCAAAGGGTCTTTTAAATTGATAAACAGGCTGAATCTGGCCCGCGGGCCGCCTGTTGAATAGCCCTGGCCTAGGAGTTAATTTGGAGGCCCTATTGGGTCCAGTCAGTGACGGGCCTCCAAAATCTAGTCAGTAAGCCCACCACAGTGTGAAATCCATGCAGACCCCAACACCCTCCTCTGTGAAAAGCTCGATATGTGTCTCCTCTATGGGTGAAGGGCTACTGCCTTCAGACCCACTAACACGGGATGACAAGGGCCTAACGAGGGGAGTTAAATGGCCCCTGAGCCCCCACCGTACGGAGCAAAGACAGATCTGGACAGCCCTGCCGCACGGCCCCTCTCTGCCCCAGCTGACTGGCCACCAGGCTAGCCAAGTGGGCACGGCACACACAAATAGCCAAGCTCACCATGGGGATGGCATGCACCGACCGCGATTAAGAACATGGAACAGATGCCCACCTGCTCCTCCTAAACCTAGCTGTGCCAGGGTGCCCAGGGTCACTCTGGGGTGTCTTAATACGCTGTTTCCATCTGTTGCCTGGAAAGTGAAGGGCAGAGAAGTCCAAGTATACAGACATTTCCCTCTCTAAACCCAGCCCACCACCCCATCCTCCTCCTGCCCCGTTCCATCCGTCAGCTCCGGGAGAAAATTGATGGAATAACACAATGTCTGCCTCTTCCTTTTGAGTCCTCACATCGACTGAGCAGATCCCTGACTTTCAGCTGACAAACTAGTATTGTACATTAGCACAATGAAGGAACAAGGGGCGAGCAAAGACGACAAAGCTACTCAGCATGTCTCCTTTGATTCGCCTCAATCTTTCCCATTTATCAAAAACAGGGCTGTCTGGAAATGTTTGTATTTGCACACAACCTAAAGAGCAGACAGGAAAAAGGCTGGTCATCAGCGGAGTGAGTCGTGTTGACACATGGAATAATACATTGGTAAATACATATATTTCAACCCATGTCTATCAAACGAACGGCAGTGAGATTACTTCTGTAGTGCTAAATGATTATTATCAGCACAAAGGCTCTCTTTATTTTGATTGCCTTGTAAATAAACTTGCTTGTCATTACTTTTCAAGCCAATTACATGGTGCCTAATGGCAGCGCTTAATTAGCACACACTCTGCTGGAAAGAGAGAGACCGAGGAAAGAAAAGAGAAAATGTTGGTAGGGGACGAGGGAGGCAGCACATTTTCTGTCTAATTATACAGGCGACATGTTATTCGCAGGGGGCTCACAATGCCGGGCGGGCGGCGGTCGCCCCACCCTGACAACGGACCACTCAGCGGGGGTGACCCGGACCTCCTAACAGCACTTCAGCAGCTGGAGGACAGGAAACAGCAGAACACCGCATGTAGCACGACCCGAGAGGAGGAGACTGCTCCTCATCCACCCCTCCACTCACACCTCCACTCAGTCATCTCAGGCAAACACAGCTACTGATGGATTTATTTGTTCCCCACCGATCAACGTTATTTTCTATATCTTCTTGTCTCGCTTTGTGTTTTTTGTGCTACAATCACACTGTTTTGATGTCCCTATCTCCCCGGTCTTTCCCTGCCTGTCCTTAAAGGCCCTGTGCAGTAAAAGACGTGATTTGCTTGTGTTTTATATATATTTCTACACTACACTATACAGTTGAAGTTGGAAGTTTACATACACCTTAGCCAAATACATTTCAACTCAGTTTTTCACAATTCCTGACATTTAATCCTAGTAAAAAATCCCTGTCTTAGGTCAGTTAGGATCACCATTTTATTTTAAGAATGTGAAATGTCAGAATAATAGTAGAGAGAATTATTTATTTCAGCTTTTATTTCTTTCATCACATTCCCAGTGGGTCAGAAGTTTACATACACTCAATTAGTATTTGGTAGCATTGCCTTTAAATTGTTTAACTTGGGTCAAACGTTTCGGGTAGCCTTCCACAAGCTTCCCACAATAAGTTGGGTGAATTTTGGCCCATTCCTCCTGACAGAGCTGGTGTAACTGAGTCAGGTTTGTAGGCCTCCTTGCTCGCACACACTTTTTCAGTTCTGCCCACAAATTTTCTATAGGATTGAGGTCAGGGCTTTGTGATGGCCACTCCAATACCTTGACTTTGTTGTCCTTAAGCCATTTTGCCACAACGTTGGAAGTATTCTTGGGGTCATTGTCCATTTGGAAGACCCATTTGCGACCAAGCTTTAACTTCCTGACTGATGTCTTGATATGTTGCTTCAATATATCCACATAATTTTCCTTCCTCTTGATGCCATCCATTTTGTGAAGTGCACCAGTCCCTCCTGCAGCAAAGCACCCCCACAACATGATGCTGCCACCCCCGTGCCTCAAGGTTGGGATGGTGTTCTTCGGCTTGCAAGCGTCCCCCTTTTCCCTCCAAACATAACGATGGTCATTATGGCCAAACAGTTCCATTTTTGTTTCATCAMACCAGAGGACATTTCTCAAAAAAGTARGATCTTTGTCCCCATGTGCAGTTGCAAACTGTAGTCTGTCTTTTTTATGGKGGTTTTGGAACAGTGGCTTCTTCCTTGCTGAGCGGCCTTTCAGGTTATGTCGATATAGGACTCGATATAAGACTCGTACCTGTTTCCTCCAGCATCTTTACAAGGTCCTTTACTGTTGTTCTGGGATTGATTTGCACTTTTCGCACCAAAGCACGTTAATCTCTAGGACACAGAACACGTCTCCTTCCTGAGTGGTATGATGGCTGTATGGTCCCATGGTGTTTATACCTGCGTACTATTGTTTGTACAGATGAACGTGGTACCTTCAGGCGTTTAGAAATTGCTCCCAAGACTGAACCAGACTTGTGGAGGTCTACAATTTGTTTTCTGAGGTCTTGGCTGATTTATTTTGATTTTCCCATGATGTCAAGCAAAGAGGCACTGTGTTTGAAGGTAGACCTTGAAATACATCCACAGATACACCTCCAATTGACTCAAATGATGTCAATTAGCCTATCAGATGCTTCTAAAGCCATTACATCATTTTCTGGAAGTGCCTATAGTTTGTTAACAAGACATTTGTAGAGTGGTTGAAAAACAAGTTTTAATGACTCCAACCTAAGTGTATGTAAACTTCTTGRTCTTTGCTAAGAAGCAATTCTTGTACCTTTTTGACCATTTTAATTGAAAACAATCACAGTAAGMTAATTGTTACTCAGAAATTATTCAATATGGGAAAAAGAGCTGCATTGGACCATTTAAAGAACCATAAAAAGTAGTCTGTTTTTACTAAAAGTTAATAAAAGTGATCGTGCCTCTGCCTCTGCCACTGCTGTCGTGGCAGTGGTTCACATAAGAATACAAGGTGAACATCATGTAGCAGATTGCCAGGACTACTCTCTATCATCATAATACGACATGATGCTCTTTGACAGAATGCTCTTTGGAATGGGAAGGAATACCCTACTATTACTAGGAGATGTTCTAGCCATGGGAACAGCTCCCCGCATATGGCATTGTTATGTACTGGAAGAGCTAGTCTAGTATTCGCAAATCACATTCTTCAAGCACCCTTATATACTCAGAGTCAATGGAGGGGCATAAAAAAGCTACCAAACAGCTGCGACCATCACCATCACCTTTTAGTGAGGGCTCTGCTCGGAGACGCTAAAGAAAGCGTGAAAGATGTTAAAGAGGAAGGGAAAAACACCGCAACTATGTCCAAACTGGCAAGGCTATTTGGCTATTACAAGCCATTACAGGATGTTAAAAATGTCCCTTCAGCGCACACGGTGGCGGTGGCGTTATCGGCCCGGACCCATCTGACGTGCTGGGCTTGTGATTACAGCCATGTTAAGGGCTGAGAGAGAGAAAGATCTGTATGCTGCGAGATTACAGACTGGTCATTTACAGAAAGGGAGGGAGGGAAGGGGAAAGGGGTGGTTGGGGTGGCTGTGAGTTTAGTATAAGAAACCTGCCAGCATAATCGTGTTTTCCTTATCCTAGCCTGCATCAGCCTCATTTTTGCGACAGTTTGGGTCTTATCTGCTGCCATTCTATCCCTATCCGGTCCAATCAAATTTGCTCCGGCTAGGGGGATTGGCAGGGAAGGGAGGGATACAGGACTGATAAGAGCGAAACTTGTAGTTTTTATTTTATGTGAGTTTTTTTTTCTAATTTGAAATTACCGGTTTGCTTGAAACGCTTATCTCACTGGCATAAGCGGGTTGTCATGCTGTGGAGGCAGGCTGGACGGTCGGGGCCAGGGTGGGCTGGGCTGGTGGGAAGGGATAGCAGAATGTGTTGCTGCTGGAGGGAGCCTGAGCTCCACTTAATAGTAATCATATGATGTATCAGTCTCCTACAGGAGAGCTCAGCTGTAGGACTGTACTGCAGACCCACCTCTATGCATACACACACATACAGAATATATACGCATACACACACACATATATATATACAGTTGAAGTCGGAAGTTTACATACACTTAGGTTGGAGTCATTAAAACTTGTTTTCAAACCACTCCACACATTTCTTGTTAACAAACATAGTTTTGGCAAGTCGGTTAGGACATCTACTTTGTGCATGACACAAGTCATTTTTTACAGACAGATTATTTGACTTATAATTCACTGTATCACAATTCCAATGGGTCAGAAGTTTACATACACTAAGTTGACTGTGCCTTTAAACAGCTTGGAAAATTCRAGAAAATTATGTCATCGCTTTAGAAACTTCTGATAGGCTAATTGACATCATTTGAGTCAATTGGAGGTGTACCTGTGGATGTATTTCAAGGCCTACCTTCAAACTCAGTGCCTCCTTGCTTGACATCATGAGAAAATCAAAAGAAATCAGCCAAGACCTCAGAAAACAAATTGTAGACCTCCACAAGTCTGGTTCATCCTTGGGAGCAATTTCCAACAGCCTGAAGGTACCACGTTCATCTGTACAAACAATAGTACGCAYGTATAAACACCATGGGACCARACAGCCATCATACCYCTCAGGAAGGAGACGCGTTCTGTCTCCTAGAGATMAACYTYCTTTGGTGCGAAAAGTGCAAATSAATCCCAGAACAACAGCAAAGGACCTTGTGAAGATGCTGYAGGAAACAGGTACAAAAGTATCTATATCCACAGAAAAACGAGTCCTATATCCACATAACCTGAAAGGCCGCTCAGCAAGGAAGAAGCCACTGCTCCAAAACCTCCATAAAAAAAGCCAGACTACGGTTTGCAACTGCACATGGGGACAAAGATCATAATTTTTTGAGAAATGTCCTCTGGTCTGATGAAACAAAAATAGAACTCATTGGCCATAATGACCATCGTTATATTTGGAGGAAAAAGCGMGAGGCTTGCAAGCCAAGGAACACCATCCCAACRGTGAAGGACGGGGGTGGCAGCATCATGTTGTGGGGGTGCTTTGCTGCAGGAGGGACTGGTACACTTCACAAAATAGATGGCATCATGAGGACAGAAAATTATGTGGATATATTGAAGCAATATCTCAAGACATCAGTCAGGAAGTTAAACCTTGGTCGCAAATGGGTCTTCCAAATGTACAATGACCCCAAGAATACTTCCAAAGTTGCGGCAAAATGGCTTAAAGACAACAAAGTCAAGGTATTGGAGTGGCCATCACAAAGCCCTGACCTCAATCCCATAGAAAATTTGTGGGCAGAACTAAAAAAGCGTGTGCAAGCAAGGAGGCCTACAAACCTGACTCAGTTACACCAGCGCTGTCAGGAGGAATGGACCAAAATTCACCCAATTTATTGTGGGAAGCTTGTGGAATGCTACCTGAAACGTTTGACCCAAGTTAAACAATTTAAAGGCAATGCTACCAAATACTAATTGAGTGTATGTAAACTTCTGACCCACTGGGAATGTGATGAAAGACATAAAAGCTGAAATAAATAATTCTCTCTACTATTATTCTGACATTTCACATTATTAAAATAAAGTGGTGATCCTAACTGACCTAAGACAGGGAATATTTACTAGGATTACATGTCAGGAATTGTGAAAAACTGAGTTTAAATGTATTTGGCTAAGGTGTATGTAAACGTCCGACTTCAACTGTATATATATACACATATGCACAAACACGGACACACATACACATACTGACATACACACAAACAAATGCACAAACACACACAATCACACTTACTGTTACGTGTAAACACACAGACGTACAAGCACAAACATACACACAACCTTGGACCCCAGCTCTCTCTCCTTCCCTGTCTAACACACCTCAGTACTATTGTGTAACAGAAGCCAGTCTGCAGGCTTTCATATCTGCAGTGAATGCCGCTGGAGTTCCCATTTTATGCGAATTCATCTCTGCCCCATGAAAAAAGCTGTCACCGCCAAGCCTCAAAATATCCCTTGCCATTTACCTAGCATTAGTCATGCATTTCTGTGAAGAATAGGTTTGAAAAGCACACACGGCCATGCAAATGTATGTGTGTATATCACATTTGGTATATAAAGAATGTATGTAGTTCTGTGCATTTGAGAGAACTTGTGTGTATGTGCATTTACAGTGTGTGTGTGAAGGGGCGGGGTTGTATGTTCCCTCTCCAACAAACACAGCAAGCAATCCCGTGCTCATTGGTTGGGTAAATAATTCCTTTGAAAATAAATAAAAAATCCCTTTGAAAGCAAAATTGAATAAGCACACATTATTAAATCCTCAACTTATGGAAAGAGCTTCGGGGCATGGAGATAGGCTCGCATTTTACAGTTATATTTTCTTAAAGAATCAATGAAAGAAATACATCTGCATTGGCCTTGAAAACGGAGACTTTTCTCAACTCCATGTAAAGTTATAAACTCAGCAAAAAAAGAAACGCTCCTTTTTCAGGACCCTGTCTTTCAAAGATCATTTGTAAAAATCGAAATAACTTCACAGATTTTCATTGCAAAGGTTTTAAACACTGTTTCCCATGCTTGTTCAATGAACCATAAACAATTAATGAGCATGCAACTGTGGAACGGTCATTAAGACAGTAACAGTTCACAGACGGTAGGCAATTAAGGCCACAGTTATYAAAACTTAGGACACTAAAGAGGCCTTTCTACTGATTCTGAAAAACACAAAAAGAAAGATGCCCAAGGTCCCTGCTCAACTGCGTGAACGTGCCTTAGGCATGCTGCAAGGAGGCATGAGGACTGCAGATGTGGCCAGGGCAATAAATTGCAATGTGTCTTAGTACTGTCCGTACTAAGACAGCGCTACAGGGAGAAAGGACGGACAGCTGATCGTACTCGCAGTGGCAGACCACGTGTAACAACATCTGCACAGGAACGGTACATCCGAACATCACACCTGCGGGACAACAACTGCCCGAGTTACACAAGGAACGCACAATCCCTCCATCAGTGCTCAGACTGTCTGCAATAGGCTGAGAGAGGCTGGACTGAGGGCTTGTAGGCCTGTTGTATGGCAGGTCCTCACCAGATATCACCGGCAACAACGTCGCCTATGGGCACAAACCCACTGTTGCTGGACCAGACAGGACTGGCAAAAAGTGCTCTTCACTAATGAGTCGCGGTTTTGTCCAACCAGGGGTGATGGTCGGATTCGCGTTTATTGTTGAAGGAATGAGCGTTACACCGAGGCCTGTACTCTGGAGCGGGATCGATTTGGCGGTGGAGGGTCCGTCATGGTCTGGGGCGGTGTGTCACAGCATCATCGGACTGAGCTTGTTGTCATTGCAGGCAATCACAACGCTGTGCGTTACAGGGAAGACATCCTCCTCCCGCATGTGTTACCCTTCCTGCAGGCTCATCCTGACATGACCCTCCAGCATGACAATGCCACCAGCCATACTGCTCYTTCTGTGCGTGATTTCCTGCAAGACAGGAATGTCAGTGTTCTGCCACAGCCAGCGAAGAGCCCGGATCTCAATCTCATTGAGGGCCATTCCCCCCAGAATTTTCCAGGAACTTGCAGGTGCCTTGGTGGATGAGTGAGGGAACATCTCACAGCAAGAACTGGCAAATCTGGGTGCAGTACATGAGGAGGAGATGCACTGCAGTACTTAATGCAGCTGGTGGCCACACCAGATACTGACGGTTACTTTTGATTTTGACCCCTCCATTATTCAATTTCTGTTAGTCTGTGGAATGTCTGTGGAACTTGTTCAGTTAATGTCAGTTGTTAAATCTTGTTATGTTCATACAAATATTTACACACGTTAAGTTTGCTGAAAATAAAGACAGTTGACAGTGAGACATTTCTTTTTATGCTGAGTTTATGTATGCATAAAGAAGATCAGAATAATTTAAAATTTTAACATTTATGTCATGTAGCAGATGTTCTTATCCAGAGCGACTTACAGTTGAAATTAGGGTTAAGTGCCTTGCTCAAGTGCACATCGACAGAGCCTTGTCGGCTTGATGATTCGAACCAGCAACCTTTCAGTTACCTGCCTCCATCATATTCGAATCTAAACAACACAGTGTACTTTATATAGGCAAATCCTCAGACTGCAATATGTTTCAAATATGCATTCTCGTGCATATCTCTGTAAATGCACACCATCTTTGTTTTTAATGCAATATAAAGGTAGGCAAATGTAAAATAAATTACATATTGATTCAAATGATTGTTAATTTAGGAAGCTCAATTTCTACTCTCATATTAGACAATTTCCTTTTGCATGTCTGTTCATTCATGTAGACACTATAGAATATCATGTAGGACTATGTATTACTGTTGTCTCTTGTATCAAAATATACAATTGCTGTGAGAGAAAATCATGCCGCAATGATGTAGTTTTCCTTGACCTGTAACCTTTTCAAACTACTGTCATTCCTCATCTCTGTTCACTAGTAGAACTGCGGTATAGCTGGGTATTTGCCTTGCCAAATTGAAAAGAGAGACAATGTGTTATGCAGGGGTGAGCAATTAGAGACAATGTGTTATGCAGGGGTGAGCAATTAGAGACAATGTGTTATGCAGGGGTGTGCAATTAGAGACAATGCGTTTATGCAGGGGTGAGCAATTAGGAGCAATGTGTTATGAAGGGGGAGCAATTAGAGACAATGCGTTATGCAGGGGTGAGCAATTAGAGACAATGCGTTATGCAGGATGAGCAATTAGAGACAATGCGTTATGCAGGGGTGAGCAATTAGAGACAATGCGTTATGCAGGGATGAGCAATTAGAGACAATGCGTTATGCAAGGGTGAGCAATTAGAGCAATGCGTTATGCAGGGATGAGCAATTAGAGACAATGCGTTATGCAAGGGTGAGCAAATTAAGACAATGCATTATGCAGGGGTGAGCAATAGAGACAATGCGTTATGCAGGGGTGAGCAATTAGAGACAATGTGTTATGCAGGGGTGAGCAATTAGAGACAATGCGTTATGCAAGGGTGGCAATTAGAGACAATGCGTTATGCAAGGGTGAGGCAATTAGAGACAATGCGTTATGCAGGGTGAGCAATTAAGAGCAATGTGTTATGCAGGGTGAGCAATTAGAGACAATGCGTTATGCAAGGGTGAGCAATTAGAGACAATGCGTTATGAAGGGTGAGCAATTAGAGACATGAGTTATGCAGGGGTGAGCAATTAGAGACATGCGTTATGCAGGGGTGAGCAATTCGAGACAATGCGTTATGCAGGGGTGAGCATTAGAGACAATGTGTTATAGCAAGGGTGAGCAATTAGAACAATGCGTTATGCAGGGTGAGCAATTAGAGACAATGGTTAAGCAAGGGTGAGCAATTAGAGACAATGTGTTATGCAATTAGAGACAATGCGTTATGCAGGGTGAGCAATTAGAGACAATGCATTATGCAGGGGTGAGCAATTAGAGAAATGCGTTATGCAGGGGTGAGCAATTAGAGAATGTATACACATTATTGATTTCCCAAAACACTGAATGGGCTGAAATCAGTTTTGAGTTGCATGTTATGGCATGTTACTTTCTCGACAACATTTTTGGAGGCCAAATATGGTGCGTTATGAATCGCAAATAGTTGCGAGATAAGCAAGGCTGCAAATTGTCTATATTTGGGCATAACGAACATTAGATAATGCAATCACGTTATGCAGTTGCACTTCAAAGTATTTACTGCAGCGGCCCCTGGGGTAGGATTTAAAACTCAGAATAAATGCTTCTATGGATGAGGCAGTATATCTAATCTGCTGGAGATGACACACAAATTCTCTGTTAGGTCCAGGTGAAGGTTAACATAGCTCCACAGGGCATCAACCTCAATGACATAAGCATGACAGACGAGAGAGAGAGCGAGAGAGAAAGAGAGAAAGAGAGAGAGAGAGAGAGAGAGAGAGCGATGGGGGAGAATCGAAGGCGAGACAGGGAGCGAGAAACATAAAGAAATTGATGGAGAGAGAGTGAGAAGGAAGCAAAGGACAGAGAGATTAAAGATAATGAATAAGGAGAGAGAGAGGGAGAGAGAGTGAAAAGGAGAGAGAGAGGGAGAGAGAGTGAAAAGGAGAGAGAGGGAGAGATAATGAAAAGGAGAGAGAGAGGGAGAGAGAGTGAAAAGGAGAGAGAGGGAGAGATAATGAAAAGGAGAGAGAGGGAGAGAGAGTGAAAGAGCAAGTAAGAGAAGATGAGGCTGAGATACATCAATAGAAAGTGTTACCATGGCAACATATCATTTCAGAACTTCACTGTCATGTTGTTATTTCTTTTTTAGTTTTACTCCTCTAATGCCGACTAGATGCAGCCCGCAGCGTGCATTTGTATCACGGCCGTGTTCTTTAAATGTATTTCTTTATGTCTAAATGTAGGAGTGGCAACCTTTTCCCATGAACAATGTGTCGTGCAGTATGTCAACCTGTTGTTTCCAAATGAGACGGGCCAAATCACAGGAGTGAATGGATTAGGCAAACAATGTTCAATCAGCGAAAATGGCACTCGCCCGCTGATTTTGGGAAAGTCTCCCCATGCAATCATCACAATTCAATCATTTAGAGGCGAAGGGCACACACGAAACAACTATCTTGCTCTTTGTCACACACACTCCCGCGCACGGACACACACACACACACACACGTAAATACCCAAACCCACCGCACAAAATAAATGGTAATCTCGATCACAAAACCTCCATTGTATACTCTCAACCACAGAAACCATCCGCCATTTCCTATGCTCTTAGTTAGTTTCTCTCATGTGTACGGTACATCTCCCCTCACAGGGAATAAATAAAAAGGGAGGTACAGCTGATGCTCTAATCACCCTGGATACATGCAATACATTTTTCAGCTGGAGAGAAGCTGCCATCTTCCCTGTGACCAGATGGCGTCATTACCGCACTAAGGCTGAGTGATTACACCGCGCAGACTGAGGGAAACAATGGCTGATATTTCTATAAGCATCCTGCCACCCTCGCTCTCTTCATCCCTCCCTCTCTTTCTTCCTCCTGGATGGAAAGATAATTAACACTGAGAAGAGTAAAAGGGTGTTTGGTGGGAGGGGGGGTGTGTGGTAATTCCATGACAGGTTGAGATAGGGGGCTAGCAGGAAGCCGACAGGGTGGCATGGTCACGCCGCATCAGCGGGGGCTTTTGTTGCCAGGCAATCTTGTCAATCCAGGCTGGCGAGAGAGAGGGAGCCGTGAGTGAAGTAATCTCTAAGACAAAGGTCAACAAGTTTAGAGTCGTGATGGAGGGAGCCGTGACACACCTGTCACATCTCCAATAGAGGAAGCGCCAAGATGGAGGGAGAGAGAGAGAGAGGGATGGAGGGAGAGAGAGAGAGGGAMGGAGGGAGAGAGAGAGAGGGAMGGAGGGAGAGAGAGAGAGAGGGATGGAGGGAGAGAGAGAGGGATGGAGGGAGAGAGAGGGGGCATTAAGGAGTCCGAGAAAAGCCGATGGAATGAACGGAATGAAAAAAGGCATTACAGAGGCTTGAGTCAGACAAATATGAAAGAACTAAAAGATAAAGGGAGGGAGCTCAAGCAGCCAGCGGTTTGAAACACAAAAGAAAAGAGAAGAAAAGATGGGAGGGGAGGAGGAGGAATAGTGCTGGAACCCGCATCTCCTGTAGGGATTTTGGGGGGGGGTTCAGATTTTGTTATTTTTCCTTTTCATAGTCAATTTCGTTTGCTAGACCATGAGCTGGGTAAAAAAAAACTCCCTCCTCCCCCGCTGTCGTCAATAGAGCAGTGTGATATCATGTTCAAGGCCCAGCGAAAGATAACGAACACACAAACGTCACGTACACACACAGGCACATCCACACAGATGGGTATTACATGATGTCTGCATTATGAATATGCACAGTCATTCATTAACGTTTAGATTGCCATGTAATGTAACTGGCTAAGAACGTGATATAGTTTCTTTCGCACCTTGACGTCTTTACACATCACACATACTGTTCACACACACGTTTGTATGTCCCTACATTTAACTCCTTCAGTACCACATCAATCTCTATTCATCCTTCACAAAGCCAGCTACAGCCAAACACGGTTGCTTTCTTTCCTCTAACTCTATTGCATGCCTGCAGTCACTATTCCCTTTTCACTTCTCAATCTTTCTTTCTCTCTTTCTTTGCATCTCATCTCTGTCCTTTTTCCCTCCATCTTCCTGGCTCGGCTCCTCACCCCAGCCTACATGGCGTACGTGAACCACTCCATAGTTGTTTTGGCTGATGTGCAGCCAACAAGCCAGGACAATTCTAATTAACCTTAACTAGTGTTACAGGTTTTGGTTTTTCCATTTATGTTTTGAGGTAGGACTTTAGCACGTAGGGCTAACAGTACGTGTTACACCTGTACTGGTGTCCATCTTGTTAGTCGGAAGGTGTTTCACTTGTGCTGGCCCAGGTGCTATTTAAGAGTGGCTGGCCCAGTGCTCCAGTTGTCTAGAGAGATGTGGAGGGTCAACACATTTAGTTGGCGCTCCCTGTTTGATTTCTAGAAAGACAATCCTTTATCTGATCTTCCCTGTTTTTGTTTTGCTCCACTTCTTGGTTTGCTTGATGTCTTTAAGTCTGGTGGGTTTTTATTTTGTTTGCCTTTTCTTGGGCAAATTTAGTGGACGCTCATGGTGGATGTCTTTTAGGTTCCAGTTGTTGTTGCTAGTCAACTTTCAGTGGACACCCCCATGAGTATCTTTCAGAACCCCTCCTAAAACCCCACCTGTTTCCTTTTGGTTGTTATCAGTGACTGTTAGTTCCTTCTGTTTGAGCAACATTATTTGGTTTTCTTGCTGGGGAACGTAAACACTAGAAACAAAAAATGTTACTCCTACTTTCATGTAGGCTATTTTAGATGTTTTATCACATCAGAGTCTAATCTCTATAAATCTAAATCTATAAGTCTATGATAGGTAAAGCTCCGCCTTATCTCAGCTCACTGGTCACGATAACAACACCCACCCGTAGCACGCGCTCCAGCAGGTATATCTCACTGGTCATCCCCAAAGCCAACACCTCCTTTGGCTGCCTTTCCTTCCAGTTCTCTGCTGCCAATGACTGGAACGAATTGCAAAAATCGCTGAAGCTGGAGACTCATATCTCCCTCACTAACTTTAAACATCAGCTATCTGAGCAGCTAACCGATCACTGCTACCTCATCCCCATACTGTTTTTATTTACTTTCTGCTCTTTTGCACACCAGTATCTCTACTTGCACATCATCATCTGCTCATTTATCACTCCAGTGTTAATCTGCTAAATTGTAATTACTTCGCTACCATGGCCTATTTATTGCATACCTCCTCACGCCATTTGCACACACTGTATATAGACTTTCTTTTTTTCTATTGTGTTATTGAATGTACGCTTGTTTACTCCATGTGTAACTCTGTGTTGTTGTTTGTGTCGTACGGCTTTGCTTTATCTTGGCCAGGTCGCAGTTGTAAATGAGAACTTGTTCTCAACTAGCCTACCTGGTTAAATAAAGGTGAAATAAAAAATTAAATAAAAATGTGRGCTGTTATTAATCTGTGTCGACTGCGAGAAATGCATTTTCTTTTTTACGATTGGAAATATTKATGCTATATGCTGAATATTAGGAGTACAGTAATAATTATGGTATTTTTAGAAAGCTCAGATTCTCCCCTTTTTAAGATAATCACTGTTATGTACCCTCATCCCAAGGTTATGATTGGGAGAAAAGAGCTGTGTGGCCTATGCCTAAATCGTTTACCTGTAGGCTACCTACATGGTAAATCATGGCTGGCATTGGTTACAATCTGCCAAAATGCCAATGTGCCAGCTATATGAGGGGATAGTAAGACTAGTTGGACAAGGCTGTCTGAATGTGCACATGGTGGAAGTTAGAGGTAGATATTCATTATTTAATGGAAAAAATGCACTGACTAAAATGTGACTAAAATGACTGTGTCTAAAACTAGACTAAAATTGTCCAGAGTTTTAGTCGACTGATAATAACTAAAACTAATGAAGGATGAAATTACCAAAATGTGACTAAGACTAAAATATATTTTAAGACTAAAACTAAAAACTAAAATAGCTACCAAAATTAACATTGCTCACCAGCTCCCCAGGCCCCTGAGGCTCTCCTCCCTTCCTCTTTCCCTCCCCTCCCACCCTCTTTCCCTCCCCTCCCTCCTTCACTCCAGTGATAGAGAACCTACTCATCTCCAGCCGTGGCCCAGAGCACCCCAGCAGCATCTGCTTATATAACTCTGTTAACTTGAAGTATGTACAGTATGCCCAAACTGTCAGTACACTCTCTTCCCCTCCCTCTCACTCTGTTTCTTTACGTCTCTCTCTTTCTCTCTCTCGCCTCTCTCTTCCCCTCCCTCTCACTCTGTTTCTATACGTCTCTCTCTTTCTCACTGTTTCTATCTCAACTCCTATTTATTTCTTACTCCCTCCCTTTCTCCCCCCCCACCTACTGTATCTGCCACCTGTCTCTGCTCCTTCTCTGTTTCGTTCCCTCTCTTTCTCACCATCCTCCCTCTCTCTGTCTCTTTCTCTTCTTTCTCACCCCCTCCCTTACACTCTTCTCTCACACTTCCTCCAGCTTGTCAAAATGGGATCACAGAATACCAGTGAGGAGAGGTGGTGGAGCACAATCGCAACACAGTATTCACACTCCAATTGGCGAGGAAGACTACAGCAATATTTAAACAAAGAAAATAAAATCTGTGCATGTATTTGTCATGTATACTCTGTCTTTCAGTCCGCCAAGTCTGTACTGCACCATATTCACGGCCAATTAAACTCATATTTCGGCCATACTGAACGTACAAGAAGTTAATTATGGCAAAGTTGTTTCCCTGCTATGCTGTGGACAACACCTCTCATCTGAGAAGCACACTCTCTCTGCACGCTCCAAACAAAAGCTTCCAGAACTGCAGGGCCTTCCCAGGTACAGCAGCATGCATACTGGATAGGAGCCGTCTTGGTCTCCACACGCAGGCATGGCATGGCAGAGAGCCTGGATCCTGTTGTGACGAGAGGAGAGAGGAGAGAGAAGAGGGGAGTGGGCCGGTGGCGCTAGCTGGGGATAGAATCAGTAATGCACTCCCCGAGCACCGAGCACACGCCGGCCCAGGCCCAGGCCAACCGCATGGAGGAGGCAGATAAGACACTCTGGCCCCTGTGCCTGCTGCCAGAGTAAAGCTTCTCTACTGCATGGAGTGTTAGGAGTGACTGCAAGGCTTTGGCCCGCGCTCCAGTCGATCCATCGCCCAGTGATGCCACTATTACAATGACTGCCCCACAGCTACGCGGGCCTGCGCCAGCTGCACCGGATTATAATTAGAGCAACCATGAAGTGCCCCGGAAACTGGCAATTGATCTGCCTTTGACAGGCCAATATTTCCACCAGGGAAATAAACCTCGGTTCGCACCGTGGCCGAGGATTGGGATAGGGATGGGAGTGGGGATTGGAGGCTAAGGGGGAATAGAGTAGGAGAAGGGAGGGAGGGGTGTTCTGCGATATTCCTTGTGTTTTCTGCTCTGTCCGTGTGGGTTTGTCGTGGAAGAGGGGGAAATGTGTGTGGGGGGGATGATTAAAATTCAAGCGGCGCCTCCACTAGACGTCTGCTTTAAACATTGGCGTCTGGTTCGTTACAGCYACTTACTTCAGCTCTTCATCACATTTGACGAGAGGGCTTCCAGGCAAATCCACCGAATGAGAGTCTCAAGCAGAACAGAATATTTCCCCCTACGTTCATTCTACCTGGTTTCTTCTTTTTCTATGGGTTCATAAATACAGTTTTGTTGGATGAATGGGACTTGAGCTGTTTGGAAGTCTGAGTAAATCCAGYTCAACCTGACAAATACACAAGTTTTGACTACGTTTTGAGGTTGTTGAGATGTTTCAGTCTCGTGTTTCCCCCCATGACTCCGGGGAAAGAGGTTCACAGGATGATAGCTTCACTACACATCCTACAAGGGTGGAGCTGCTGGGTCACATGATCAGGGAGAGGGCTGGATGGCAAGACAACAAAATGGCAGATGATGATACTGTGAGACAAACATCAACGCTGTGGAGGAACCGCAGCTTGCGTCATCACACAGGTCTTTCTTGCTCCATTGTTATAGGAATATCAGCAACTAAGCCCTACTGACCTTTGTTTTTTGCGTTATTGATCTCTTTTTTATTTATTTTTTTACATATTATTCCATTCTGATCATAGGTCAGATGCTATGCATTCAGTCAGGTTATGGAGAGCTAGTGAGCTCTGTATGAAATCTATACAATGCATGGATCTACGTACTGAGATCACTTGATATAACTTAATCATTGATTAACTAAATGTATAAACGGCATCATAGCCATTACATGATGGTGTTTTTAATGTTAGAACAGTTTTTCAGGTTTTCACAACATTAAGGGGCAATTTGTGATTGCTACACACATTTTACTTAATGAGATATACCCATTGATTCTTGAAGAATAAATGAGCTTTGTTCAAATGTCGTACCCAATCAGAACACAAAATGTAAGCATATTTTACTCCATCGTTTGTAAACAATGAGGTGAAGCCCATTGTTTATCTTAGCAACGACCATGAAAAGTAAAGAAAGCTTCAGAACGTTGGATACCCCATTCACTTACGTGTTTTGTTTAAAATTAACATGCTATATTTGTAGGTTTAAATCATATTCATGCCATCTTAACTGGATGTAAAATAGATAATTTACTACAGCACTACTAATATCCAARGACTTGAGGAACGTCTGGTCTGTACTATAAATATTTAGCTAGCTAGCTGTCCATTGCTAGCTGTTTGGATAGGCAGCTAGGCAGGTTGGAACTGCTAGATTAAGTTAGCTTGCAACCTTAGCTAGATGGGTTATGAAACAAATGTCTAATTGGAAAATAGCTAGCTAGCTTGCTGTCTTTGGGTTGCTAGAAGCTGTCATGTTCAAAATGCTCAACAGCTAGCTAGCTCAGCTGCTTAACGACTCAAAGAGATGCAAATATTTTTGCCTCSTCTGTATTAGCTACCGTTAGTAGTACTTAGCAGCCAATTTCATGCCTTTTTACAGTAGCACAGGACACCCGCATAGCATGCAGTTTTTCTGGCCTGTATTGAATTGGCATTTTTGCACCTTGGCTTCGTAGCTTGAAATAAGTGGTAAAAGTGACTTATTTTTTTAAATTCCACTTGATGGCTTGCTCATCACAAGTCAGGCATTAACTTGGTTATAAATAGAATGTGATTATATATTAAAATATATATATTTTTATAAATAAAATATTATATTTGAAGCCATTTAACGCAGCACTAAAATGAATGCATTTCAATGAGAGATTACCTTTTTCTTTACCCTTTGTGGGTGGGACCGAAGCTGTTGCCAAGGACGCAAGGCCCGAAAGTGTTTGAACGTTTAAACCTGTCTTCCTCCATAGCCTTAACATTTTTTTTTAACTATAATCTTGATGTCATGGATGGTCAGTCCTTGCAACCATTGCTCTGTCTATGAATTTAAGAGTGGTTACATCTCTCCAGCCCCATTCCTCAGCTAATTATGAAAACAGAGGTGGGGTGGCTGCTTTGTTATTGTTTCAACTGCTGATTTCCCATTTAGATATTCAATATAAGAGGACTGTTAATTCTATACAAGAGACATGATGAAAATTAAAAATTTCTCTATTCTTTCTTTAATTCCGGAGGGAGGTATAGGAGAAAGCATGTGTGTGTGTGTGTGTGTTGTGTGTGTGTGTGTGTGTGTGTGTGTGTGTGTGTGTGTGTGTGTGTGTGTGTGTGTGTGTGTGTGTGTGTGTGTGTGTGTGTGTGTGTGTGTGTGTGTGTGTTTGTGTGTGTGTCAGTGGAGGCTCCTCAGAGAGAGGAAGGGAAGACGCAATCCTCCTCAGTGAATTTCAGGAAAATAAAACTATATTAAATATATTAATGTCACCAAATCATTGATTAAAACACACTGCTTTGCAATGAAGGTCTACTGTAGCCTCAACAGCACTCTCTGGGGTAGCACCATGGTGTAGCCGGAGGACAGCTAGTTTCCGTCCTCCTCTGGGTACATTGACTTCAATACAAAACCAAGGTTTTAACCCCTTTACATAGGCTTATACAATTATTATGACAACTTCCGGAGGACGTCCTCTAACCTATCAGAGCTCTTGCTGCATGAACTGACATGTTGTCAACCCAATCAAAGGATCAGAGAATGAATCTAGTACTGAAAGCATAAGTTACAGCTAGCTAGCACTGCAGTGCATAAAATGGGGTGAGTAGTTGACTCAAAGAGATAGAAAGACAACAGTTGAACAGTTTTTAATAAATGCATTTCTTAAAAAATGAAGAAGCAAGAGAGAGAGAGAGAGATGTTTTTGTATTTTTTTAAACTTTCACTTACTTAGCTAGCGAATCCAGCTAGCTAGTTTAGCCTAGTCAAACACCCYGCTCAAACAAAGAGAGATGCTATCTTTGCTAGCTGGCTATGGCTATCCAACACTGGAACTCTTCCAAGTCAAGGTAAGCTTTTAGTTTTATTAATTTATTGCCACCATGGCCCACCCGGCGAACTGCTAAACTGCTTGCTGTACACTGTACTGCATGATTATTGCGGGTTTASTAACGTGTTAGTTCTAGTAGCTATGTTGACTATGATGTTAGCTAATATGGTGACACAACGATGTAGGCTGTGTGTAGCAGTTAGCAGTTATGGTATGAAGGTTTGGCTTGGAAAGGTTTTGTCTCCTGGTCACAGACAGCTGCTGTGTTGTGCAATGAAGTCCACAAGCAAAAGGAAAAGGTGAGAGAAGAGTGCATAGATGCAAGAAGGAATTATACAACGAGCAAAGGGATCATGCTGTTTGTATGTGGCTGCTATGGAAGTGAACCGTGTTAGAGGGTGATCAGGGGTGTATTTATTCCACCGATTCTGTTGAAAAACGTTTATTAAACGGAAGCAAACAGAATGAAAAGGGGATAATGAATTTGTCCAATAGAAACTCTTGTTTGCAACTGTTTCGACTAATGATTACACACTAGATCAGCTAGATGCAGGCAATAGTGTGCAAGGCGAAATTGAATGTGTCACTGGCTGTCACCTTGATTACTCCCCATTTTCTCTCGACCTGTGCACCTACATTGTAAACTTTAATTTGTTGTTTAGGTTGTAGCAACCTCTTGATGGGTATAGTGAAAATGTGAGTATCATGTAGTAGCCTAAACCTATCAATGTTACATTGAACTGGGTGAATGGAATATGAATGACAGTCATCCAATAAACTGTAATAGAAATAAGGCCATGCTCATAAAAACAAAATCAGCCACCCTGGTCTTAAACGGCACCGACCGCCACGGTGTGTGTGCGTGTGTGTGTTCGTGTGTGTGTGTGTGCGTGTGTGTGTGTGCGTGTTAAAGGAGTTTTTAAGAGACGATGTGTAGCAGGAAAAGTAAACATGTATGGCGTCTCCCTTCTTTCTTCAGTTGTTCTCTACATTACAATTACACACTAAATACTCACCAATTAAATGGGAATCCATCTGACCTATACAGCATCAATGTATTATTCACTAATATCAATTTTGCATTACAACATTACAGATGAATAAAACATAAACGCAGGGAGAGAAAGAAGAGAGTCAGGACGGTGCATGTGGCCTATTCATTCTGATTAAGCTGTCAGTCATTCTCCAACAGGGTGAGTGAAATGAAAACGAACAGAATAATAATACATGATAGGAGATTTTCTCCATCTGAAAGTTATGAGAAAGAAAAGGAGGTTTGAATGAAGTTTGGTAGGTTTAATGTACATACTAACCACCTAATTGAAATTCCTTGTGAGGCTACTCAAACACTGCCTACCGCTGTACTCTTTCATCCTATCATCCTATCAAGCCCTAGTCTGCTATCCCAGGATCTAAGACCAGTGTCACACCACTCATATACTGCAATAAGACAGAGCTGACATTATCCTCTGGTAATACTTCTGCAAACATACTGTAGGATAGGATGTGGATAGGGTCTGCACAAATGCATTAGTCTCTGTGTCCTCCTGTGGAGGACYGTGTCCTAGGRTATCCTCCTCTTCTCTCCCCTCCTCTCCCCCTGCCTGCATCAAGGCTATTCAGAGCAGCCACAGCAAGCTCCATGTGTCATCAGGCAGGGTGATGGTAATGCACTATTTATTTTCATCTTGAGGCGATGCCTGCATTACCAGTGTATAAGATGTATGGCAAGACAATATTAATGGTGTCCCTGCCCCCTGCAAAATGAAAGAGGGCTCGGCAAAACAAACAATCTAGTCTCTCTTCTCAAGGCAACTGAGCAGGTATATCAGAGAGGAGTCAAATATGACCGTTAGCTATGATCTCGGTCTCTGGCTAGGGACGGTTAGGGGGGGACAGGGTTCTCTATATAATACAGCCTACTGAGCAGGCACACAGCTTCTGCCTGAACTATACTATCCATGACTATCTCACTAASTTTCCATTGTGACTCAATGCAATTATATTAAATTATCGATGTTGCGGGTTGGATTGAACAGTAACACTGTCTAGTGAAAAGATGGCATGTAATGCAGTCATGTAATGTCATGTAGGCCTAATGTATGCATATATTTGTAAAATGACAAAGGAGGCTGACAGTGCAGTGAGTGACTGAAATAAAGGATTTATCAATGGTACTACTACTTCTGTAATACACAAGAGCATGAAAATATTAGTTACTCCCAATAAAATTGCACAATTTGTGGGCAACATCTTTTTGGTGGTGTTTGTGCKGATTACTACCTAGACATTTTTAGGAATCTATTCTTACAATAGGTGGTGACGTTTTTGTCACTGTACTCTGGAATGTAGGCTAACAACAAATACGGTAGGGATCTGTTTGTCAGGACCGGGGCAGGACCCAAGATGACAGAGCTGTCTCTCTGTATTAGAACGCACAGGAATATGGGGCTTTCCACGTGAATGCGCAGCCGACAGTGATCTAATTTCTCTGGCAACGTGGCAGATTGTGAAATTGTGGTTGTATAAGAAGTGAAGGGGAGGGGAGAATTAAGGCAAGAAACCCTTTCGGCTAATTATAAAGCATAAGCTTAATTGGAAACCAAAACGGTTATTTCATATCATAATCCGCATTTGTATCTTTTTTTATCTGCTCCATTTATGCACATCCTTTTTAATGAGGACCTCTGAAAATGACGTACAGACTAGCATCATGTTTATTAATAAATTAACCCCTATGTTCATTTCATCGGATAGTAGGCTACAAACACGGAATGTGGTCTAGGGGGAGAAAGGTGAAGGGGATTAAAATCCTTTTTATGTATTAGTTGTAGAAATTGCAATAATGAGAGTTTATTGGAAAGCTCAGGCTGTTTTCAACTGTTAATAATGCACTAGCGACCCAGAAATGCATTGAAATGTGAAGAAAGGCAGAGCAGATGGATGTGTCGGTGAGTTCTGGCCCAGTCTTTTCGTCATCTCTCCACTGTTCTGTCCTCTAGAGAGAATAGAAGGCTACAGGATAATATTAGGGAAGAGTTCTCATTAACATTCATCATTATAGCTGAGCTGTTAGCTTGATTACATTAGGACTATTTTTTAGCTATAAATAAGAATGTTTATTATCATAACAGTGACCTATTTGTTTGGTTTATGAATACGCATTTGAGGCCCATCCTCATTGTACACAACCTTTTGGGTTGCAAAATGAAATAATGAGAGCTCATATGTGTCGGAGGAGCAGAGAGAGAAACCTTAAAGGTGCAGTGGTGTAATATCAACAGGTTGTCAGCGCATTACAGCTTCCAATATGCTGGAAACGGGGCTTTTGTTTCCCCCATCGCTGTATAACCCAGATATTGGGTGGATGTACTATATTTCACGGGCGCTAATATAAAGGGGCCTGTCTGGTCGTGCAGGGAGTGTTTGTAGGCTACGCACTGGCTCCGGGGATGCCTGCAGCGCTTGAGCGCTCACAATCCCGAGAGAAGCACAGCCGCCGCTGAGCGAGGAGAAAAATGGCTTTGATGGGGACAGGAGAGACAGAGAGGGAAATATGGAAAAGAGAGGGAGGGAGAATGATAGAGGGGGAAAGTTAGTGTGTGAGAGTGCACTCTCTTTGAAGTATTTTGTCCTGTGCATAAATAAAAACAACATATGGATACGATTCGAGGCGTTCCCCACATTTGTTTTTTGTGTAAAGGGTGAGATGATGCATCAGCTTATCTCTCATTAATTAACAAAAATACAATATAGGCTGAACTGCTTCCTGTAAATACAGCAAGGCTACATCTCTTTGGCGTAGGTTTAGCTAGAACTTTGTCGCACAGTTCCAATGTAAAGGTAGCCGACACTTAGAGAAAAAGGTTATTTGGGGTTCTATATAGA
The DNA here is from genome assembly GCF_002910315.2 of Salvelinus sp. IW2-2015. Classification (NCBI taxonomy): domain Eukaryota; kingdom Metazoa; phylum Chordata; class Actinopteri; order Salmoniformes; family Salmonidae; genus Salvelinus; species Salvelinus sp. IW2-2015. The sequence continues at coordinate 14,420,165 of NC_036856.1, forward strand.
ATAACCCTTTACTGAAAAAACGTTCTATATATAAACCCAGTAACGGCAATGAACCTTGAGGGTTCTATCCCTACCCCAGAGTGTAATGTGGATTTTAAGCCAACAACTGCTAACAAAAGCTAACACAGTCACGTCAAACTCTGAAATGACAACTAACTATCTGCCTTTTCAGCAAAATTGCTCTAGTTAGCAGCCTAGTGCTAGCTTGTTTGAATGGCCATTATGGTAGTTAGTTTGCCAGCTTGTTGATGAAGTTGTAAGTTAAGGGACTGTTCCTAGAAATCAGCAGGTATCTGACTTTGACACTTAGTTGGCGACTCTGCCTCACTACTTTGTAACATTTGGCTAACGTGATGCACACAGTTTAATGCAACGTCAACTCCGCGCACTAATCACGGCAGAACAGAAACTGCCTTATCATAAACACGAATTTGTACTATTAGCTAGAATTTCACTACACTAGCTAGCTAGAGCTAGCTACCTAATTTTCGGTACACGTTTCAATTTGTATAAATACTGATTCTACAACCTCAAAACGCCTTAGCTAGATGTAGAATTAGGTAGCCATTCCAGCATACGACGCGAGAGGCCYGTGGTTGAACATGTAAATAACCTACAAATAAGCACATTATTTGTTTATTTATTAAGGTAACCAACGTTTATTTAATTCAAATATATGAAGCCAAAGTTATATGATAAACTATAGGCTAGCTAGATAAGGTTATTTCAGAATTCTAGACAGGAAAATGGTACATTAATTAGACATTTTACAAGCTAGCTAACTCTTACAAATAACACAAATTGGTCTTATTGAATATGCCAAATAGAGCTACAGAGCCAATTAGCTAATTGTTACTTTTATTTCAGTATTTCAGTGTGGATGATTTTTAATGACGCCATTAAAAGACTGTTGCTGACCTCTGTTGAATGCACGTGATGGGCAATGGGCTGACTGAGAGGAGGTACGAATCAAAAATGATTCATAATCAATTATTTATAATACGTTTTGGTGATTCAATAGTTAATCATTACTTGACTTTTAACACACTATCTACAGTATGTTTTGCGCAGTCTGGCAGTAAACCAACTATCTTTCYGCTGCTGATGATGACAACAACAACTGCATGTAAATTGTTCTTCTACATCATAATAATTATGTCTGCATAGCATTTTGTCTTCATTTTGGCAGATGAACTCATGTTTATTACTGAAGATTAACATGTTTTTGCTCCTTTCTTCATCTTCTCGGGAACCAGCCAGGCAACAACCCATACTCTAGCCTACTGTTCCATAATAAAGTCCACCAGAGTTGGTACCAAGATTGAAGTGGGCCAGCATTCAAACAAAGAGATGCCTCCCTGGCCACCAGTGCATCTTTTTTAACTATGCTTGCATAATGACAATAAAATCAGAAAACTATGCTGGTATTCTTTTGTTATTTAATTATTTATTATATTATATTCTCAGCTAGAAATAGTATCAGTGGTGTAAAAAGTACTCAATTGTCATACTTGAGTAAAAGTAAAGATACCTTAATAGAAAATGAGTCAAGTAAAAGTGAAAGTCACCCAGTAAAATACTACTTGAGTAGAACTCTTAAAGTATTTGGTTTTAAATATACGTAAGTAAATGGAATTGCTAAAATGTACTTAAGTATCAGAAGTAAAAGTATAAATAATTTCAAATTCCTTACATTAAGCAAAACATATGGCACCATTTTCTTGTTTTTTAAATTTAAGGATAGCCAGGAGCACGTCCATCACTCAGACATCCTTTACAAACTAAGCATTTGTGTTTAGTGAGTCCACCAGATCAGATGCAGTAGGGATGATCAGGGATGTTCTCTTGATAAGTGTATGAATTGGACCATATTCCTGTCAAAAAGTAACAAGTACTTTTGGGTGTCAGGGAAAATGTATGSCGTAAAAAGTACATTATTTTCTTTAGGAATCTAGTGAAGTAAAAGTAGTCAAAAATATAAATAGTAAAGTAAAGTACAGATTCCCCCAAAAATGACTTATGTAGTACTTCAAAGTATTTTTACACCACTGAATATGACTATTTATTGGTAGTAGCCATAATGAATAAATGGCACCATACAGCATTCTATATGGAACCAATTTTGGTTCAGTTAAGAAGAACCCCTAGGGCTATGATCAAATCCTTATAAAAGGGTTCTATATAAACTTTTAGCGATAGAACCCTTTTTGGTTCTATATGGAACCTTTTTTTTAAGAGTGTATATAATGCAATGCAATACTCCACTGACAAATAATACAACAACAAAACATCTATGGCAGGAATTTTACTCCTATACACAAAATCTGACCAAAAAATGAAAGGTCAGAAAAGTAATTACTATTTTTCTCAAGTTGTCCATTGGAATGAGAAACGCGTTTTAGACATGACAAAGTATAGCTTAGCTGACTGTCACCATGGCTCAAAGTTGCTGCCTACCCTGTGGGTGGCAAGATTTGTTTCGCCTGGCAAAGTTATGTTCAATAATGTGCATTTTTTTTCCTGGAAAAGCAAGTCAAAAGCATTTTACTCAATTGGCGACATTAATTGAATTCTTGACCATATGTATCGTTTACAAATTAGCTATGACAGAGCCCATCTCAAAATCCAATGGTTTTGACCGTTTGGAAGTTTGTAGTGAGCTTCTTTTCTCCTCCCGCTTTGGCCATGCAGTGCGCCTCGCAAAAGTGATTCCTCGTTATGAAATGATCAACTTTACCCTGTATATCAAAAACGGACCATATACACCGATATTTTTAAAGCAAAACTACCAAAACTATTGTTGATGGTAAACCTGAACAATCTAAATCAAATCTATTGTAAGCCACGTTAAGCGGGTATAGGCAGATGTGATTTGTGTCTCGGTAGCTTACTTTTATTCCGGTAAAATACATTTTCAAGCATAAATAACAATAACCTAGCAAATTACACAGGTTGTCACTCAATTAATGAAGCCTAATATCGCGCAAGCCATTTTAGCATTTGAATGCTGAAGGTACCAAGCAGATGTGCAAGATCAYGAACAGGCTGCCTACCTCGTGTTGGTCAGCGCGCGAATCTGAGCACAGCGCGCAGTTTGACTAGGCTACTGATATGCAATAGGGTTGTTTGGCATGCAAAATGACTTGTAGATCAATAACTGTCAACACAGTTACATGCTTAGTTCGACACTGAATGAGGCCTCATCAGTTGTCACAAATTACGAGGTATTTTCGGAAGGTATAAAGAAAGTAATATGAGAAACAACATAACGTTTGAATCGATTTTCTGACCAATGCATGCTATATTTGGATTGGTTTGGGGTTTGCAGTCCTATCTTAAACATTTGAATCGGGGACCGAAGCGTATCGGTGACATGTCATTCCCACCAGACATGTCATTCCAATCCGCTCTGGACAGTCCTGTTTGACTACTGTGGTGTCATGACAGACATCCTCAATYTTTCAGCACCACGGACAGTGACATAGTCGCACGCTGTGGAACCGCAGGCCTACCTACCACTGCTGCTTTCTGCCCTCATGTGTAATTCAGCACCATGGACAACTACTGTCAGCACCATGGACAGCTACTGTGTCGTTCAKCACAATTTGGGATTTGTTCAACAAAGATATTAACGTGGTTTAACCAAGGCTATTGCCATAGTCAACTGACAGCGAAAGGGCTAGTTACTGGATTCTTCTGATTCGATTAGGTCCCACCTACTGTTTAAGACGTTTTAACTTATGAAATGGCTTGATATGACAGGCTCTTGGTAGGTATGTGAAAGTGCACCCTCAACACTGTCGAAAAAACAAATACACAAACAAACACCAGGCTACAAAAGTACAGCTCTGATTTGYATTTGAACACTTTAGTTAAACCTCCATCTGTTGAAATGCAGTCCCGAGGTGGTTCTTGAAACTTTAAACGCCCACACGAAAAAACTCAGGGAGGAGAACAAAGACAAACATTTCAGAGCCCCCGTGCACCTCTCGCACCATGGCACACAGAGAGAAAAAAGCCTCCCCTTCTAAATATATAGCTTTGACGTGGGWGCGCGTGGGCTGGAGAATGCTCAAGCTAACACTTTCAACAAGGCTTTGCAATCTTAAGACGCAGATACCTTTCTCCCGGTTTTATTTTTCTAGAGTGGTAACTGTCTTCACCTTCCCACAGTACACGGTTTGCTACAGTATTTAAAATCTGTCTAAAATTGCTTTTGGACAATTATTGAGGATGACTAATTTGTTGCACCAGACATGTTTTCAGCAGTACCCAGACAGGCGACATTTATTCTTGAAGACYACATAATAATAGTTGTTCCCATTCTGAGCACATGATGTTACAATTCTCCTCAATTGGAAGCTGTCTGTTAATTTCATGAAAGAAAGATCTGGGCCCATTTTGGCTCAAGGAGGGAGCAGCCATTTCCAGTTTCTTAAGAGGAAAGTTGTCTATTGGTGCCCTCTCCCCCCACCCTTGGCCACCCTACAGCCCTATGCGAGTCCAGTGTCTGTTCTTAGGCCATACTAAGCCATTTAAAGCTGTTCTATGATCTTAATTCGATTCACCTGAGCTTAATGACTCTCATCCTGTTGGCCAGAAAGGCTTCGGTTTAACTAAAAGAGGGAGAGGGCTGGCTGACTGACCGGTGTGGAAACGTCTCTCTGCACACACACACACACACATACTTTTTACCTCCCATCACAGTGCTCTTAGCAGGGACAGCCCATACACCTATGAGAAACGAGTGGATATCCACTTTGCTCACACACCTTAAATTCAGATGCTGACACTAAGAGATTCCATCCCTCTCTGTCACTGGAAACTATTAGTCAAACCAAACACTGTGTCATTCACACAGATAGAACATCATTTGTTTTGCAATTGTGTGATAGCTTCAAACAGTGACTGGTGAATGATGTTTGCAGTGGTTGGAGGTTATTACAGACACAATGCATGATGGGAGATGGAGGGGGTTTAATTTGATGTTTGTGCTGTTGTTTAAAATCTCAGGAACATTGCATGACTCCAGGGATGATTGTGTTTATCATGCACTCTGGGCAATGCACTGTGTATTCACAATGGGATGTATAGTTTTGTTTGTCCTTATGAAATCAGCAGGATGGGTCAAAATTGCACAAGCTAATATTTGAGCCAGGCCTCTATTTCCTTAATGCACACAGCTTTTTCTTAATAAAAAGTTAAAAAGACTACCTGTGACAAGTATGACCAGTATAAACATTATAATAACAAATCCATTGCATATTTGCATATTAGGCTGCCTATCATGCACTCCTGATTTTGGCTTCAGCTGTGTCCATGGTAACCTCGTAAACAGTTCATTTAGACCCCTGGTTTATTTGAAACAGGCCTTTATTTGCTGAAATGTGTGCCAKTGGCCGGCTATTAATAGGGAAAGAAGGCTATTTGAGACTCGTCGGTTAAAGTAAATTAGCTCCCTCAATAATACGGTATTGACTAAAATGTGTTCAAAGGCAAAACCAAATGTAACAGACTTGTATTTATATAAATGTAAATTTCCAGTCTGTTTTTGAATGGCCTCGTTCCCTAGCCGTGCCACAGATAGATAAATCTTCCATGCAGCGCTGTCCTCCCAGCGATACAGAACAGCACACAGCTTTGTTGTTTTCCCTAATGTGAGATAATCTGGCTGCCTGTCACATCAGAAAGAGGGACATCTTAGGTGTTATGTAGATAGCCCTAATAGAAACTTAGCCTGGCTCAATCCCCCAAGGCTCTTCTTCTCTCTTCTCTCTCTTCTCTCTCTCTCTCTCTCTCTCTCTCTCTCTCTCTCTCTCTCTCTCTCTCTCTCCTCTTCTCTCTTCTCCTCTCTCTCTCTCTCTCTCTCTCTCCTCTCCTTTCTCTCTCTCTCTCTTCTTCTCTCTCTCTCTCTCTCTCTCTCTCTCTCTCTCTTCTCTCTCTCCTCTCTCTTTCTCTCTCTTCCTCTCCTGTCCTTCCCTCCTCTCCTCTCTCTCTCTTCTCTCTTTCTCGCCTCCTCTCCTCTTTGCACCTTCTCTCTCTCTCCTTCCGTCCTCCTTCTTCTCTCTACTCCTCGCCTCATCATGCCTCCTCCTCCTTTCTCTCCACCCCCTCTCTTTCTCAATTCTCTTTCTCCTCCCTCTCTCGTCTCTCGGTCGCTCTCCCTTTTTCTCTCTGCACCCTCTCCTCTTCTTCCCGTTCTCTCCTTTCCCGGCTTCCTCTCTCCCTTCTCCTTGCTTTTCCTTCTCTTCGTTCTATCTCTCTCTCTCTCCGTCCTGAGACCGCCTTGTCCTTCTCTGTCACCTCTCTCGTACATCCGCCCCTGTTCCTCCCAACCTCTCTTCCTCGTTCTCTTCCTCTTCCCTCCCTCTCTCTCCTCTCTATCTCCCCTCCTTCATCTCTCTCCATATCCCTCCCTCTCTGCCCCTCTCCTCTCATTTCTCTTTCGCTCCCCCTCTCTTCTCTTCTCTCGACTTTTTCATTTGGAGGGAACAGAGATAGGGGATATTCAAAGCCCTGACTGTCTGTCCCTCTGCTATCGACCACAGTTCCTCCTGCAGCCCACCAGGTTCCTATTAAGTTGTTATTTACACCGCCTGCCTAGAAAAATAAAAAATATATTGTCATTTTGCCTGGGCTCAACTCCTGCTGATGTTTGACAGCAGCCTGATGTTCTGTGTCCCTGGATGCCTAACAGGTGCCGTCCATGTGCAAAACAACCCCAAGCGGATACACTAGCTGCCTTCCCTTTCGCCTTGGTATACATCAAATCCAAACCGCCACATTTGACACGGCGAGATGCAATCGCTGTGACAGACCACCAAGCCAAGAGCAGATCAAACACAGCCTACCTTTAGCTACACATATCACAAACAACATTGGTTCCCGTATCTCATCTTTTATTGAAATACTTTTTATATTTTCCTCGGGCTACTCTGTGTATTACAAAATATAAGCAAGGATATATGTCACTGTTGGGCATCTTGATAAGTCAAGCAAAGGCGGTCTAACATTTGTTTGCTGTTTGTTATTTTCTTTTTTTGATGTGTCATTCTACAGTGATCATCAGATAACCTTTGAGCTCTTTTCTTATGCTGCGTATGTCCATTTCTGTAGGCCATAGGAGGGTTTCTATCAAGCATACACAAGGTCTTCAATAGGGGTGGCCTGTAGGAGCTGTATGGCAGCCATGTAAGAGTAAAGGCTTTTATGTTCTGTTATTAGCCACAACCTGAAATAAACCCAGAGCAGAAGCAGCGTACCCGCAGGGCTTTCACTGGGACGCTGCTATAATAAATCTGCTATTATCAGATGCTGGTCATTCACTTGGCACAGACAAAGTGCTTTTAGATGTGTGGGAAGACGTGAGGGACTTTCATTGCCGTGTTGATGGCTTCTCATTTGTCCTGGTGTAAAGTTAGTTAAGTCTGTCAGCAGCTGAGGAGCAGTGGGGGAGGCTGGGAGGCAGGGAGGGGAGGGAGAGACAGCCAGGGTTCTTTGGCTTGTTAGCTGGGATCGGATTTAGGAGAGAGAGAGGGAGAGGGAGGGAGATATGGGCAGCAGGCAGGCTCTCCCCCTGGCTCCAGGGGGTGGGCACTGGGGAGCAGCCTCCAGGGACTGGGCTGATGATCCTGCAGTAATAGGCACTGCTAAAAACACACAGTTAAGCTAAGCCAAATATTCAAGTCAATCATCACCCCTGTGCTTTGTGCTGGGATATAATGTCTAAGCATGAATCAGCCCACTCAGATCGGGGATAAAGATGTTGAATAAGGAAAGGCTTTCTCCCCTCTGGTTTAAAAAGAAAGGCTGTGTGGCGTGATGTGCCAGCGGCCGCCTGGTTGTTGTGGAGGAACAAAGGAACAGCCAGTCCTACAGGCATTCTGATAGGCAGGCAGGGAAACAGGCAGGCATGCAGGGAGACAGGCAAGCAGGGAGGGAGGGAGGGAGGGAGGGAGGGAGGGAGGGAGGGATACAGGTAGGCAGTTGAGGCGCCCGGCCCTGTCCGCCACAGTGTCACACAGATCGATAGAATCATAAATAATAAATCAGGGAAAACAGGTCAAATAAACCCAGTAAATAAATGTGTTGTTGTCTTGTCCTCCGCCCCTACACCTCATGAATTGTGGATAGGGGATTTTGCATTATATATGTATGTGTGCGRGCATGTTTGTTTGTGCTTCTGTGTGTGTGCGTGGGTGCGCACGTGTGTGGTGCTTGAGTCGTGTGTTTGTGTGTTTCTGGAGGCTCCGTGTGGCGGCCTGTCGGTTTGCCAGTGTTGCCACGGCGACCGTTCGGCTGAGCCCCATTAGCGGCGGAGTCTGATGAGAGACACCTCTATCCTGCCTCACACACCCAGGGACAGAATCAGGGACAAAATCAGGGACAGCATCTGGGACAACAGAACGCACAGGAGTTCACAACACCCTCATCTGACCTGCTGCTGGCTGCTTAGTGGGGGACATATATTCACTACACAGAACACAGACAGAGCGCTTAGTGGGGGACATATATTCACTACACAGAACACAGACATAGAGTGCTTAGTGGGGGACATATATTCACTACACAGAACACAGACAGAGCGCTTAGTGGGGGACATATATTCACTACACAGAACACAGACATCCAGCGCTTAGTGGGGGACATATATTCACTACACAGAACACAGACATCCAAGACCCATAGGAGTGCTTAGTGGGGAATATATTCACTACCGAACCCAGACATCCAGCGCTTAGTGGGACATATATTCATACACAGAACACAGACATTCAGAGGCTTAGTGGGGACATTATATTCACTACAACAGACACAGACATTCAGCGCTTAGTGGGGGACATATATTCACTACACCAGACACGACATCATCAGCCGCTTAGTGGGGACATATATTTCTACACAGAACACAGACGTAGCGCTTAGTGGGGGACATATATTCACTACACAAGAACAAGACATCAGGCTTAGTGGGGACATATATTCACTACACAAAGACACAGACATCCAGAGCTTAGTGGGGGGACATATATTCATACACAGAACACAGACATTAGAGTGCTTAGTGGGGGACATATATTCACTACACAGAAACAGACATCCACCAGCTTAGTGGGGGACATATTATTCACTAACAGACACAGACATCCAGCAGCTTCAGTGGCGTGACATATATTTCATACACGAAAACACAGACATAGCGCTTAGTGGGGGAATATATTCACTACAAGAACAAAACAGACCATCCAGCGTTAGTGGGGGACATATATTCACTACACAGAACACAGACATCCAGGCTTAGTGGGGGCACCTATATTCACTAAACAGAAAACAGACAGAGCGCTTAGTGGGGACATATATTCACTACACAGAACACAGACATGCCGAGCTTAGTGGGGACATCTATTCCTACACAGAAACAAGACAGAGCGTTAGTGGGGGAACATATATTCTACTACAGAACACAAACAGAGCGCTTAGTGGGGGACATATATTCACTACACAAACAGAATCCAGGCTTACGTGGGGCGGAATATATTCAACTAACAAACAAGAACACAG
>NC_036856.1:14430238-14487694 GCF_002910315.2 Salvelinus sp. IW2-2015
AGTGGGGGACATACAGTACCAGTCAAGTTTGGACACACCTACTTATTCAAAGGGTTTTTCTTTATTTTTACTATTTTCTACATTGCAGAATAATAGTGAAGACATCAACACTATGAAATAATACAAATGGAATCACTTAGTAACCAAAAAAGTGTTAAACAAATCAAAATATATTTTAGATTTGAGATTCTTCAAAGTAGCCACCCTTTACCTTGATGACAGCTTTGCACTCTCTTGGCATTCTCTTAACCAGCCTCACCAGGAATGCTGTGTCTCAATTGGGTTGAGGTCGGGGGATTTTGGAGGCCAAGTCACCAGAGTGCCAAAGTCTAGGTTCCGAAAGACTCCTTAACAGCTTCTACCCCCAGGCCATAAGACTGCTGAACAAATAATCAAATGGCCACCTGGACCACCCGYACAATGTAAATAGTCCGGGTGGCCATTTGATTAATTGTTCAGCAGCCTTATGGCTTGGGGGTAGAAGCTGGTAAGGAGCCTTTTGGTCCAAGACTTTGGCTCTCCGGTGACCTGGCCTGCACAATCACCCGACCTCAACCCAAACCAAGACCCAGAATGTATGTCCCCCACGCTCCAGTAACGCTTGCCATGCGGTAGGAGAGAGAACAGTCTATGATTTGAGTGACTGGAGTCTGGGCCTTCTTCTGACACCGCCTAGTATAAAGGTCCTGGATGTCAAGATGCTTGGCCCCAGTGATGTACTGGGCCATTTGCACTACACTCTGTAGTGTCTTACGGTCAGATGCCGAGCAGTTGTCATACCAGGCGGTGATGCAACTGGTCAATATTCTCTCGATGGTGCAGCTGTAGAACTTTTTGAGGAACTGGGGACCCATGTCAACTTTTTTCAGTCTCCTGAGGGGGAAAAGGTGTTGTCGTGCCCTCTTCACAACTGTCTTGGTGTGTTTGGACCATGATAGTTTGCTGGTGATGTGGACACCAAGGAACTTGAAACTCTTGACCCGCTCCACTTCAGTCTTGATGTTAATGGGGGCCTGTTCGGCCCTCCTTTTCCTGTAGTCCATGATCATCTCCTTTGTCTTGCTCACATTAAGGGAGAGGTTGTTGTTCTGGCACCACACTGCCAGGTCTCTGACCTCGTCCCTATAGGCTGTCTCATCGTTGTCGGTGATCAAGCCTACCACTTTTGTGTCGTCAGCAAACTTAATGATGGTGTTGTCGTGCTTGGCCATCAGTCGTGGCTGAACAGGGAGTACAGGAGGGTACTAAGCACGCACCCCTGATGATCAGCATGGCAGATGTGTTGTTGCCTACCCTTACCACCTGGGGGCAGCCCGTCAGGAAGTCCAGGATCCAGTTGCAGAGAGAGGTGTTTAGTCCTGAAGTCCTTAGCTTAGTGATAAGCTTTGTGGGTACTATGGTGTTGAAAGCTGAGCTGTAGTCAATGAACAGCATTCTCACATAGGTGTTCCTTTTGTCCAGTGTAGAGTGCGATTGAGATTGAGTCATCTGTGGATCTGTTGGAGTGGTATGTGAATTGGAGTGGTTCTAGGGTTTCCGGCATGATGGTGTTGATGTGAGGCATGACCAACCTTTTAATGAACCTCATGGCTACTGACGTGAGTGCTACGGGGTGGTAATCATTTAGGCAAAATACCTTCGCTTTCTTGGGCACAGGGACTATGGTGGTCTGTTTGAAACATGTAGGTATTACAGACTCGGCCAGGGAGAGGTTGGAAATGTCAGTGAAGGCACTTGCCAGTTGGTCTGCGCTTGCTTTGAGTACACGTCCTGGTAATCCATCTGGCCCAGTGCTTTTTGAATGTTGACCTGTTTAAAGGTCTTGCTCACATCGCCTATGGAGAGCGTGATCACACAGTTGTCCAGAACAGCTGGTGCTCTCGTGCATGCTTCAGTGTTGCTTGCCTCGAAGTGAGCATAAAAGGCATTTAGCTCATCCGGTAGGCTTGAGTCACTGGGCAGCTTGCAACTGGGTTTCCCTTTGTAGTACGTAATAATTTTCAAGCCCTGCCACATCCATTGAGCGTCAGAGCCGGTGTATTAGGATTCAATCTTAGTCCTGTATTGATGCTTTACCTGTTTGATGGTTCGTCTGAGGGCATAGCGGGATTTCTTAAAAGCGTCCAGATTAATGTACCGCTCCTTGAAATCGGCTGCTTTAGCCCTTAGCTCGGTGCGGATGCTGCCTGTAATACATGGCTTCTGGTTGGGATATGTACGTACAGTCACTGTGGGGACGACGTCGTCAATGCACTTATTTATGAATCCGGTGACTAAGGTGGTATACTCCTCAATGACATTGGATGAATCCCAGAACATATTCCAGTCTGTGCTATCAAAACAGTCCTGTATCGTAGCATCCGTGTCATCTGGCCACTTATGTATTGAGCGAGTCATTGGTAATTCCTGCTTTAGTTTTAGCTTGTAAGCAGGAATCCGTAGGATAGAATTATGGTCAGATTTGCCGAATGGAGGGCGAGGGAGAGCTTTGTATGCGTCTCTGTGTGTTGAGTAGAGGTGGTCTAGAGCTATTTTTCCTCTGGTTGCACATGTCACATGTTGGTAGAAATTAGGTAAAACGGATTCAAGTTTGCCTGCAATAAAGTCCCCGGCCACTAGTATCGCCGCTTCTGGATGAGCATTTTCTTGTTTACTTATGGCCTTATTCTGCTTGTTTAGTGCGGTCTTAGTGCRAGCATCGGTTTGTGGTGGTAAATAGATGGCTACGAATAACATAGATGAGAACCCTCTTGGTAGAAAAACTGTTCGCTGCTCTGGCACCCCAATGGTGGAACAAACTCCCTCACGACGCCAGGTCAGCGGAGTCAATCACCACCTTCCGGAGACACCTGAAACCCCACCTCTTTAAGGAATACCTAGGATAGGATAAAGTAATCCTTCTAACCCCCCCCTCCCCCTTAAAAGAGTTAGATGCACTATTGTAAAGTGGCTGTTCCACTGGATATCATAAGGTGAATCCACCAATTTGTAAGTCGCTCTGGATAAGAGCGTCTGCTAAATGACTTAAATGTAAATGTAAATGTAGATAGTGTGGTCTACAGCTTATCATGAGGTATTCTACCTTAGGCGAGCAATACCGCAAGACTTATTTAATATTAGACATCGCGCACCAGCAGTTATTGACAAATAGACTCACACCCCCGCCCCTCATCTTACCAGACATAGCTGCTCTGTCCTGCCGATGCACGGAGAAGCCAGCCAGCTCTTTATTATCCATGTCGTCATTTACCCACGTCTCGGTGAAACATAAGATATTACAGTTTTTAATGTCCCGTTGGTAGGATAGTCTTAATCGTAGATTGTCCAGTTTGTTTTCAATGATTGCACGTTGGCCAATAATACGGAGGGTAGTGGTGCTTTAGCTTCTCGTCGGCGAATTCTTACAAGGCACCTGCCCTTCTCCCCCCCTTTTCTCCGTATTTTTTCACATGGATGACGGGGATTTGGGCCTTGTCTCGACAAAGTAGTATATCCTTCGCGTCGGACTCATTAAAGAAACAATCTTCATCCAGTTTGAGGTGAGTAATCGCTGTTCTGATGTCCAGAAGCTCTTTTCGGTCAGAAGAGCAACATTGTGTACAAAATGAGTTACAAACAATGCGAGAAAACAAACAAAATAGCACAGTTGGTTAGGAGCCCATAAAATGGCAGCCATCCCCTCTGGCGCCGTGATCTACACTAGCTCACACAGTGCTTAGAAGGGACCATATTCAGTGCATAGGCTTAGTATAGGGACCATACACGTAGTACAGACATAGAGTGGTTAGTAGCGAATGTACCAAACACAGGCACCATTAAGGAGTGTAGCCTACATACACAGGCACCATTAGTGAGTGTAGACTACATACACAGACACCATTAGGGAGTGTAGCCTACATACACAGACACCATTAAGGAGTGTAGCCTACATACACAGGCACCATTAAGGAGTGTAGTCTACATACACAGACACCATTAAGGAGTGTAGCCTACATACACAGACACCACTAGGGAGTGTAGCCTACATACACAGGCACCATTAGGGAGTGTAGTCTACATACACAGACACCATTAAGGAGTGTAGCCTACATACACAGAACCACTAGGGAGTGTAGCCTACATACACAGACACCATTAAGGAGTGTAGCCTACATACACAGACACCATTAAGGAGTGTAGCCGACATACACAGACACCATTAAGGAGTGTAGCCTACATATACAGACACCATTAGGGAGTGTAGTCTACATACACAGGCACCATTAGGGAGTGTAGTCTACATACACAGGCACCATTAGGGAGTGTAGCCTACATATACAGACACCATTAGGGAGTGTAGTCTACATACACAGGCACCATTAGGGAGTGTAGTCTACACACACAGGCACCACTAGGGAGTGTAGACTACATACACAGGCACCATTAGGGAGTGTAGCCTACATACAGAGGCACCATTAGAGAGGGAATGTAGCCTACATACACAGACACCATTAGGGAGTGTAGGCTACATACACAGGCACCATTAGGGAGTGTAGCCTACATACACAGGCACCATTAAGGAGTGTAGCCTACATACAAAGACACCGTTAGGGAGTGTAGCCTACATACACAGGCACCATTAAGGAGTGTAGCCTACATACACAGGCACCATTAAGGAGTGTAGCCTACATACACAGACACGCTTAAGGAGGTAGCCTACTAACAGACAACACATTAAGGAGTGTAGTCTACATACACAGACACCATTAAGGAAGTGTAGCCTACATACACAGGCACCATTAAGGAGTTGTAGCCTAACATACACCAGACACATTAAGGAGTGTAGCCTACATACAGACAGACACCATTAAGGAGTGTAGTCTACATACACAGACACCATAAAGGAGTGTAGTCTACATACACAGACCAGCATTAAGGAGTGTAGCCTACATACACAGACCCATTAAGGAGTGTAAGTCCTACATACACAGAAAACCATTTAAGGAAGTGTAGTCCTACATACACAGACACCATTAAGGAGTGTAGCCTACATACACAGACACAAATTAGGAGTGTAGCCTACATACACAGGCACCATTAAGGAGTGTAGCCTACATACACAGACACCATTAAGGAGTGTAGCCTACATACACAGACACACAGTACAAAGACAAAAGAGAAGAAATAGGTATTGTTCCAGTGTTGTTTCCAGAGTTACTGCTGCAGAAGGTTTTATGGCCCCCGTCGCCACCATGTATTAATGTATTGACAAAGCTCCATGGACAATAGACCCATATTACTGTATATGAAAAACATGGATCACCAAAGCATCTGGGGGTATCTGGAGGCATCAAAGGCGCGTGATTACTTCCATTTTTTTTTCAAAGAACACAGCAATATTTCAACTCAGCCCGAAGTGCTCTTTACAGCGCCACGCTGACAACTTAATGATTGTCCCTGGGAGGCCTTTGGTGTTCATCATGCTGCTCCATAATGGAGTGGCTGCCGTGGCGACGGCCTAGGTTAGAGCTGGCCGCTCTATGCTGGTTAGAACCGCCAGCCTAGCGGTGGTCGGCAGTGGGCCCCAGACCAACCCACCTCTCGTCTCTCACTCCCACACATCAACCCCTCCCATCTCCACATCATCATCATCATCTCCACAACTCACTGCTTCACACGGCACTGCTCTCTCTCTTTCTCCATCCTGCCTTCAGAAAGACACTTCCTGCTCAGACATAATGAGTGAGAACTCACAGGGAGAKGCTTTTCGAGATGCAGATCGGCTAACCCTGCGGAGCAGTGCGATGTCAAATTGCTTCCCCCGGCACCCTGCAGGCGTATGCATCCCAGCTGTATAGAGAGGAGCTTTGGGGATGTGCTGGAGTGGGGGACCATGCTGTCTGAGAACCGCACATGGCCCTCCCTCCATCCATGTCGTCAACAACCTCTGCCAACAACAGCAACACAACCAAATGACGTGGGTGTCCCCAGCAGCCTTGCTATCGTTGAGAAGGGAAAAATTGTGTTTGACCTAAAAGTCAGCTGGAAGACATCCAGTATACTGTTTTACTATAAATTATTAAGCACACCTCTCATTGCAGGCAACTCGCACTCTCAATAGTTTACAGACTGAAGACTATAGCTAGCTAGGTGCTGGCAGGAAACTACGTGGGATAGCTTGATTTGTGACTTTTATTTTTGACTGCATATTTCCATCAGGCTTCTAGAAGAATACTCACATTATAAGTCTAGAAACCAGGCATGTCACCTTGTCACCTTCTGAAATCAGATCAATAAAGTCAAACAATGCATACAAAACAGATCTAAAAGCTTCCAGTGTGATGAAATTAAAGGGGAAAAAAAGATCACAGGAAATCTCCTAGCTTTCTCTAACACTGCAATACATTATTTGAGTCATTCTCTGTCAACATGAAGTCTAGAGCGGTGCTGAGCGTGTTGACTGTGCTCTATCTACCCTGTCTGTGCTGGCTGAGCAGAAAGCTGGGGGCTCTGGAGAAGCCATACTGACCATGATGGCTCTCCAGCCAGTAGGGGCCCATACTGCACTGCCGGCTCACCTCTGCTCTGTTCTTTTCTGCAATGCTAATACACACTTCCACATGAGAGGGCATGGCCAGCCCCTCTACACACTCATATTCCGGGTCACTATCCCCCAACCTCACACACACACTGTCCTCACACTGGCCCCTCCGCTTGGTTCCGCCGGAGTGCCACAGGCCTAATCAGGCTGTGGGTGGGGGAGGGGTGTCGCGACAGCAAGGGGTTAGGGGGGTGTCATGAGTAATCAGTCCCTGCTTGCCTCCAGTCAATCAGCCTCCTCTCCTCGCCCCACGGCAGGCGATGTATTGCATCAGCCCTGATTTCTGCTGACAAATGGCTCAGTCCAGCCCCCCTCTACCTTCTGTGCTCCGTCCGGGGCCAGATCTGCCTTACAAATGAGCCTGCTGGATCCAGGGGACTGAGGGGAGTGGGCTCCCCTCCACAGCACGGCTCGGGGGGGCTGTTTTAACATGGATAACAGTTCACACATCCCGCTGAAGGTAAGGCTTCAAGCTGTCAACATGACCCCGTGTCCTCTCTCTCTCTCTCGCTTTCACTCTCTCTCACTCTCTCTCAAAATTCAATTCAATTCAAGGTCTTTATTGGCATGGGAAACATATGTTAACATTTCCAAAGCAAGTGAACTAGATAATAAACAAAAGAGAAATAAACATTACAAATGTACAGTAAACATTACAATAAAGATATTACAAATGTCATATTATGTGCAAATAGTTAAAGTACAAAAGGGAAAATAAATACACATAAATATAGGTTGTATTTACAATGGTGATGTTCATCATTGGTAGCCCTCATCATTGGTAGCCCACAAATCTTGCTGCTGTGATGACACACTGTGGTATTTCACTCAGTAGATATGGGAGTTTATCAATATATGGGGTTGTTTTCGAATTCTTTGTGTATCTGTGTAATCTGAGGAAAATATGTGTCTCTAATATGGTCATACAGGAGGTTAGAAAGTGCAGCTCAGTTTCCACCTTATTTTGTGAGCAATGTGAGCCATGTCTGCCTATGGCGGCCTTTCTTAATAGCAAGGCTATGCTCACTGAATCTGTACATAGTCAAAGCTTTCTTTAAGTTTGGGTCAGTCACAGTGGTCAGGTATTCTGCCACCGTGTACTCTCTGTTTAGGGTCAAATAGCATTCTAGTTTGCTCAGTTTTTTTGTTAATTCTTTCCAATGTGTCTTGTAATTATCTTTTTGTTTTCTCATGATTTGGTTGGGTCTAATTGTGTTGCTCTCCTGGGGCTCTCTGGGGTCTATTTGCGTTTATGAACAGAGCTCACTCTCAGTCTCTGTCTCTCTGTCTGTCTCTCTCTCTCTGTCTCTCTCTCTCTCTCTCTCTCTCTCTCTCTCTCTCTCTCTCTCTCTTCTCTCTCTGTCTCTCGTCTCTCTCTCTCTCTCTCTCTCTCAGTCTCTCTCTCTCGCTCTCTATCAATATTTGACCCACTCTCTCACTTTGGCCCCCTCCCACACCCCTGTCTCTTGTTCCCAGATGCATCAAGCATGGGCAGAGCGGTGACA
The DNA here is from genome assembly GCF_002910315.2 of Salvelinus sp. IW2-2015. Taxonomy (NCBI): domain Eukaryota; kingdom Metazoa; phylum Chordata; class Actinopteri; order Salmoniformes; family Salmonidae; genus Salvelinus; species Salvelinus sp. IW2-2015. Next base: position 14,438,324 of record NC_036856.1, read on the forward strand.
ACTCCAATTAGCAGTACAGGAAGATGTTTCTTAAGTGTGCCCTTCATGTTTTCCAGTTGCTTCAAGTGCCTCCTTAACTCTCACCCTGTCTATTTCAATATCGTGTTTTGGGGGGCGCTAATCTCTTTTCCTCCACACACACCTCTATTCAGGACCACACTTTGTCATACACATACAGTCTCTTCCCCTTGTGTGTGTGTGTGTGTGTGTGTGTGTGTGTGTGTGTTGTGTGTGTGTGTGGTGGTGTGTGTGTGTGTGTGTGTGTGTTGTGTGTGTGTGTGTGTGTGTGTGTGTGTGTGTGTGTGTGTGTGTGCAGGCCCACACCTTGCACAGGCGTGTTCAGGGACAACAAGATGGATTAGCACTCACATTATCTGAGCCTTGCTCTCCACTCTGCCCCGCTACTCCTCCTGGCCTGGAACAGAACTGGACTCATCTGGTTCGGCCCGCCAGGGAGACAGACAGACAGATGATGCTCCACAGACCCAGGCCGAACCAAGCCAAACTGAATCAAGCCAGGCTAGACCCAAGTAGGCGGGGCTAGCCTGGCAGACATCACCATCAGGCCAGCGTCACACCACTAGCTAGCTAACCCAGATCACAACGTCACATGACTCAATCCCACAGACACAAGGCCGGTCTCCAGCCACAACCAGAAATAGGTTAAAGAGGCTAAAAATAAGAAACATTAATAATTAATCTCTTTCTTTCAACCTGTACCTCAGATAAGAAATAGCACACTTCACATGACGAAGTGGCTTAATGGGCAGGCTTGTTAGATTATTCTGTTTCCCAGGCTATTTTCTCAGTATGAGCCACAAGTCGAAGTCACACGAGGGAGAAGGTGGTGGTTGCGGTTGACAGTGCCATTGTTCTATCCTCAGGGTGGACACTGTGTTACAGTGTGTTACAGTGGGGAATAATCCAATAGGGCAGTTAATGGAGGCTGCCTTCGTCTCTCTGTCTCTCTGCTTCAGCTTGTTCCAAAGCTCCTGGTGTTGGTGTTAAGAGATGTCCCCTACTGAGTCTCCCCCAGGTCATACACCACCATAACAACTACAGTAACTCTGCAACAAGATGTGACCACATCATCCTAAAACCTTAGTTAACCACCGCTGCACAGTTTGCTGGATTCTGGAATACAAACTTCCCAAACTATGTCTCTGGCTGTTCTAGCCCTGTCCCATTCTGCATGCGGAACATAAAACAAGCCATAAAATGTTCTTACAGAAACCTGTGTTTTGTTTCAGTGCTTTATCTTAGTTCCTTCTCTTAAAGTGGAACTGACAGCATTTTAGCAACATGGAATCTTATTCAAATCTGTTCCTTTACACCCCCAGGAAGAATATGACACTTCGTTTGACATTTTCTGTCAAGCGAGCGCTTAGATATGGTCATTTTCAAGTTTTTCTTAAATTCTTAGAATGTTTGGGAATTATGTATACTAAGGCATTTATGAAAATTCTATAGCGATATAATGCTAGCCAGAGCGGGATGAGCTAAAATATAACAAAGGAACGTTAGATAAACCCTCTCAAACTTTTTCGGCTAGTTGGCCGTCAAAATTGCACTGATAAACGATGGGGCTCGTCCTTCTGCAGCTTGCCTGCCAATGCATGCGTTGTCCCAACCAAGCACCCAAGCTAAATGGCTAATGTTGGCTAGCTTGCTAGCTAGCTACTTCCAGCCACAAATGAGAGAACACCTCAGTGACCATTTTACTCGCCGTGGCAGAGTTGGTTAGGCTGTTTACATGTTATCTAGAATTTTCTTGACTAACTATAACTTCTTTGCCTACGTTTAATGACACTGGTCATATTCAGCAGGTGTTGCGCGTTTGAAAATTCATCAGTTATTCTGCACTCTGGCACACTCAGACAAGAGTGCTCTGAAATCGGAGTAGATAGCTAGCCAGAGTACATTTTCGAACTCAAGAGATATATTAACTGGATAACAATTGCTCAGCATAGCTAGCTTGCAAAGCGATTGACATTTCTTGCTAGCTAACCAAATGACAAGTGCATCTCTAGCTGTGTAGCCACCGAAAAATTATATGAGGGGAAAAAGTCCGTCATTCACCCACTCCTCCAATGACATGACGTCTTCCTACAGTAGCAGCTAGCTAGATATCCAGCTAACGTTAGGCTCTGTGTTTTTAACTTTCTACATAAATAGTTACGCTAGCCTATTAGCCACATTATGACTGACTTGTGATCATTGCTAGTTTGATTGTACTGACATTCCCAGCCTTAGTTACATCCGTCCGTTTTTTGTACAAAATATTGAGTCACTGAAACTGAAACACTGCATCCCGAATGGAGGCAGCAAACAATGTACCAAGCCAGCTGTGATTTACAACCTGATAGCAATATTTTTTGGGACTACCAAGAAATGCATTGGTGAATTATATTAATCATACATTGAACTGCATCCATCTATTCTGCCAACAATGTCTTCGTGAACGTCATGGAACAGTGAGTCAAATAGAACCAATTTTTAAAACCGCTAATAAAGTTGATTTTGTAGCGTAAACTGGGAATTTTATATATTTTTCTGATATTATGATTGTTTTATTGTTTCATATCTGCAAAGTAGTTAAAGGGCTGTGAGTTCAGAGTGCAACAACCTGGTCTCAGAGCATTTCCTATTATCCCAAACACTAAAGGGCTGTGAGTTCAGAGTGCAACAACCTGGTCTCAGAGCATTTCCTATTATCCCAAACACTCCATTTACTATGATATTTTCAGATTCCGAAAACTTTCATGTCCTCAGAGAGGCAATTCATCTGGCAGCAGTCATAAAACACACCACATAAAAATAAATAGCAAAGGATATTTACAAGCAAATTGGCAGGGTAAGTGCAGTTTCATAGTGCAAAGTGCTAAGTGCAGTTAGTCCAACATTTTGTTAAAATGCAGAATTGCATTCGGAATAAAAGAGTACTTGGACCTATTTGTTGTAGTTTATTTGAGGTAGTCTTTACCTGCGGCCAGGGGGAAGGAGCTGGAATTCAGGGTGGAGTGGATGGGAAGAGTCAAGCCCAGGGCTCTGCCCAGGTTGAGAGTTCTTGCTGTTGCTGCCCCATGATTTTTCCACAAGTCCTGACTATCTTGCCCAACCAATTTTTCTGTGCAATCTTGATATTCCCAAACCAGCAGGTCAAGCAGTAGGACAGAATGCTCTCAATTAATGATTAATAAAAGAGAGCCATGATGGTTAGATCAACATTAAAAAAAGTGCAGTTTCCGTATGTGGGCCTTTCTTAAAAATAGTCTGTACACTGATCCCAGGACAGATTGTTGTCAATGACTAGCCCAATGTATTTGTACTCCTCCACTATTTCAATGGGCTCACCTTTTATATGTTACGTTTGGTATGGTTACATAAGACAGATGGTTACTTATTGCAAACACGGATCGGTGGATGGGTGGGTGTATAATGAAAACATCTAGCAACCCAAAGGTTGCAAGTTCAAATCTCATCATTGAGATTGGACTTAGCATGTTAGCTAACACGTCCTCTAACGCTCACCTTAACCCTTTAAGCTAACACTTCACCTAACCCTAACCTTAACTCTTTAACCTAACTCCTAAACTTAACCCTAACCTTAACCCCTAACCCTAACCCCTAGCCTAGCTAATGTTAGCGGGCTAGCTAACATTAGCCACCTAGCTAGAATTCGTAACATTCATACGAAATGTGTGATGGACATCCACAAATGAATACATACCATATGTAACCTAACATATCATACTAAATGGAGTGTCACGGATTTACATACCGAATGATAAGAAATGCTCTGAGACCAGATTGAGTGCAAAGCCAGCTTTCTGCTAACTACCCTTAGCAGCAGCAAAGCCCCCTGGGAGGAGGCGGGTTGTCTAAATATGTGGTAAATCTACCACAAAAAAGAGAAAAAGAAAGGAGAAAGGAAAGTGAGAGAGCGGGAGGGGGAAAAACAACACAACGCCAAACAGTTAGCCAGCCCTATGTGTTTTAGTCTATTCCTGGCTGCTGCTCCAGGGGTGTGGGGATTTAGTTCCCTGAGGAGCACTCTGGTACAGCAGCTCTTTACTGCGTAAATTACACCCTAGTGCCATTACAGCAAACCCCCCTCACAAAGAGTTACGCACGCGCGCGCGTGCGCCTTCTCTCTCTCCTCTCTCTCTCGCTCTCGCTCTCGCTCTCGCTCTCGCTCTCGCTCTCGCTCTCGCTCTCGCTCTCGCTCTCTCTCTCTCTCTCTCTCTCTCTCTCTTCTCTTCTCTCTCTCTCTCTCTCTCTCTCTCTCTCTCTCTCTCTCTCCTCTCCTCTCTCTCTCTCTCTCTCTCTCACATCCTGACTTCTCTGTCCTTAGACGTTATCAATCCTGAACCGCACCAGTAGCGTTTTAACATGCATATTTCATGTCTGTTGAAGGCTAGAAGTGAGACCCTGGGAAAATGTTTCAATTAATGGATTGCAGACGGACATCTGTGGCTAATAAGTGCATATTAATTTAACGCTAGAGAGACAGCTATGCAAAGTGCATTGGGAAAGTATTCAGACACATTCACTTTTTCCACATTTTGTTATGTTACAGCCTTATTCTAAAATGTATTCAATATTTTTGTTCCATCATCAATCTACACACAATACCCCATAATGACAAAGTGAAAACAGGTTTTTAGAAATGATTGAACATTTATAAAAAATTAAAACAGAAATAACTTATTTACGTAAGTATTCAGACCCTTTGCTATGAGAATCGAAATTGAGCTCAGGTGCATCCTGTTTCCATTGCTCATCCTTGAGATGTTTCTACAACTCCACCTGTGTTAAATTCAATTGAATGGACATGATTTGGAAAGGCACACCTGTCTATATAAGGTCCCACAGTTGACTGTGCATGTCCGAGCAAAAACCAAGCCACGAGGTCGAAGGAATTGCCCGTAAGGCTCAGAGACAGGATTGTGTCGAGGCACAGATCTGGGTAAGGGTACCAAAACAATTCTGCAGCATTGAAGGTCCCCAAGAACACAGTGGCTTGCATCATTCTTAAATGGAAGAAGTTGGTAACCATCAAATCTCTTCCTAGAGCTGGCCGCCCGGCCAAACTGAGCAACCGGGGGAGAAGGGCCTTGGTCAGGGAGGTGACCAAAAACCCGATGGTCACCCTGACAGAACACCAGAGTTCCTCTGTGGAGATGGGAGAACCTTCCAGAAGGACAATCTCTGCAGCACTCCACCAATCAGGCCTTTACGTTAGAGTGGCCAAACGGATTGTCWAAAAAATGTCTAAAAACCTGTTTATGCTTTGTCATTATGGGGTACTGTGTGTAGATTGATGATGGAAACATTTTTTGTAATCATTTTTAGAATAAGGCTGCAATGTAACAAAATGTTAAAAATAGAATGGGTCTGAAAACTTTCCAAATGCACTGTAGTATTTCACTGTCTAAACAGCCATTTTGGATTCAAACATGTACAGAGTGTCACAGTCCAGAAATATGTGTGTTTTTTTACATTGCAAGCAGAAACACATTCTCCTGGAGAAAAAAACCTTAGTTCCGTTTTCTTTTCTATTCCCCCTCTCCGGCTCCTTTCCCCCAATCCCTTCCCACCATGCACACACACGTACACACGTACACACGTACACACACACACACACTGCTGTTACCCAGGGGCTAAATTCTAACGAGGCTCCCTCCCTGGTCAACAAGGCCTCTCATCCTGCCAGCACCGATTGGCTTCTCGCTGACCGGCCCCCTCCCCTCCTGCCCCCACACAAACACAGCCTTGAATTATTCAGCCTTTGCGGCAGGCAGGCAGGACCGCGGTTGATGAGCAGGTGAATGGGAGATTGTGGGTGTGTGAAGCCCAGTGGACGGCCCAGGGAGGGGATGCTGAGGGGAAGTGCGGAGTGACACAGCACCGTGGCAGGCCAACCTCATTTCCACTGCACTAGGTCCGCCACTCTCCCCGGCACACACAGCCCCAGCCATGCAGCTCCCTCCCAGCACCTCACACATCCCATTACAGCTTAGCTGAGCCCAGCGGTGTGTGTGTTTATTTGTATGTGTGTTTGCATGCGTGTGTAAGAGAGAGGTGGCATGTGGGTGTGCATGTGAAAACGAGAGAGAGAGAGGCAGAGGCAGAGAGGAAGGGGGATATGCTTAGACTATCGACATTACTGCTGGACCACACATACAGTACATTCAGAAAGTATTCAGACCCCCTGACTTTTTCCACATTTTGTTACGTTACAGCCTTGTTCTAAAATTGATGAAACAATTTCTTCCTCATCAATCTACACACAATACCCCAATAAGGACAAAATGAAAACAGGTTAAGACATTTTTGCACATTTATAAAAAAACAAAAACATAAATAACTTATTTACATAGGTATTCAAACCCTTTGCTACGAGACTCGGAATTTAGCTCAGGTGCATCCTGTTTCCATTGATCATCCTTGAGACGTTTCTCTAACTTGATTGGAGTCCACCTGTGATAAATTCAATTGATTGGACATGATTTGGAAAGGCACACACCTGTCTATATAAGGTCCCACAGTTGACAGTGCATGTCAAAGGGAAAACCAAGCCATGAGGTCGAAGGATTTGTCCGTAGAGTCCCGAGACAGGATTGTGTCGAGGCACAGATCTGGGGAAGGGTACCAAAAAATGTCTGCAGCATTGAAGGTCCCGAAGAACACAGTGACCTCCAAAGAAGTTTGGAACCACCAAGACTTTTCCTAGAGCTGGCCGCCCGGCCAAACTGAGCAATCGGGGTCCTTGGTCAGGGAGGTGACCAAAAACCCGATGGTCACCCTGACAGAGCTCCAGAGTTCCTATGTGGAGATGGGAGAACCTTCCAGAAGGACAACCATCTCTGCAGCACTCCACCAATCAGGCCTTTATGGTAGTGTGGCCAGATGGAAGCCACTCCTCAGTAAATGACGCTAACGATATGCAAGCGATACACCATCCCATCTGGTTTGTGCTTAGTGGGACTATAATTTGTTTTTCAACAGGACAATGAGCCAAAACACACCTCCAGGCTGTGTAAGGGCTATTTGACCAAGGAGAGTAACGGAGTGCTCCATCAGATGACCTGGCCTCCACAATCACCCGACCTCAACCCAATTGAGATGATTTGGGATGAGTTGGACAACAGAGTGAAGGAAAAGCAGCCAACAAGTGCTCAGCATATGTGGGAACTACTTCAAGACTGTTGGAAAAGCGTTCCTCATGAAGCTGGTTGAGAGAATGCCAAGAGTGTGTCAAGCTGTCATCAAGGCAAAGGGTGGCTATTTGAAGAATCTCAAATATATATATACACTTTTTTGGTTACTACATAATTCCATATGTGTTATTTCATAGTTTTGATGTCTTCACTATTATTCTACAATGTAAAAATAGTAAAAATAAAGAAAAACCCTGGAATGACTAGGTGTGTCCAAGGGGCTTTGACTGATTTGCTAAAATATGTATATGTTTTTGCTTTGTCATTATGGGTTATTGTATGTAAATTGATGAGGGAAAAAAAACTATTGGATCAATTTTGATGGAAAAATTCAAGGTGTCTGAATACTTTCCGAATGCCCTGTATGTGGCACAGCATAATCTTCTTCCTGTTCTCATTTGGAGTTTAATGCGGATGCTTTTTCCATAAACCTGGATCCTGAGTCACTGCCATCCTCTTACAGTCACCCCAGGTCTAGCAGCACTAATACCACAAGGAAATGCATGCTGTGCACATACACCAGCAGCCACCTGACATAGACAATCACAGGTTTTCATCATGGTCGCATGTCCAAAAGAGGGGGTAAGGACACTGATATGTATACGGCTAAGAGATTAAGATTATTTTCTTGGATCAGTTGGATTTGGGAGGAGGGATTGTGTGAAGGATGTGGGATTTGCTATGATGCTGAGCTGGTGTGTGGAGTGTGTGAAGTCAATCTCTGGTGGACTGGGTCCAACAGAGACCAACTGTCTCAGAAACACTAGGGAGTGTTCATCAAGCAAACTGAAAAAACGTTAGAAAAAAGCCTTTGGACACCCATGCTTTTATTTAGTGGCATTAATGTCAAACTAGCTGACATTGTGATTGCTTGTCTGCCCCACAACACAGGCACACACTTTTATTTAATGTAACCTTTACTTAACTAGGCAAGTCAGTTAAGAACAATTCTTATTTTACAATGACGGCCTACCCCGGCCAAACCTTCCCCTAACCTGGACAACGCTGGGCCAATTGTGCACCGTCCTATCTAACTCCTGATCAGGGCCGGTTGTGATACAGCCCGGGATCGAACCAGGGTCTGTAGTGACACCTCTAGCACTGAGATGCAGTGCCTTAGACCGCTGCGCCACTCGGGAGCCCACACACAAGCACACACACCACACTTGCACACAAACATATACAGTACTGTGTACAGTACACAATAACACACATACAGATCAGTGATGTGAGCGCTGTGTGATCACGACAAGCTGCCATGTGCACATGTTTTTCACAACACCCCACCCTCTGTATCCACAGAGGGCCCTGACATGATGGCAGTGTACTGTATGCACCTGGACAGCTGTCAGAACCTGTCCCACTCTGTAGCCACACATACTCCCCTCCTGGGTCTCTCTCTCTCTCTCTCTCTCTCTCTCTCTCTCTCTCTCTCTCTCTCTCTCTCTCTCTCTCTCTCTCTCTCTCTGGACCACATAGATGTACATTCCAGCTCAGTACACAGCCATCAGTGCATGCTATTCATTTCTGCAGCAAATGTTTTCCTGCGGACTCGGACAATAGCCCTCAGAATATTGTGGTGAGCAATTACTGATGAGCCCATGAAAGGCCAGGTAGCATTATGAGGGAATGTGTGCAGGGAGGCAAGAGGGAAATGGTGGGCCTGAAACTCAGTTGCCTTTACGGGTTCTTGTATACACCTGGAATATGTACAATATGCTTTTATAAACTGGGTGGTTCCAGTGAGCCCTGAATGCTGATTGGTTGACAGCCATGGTATATCAGACCGTATACCACGGGTATGACAAAACATTTATTTTTGCTCTAACTGCTCTAATTACGTTGATAAGCAGTTTATAATAGCAATAAGGCACCTCGAGGGTTTGTGATATATGGCCAATATACCATGGCTAAGGGCTGTGTCCAGGCACTCTGCGATGCGTCGTGCAAAAGAACAGCCCTTAACTGTGGTATATTGGCAATATACCACACCCCCTCATGCCTTATTGCTTAAATATACTGTCTATATTGATTGGGTTTCACATCGATCAGATGGCAATCACATCACACATCTTTAAGTGGGGGGACAGCCAGCGGTGAAGGAGTTAATGACAAAACGCAATCGTTAATAACTCATAACTCCTCTCCTGGGGAATCCTAGTTTACATTAATTACACCATAGCCCCTGGCAAACTGCATATCAAGCAGTATTTTTCAAACAAACAACTGGCATATCTACTTACCATCAGCGCAGAGCAATCGGGGGGGGGGGGGGGGGGGGGGGGGCTGGATGGCTGGCTGGCTGGCTGGCGAGAGGCCACTGAGCGGAGAGAAGCTTTTCCAGCCCACAGAACACAATCCACAATGCACTGAGCACAGCCAGCCTGCTACACTACAACATATCTACTACACACGTTGTCTCACTCATCTATCCCTTTATCATCCCCTCTCTCTATCTCTCTCTCGCTCTATTTCTGTCCATGGCCCTGTCTCCATTTCCAGAACATGAAAACAGACATGCTACTATCGGTTCCTCTCTCRTCTGAGTACACTAGATGGAGCACGTCTCTGATGGATTGATGGTAGCAGTGTGTTCCCGGTACTGGTACAGTGGCTGGAGCTGTGATAGTGTCTGTGTTGTTCCCGCAGGCCCGTGTTTCTACGTTGTCGTCGTGACTACCGGAGGCAGTACAGAAACACTGTTGAGCGTAGCTGGTGTAGCTATACCTCCGACCACCCATCTGATCCTCGTTTTCCACAGGGGAATCTCGCGCTCTGTTGGGGGGGGGCATGCACCTGCGTATGTGTGTCTCGGTGGGGTCTGACACACGGCAATGTCTGCCTGTTCTATTTGGGTGACATGTTATGTCTCAGGAAGAGAGGAGGCAGGGGGTCTCCACGGGGCTAGAGCAGGAGAACGGGTAACTGTTTCACAGCACAGTGGGGAGAGGGGAAGGCACCGCCATGCCACCCTCTGTGTATTCACCATGAGTAGAAGTGATACTCGGTGGAATTAAAACTCCATGTCGGGCAGGTGAAGGGTTTGGGTTCTGGAGAAGTACCAGAGTCCTACAGTACAGTGTAGGATATTAGTGGGGAAGACCCTACAAGGCTCATACGACCCCAGAATGCATTCTCTTTCTGGGGATTGTATGGGTAGCGTAGTTTGTTGGATGACATTGTTTTGTTGGATGCCCCAATATAAGTGCTTGATTATCATTTTATGCATGTGTCTGTGTACCGTAACTGTAACATGTCTACCAGCAAAGACAAACAGATGCATAATATAACAAACATACATGCAGAGAATGGAGTTGAGGAGTTGCACAAGGCTGTTAATTCTCCCTGACATGGCATGGTGTTCTTTAATATGTTGTGGATGTTAAATCTTTCAGAGACCAGATGGTTTGGATACTGTGTTTTCCCTCCCAGCCTCGGTGCCACCGTACCCCTCATTTATACATTCATCCACATCTCGCCGTTTAATCCCAGTGGTGGGTCAACCCTGACGGATGCCCTCCCAGGCAGGCAAGGGGGCGCAATTAGCGACTCCGCGAGATGGAGGGGACTACAAGCAGGGCGGAATGAGCTGGGAAATAATCCCCCTCTCTTTAACGCACTGCTAAACACAGTTATAGCCTACCGTGAACGCATCCCTTGGCGTTCTCTCAAAGAACAACTTCTTTAAAAAAAAATGTTTTATGCTCTTTAAGAAGAAAAAAAGCCCTCCAGGCTGGAGCTTGGCAAATTTGAAGGATAAAAGAAACAACTTGTTTTTCGAGAAAAGCGCCAGAAATGTTCAAAGTTTGCAGTGTTAGTATTTGCATGTTTAATGTGAAACATGTGCCTTTTGGCTAGGCTCCTTCTTGTATTATTCCACAGAGACGGGGGTTGGTCTGTCTATCTGTGATGTTCTTCTGACCCGGTAATGTTGAGCCATGCTGTCTCTGTAGCAGACCCGGCTCTACTCCGCTCGACTACTGATGCTGACGATGTCCTTGTCACTTGCTATCTGCCATAGTGGGGGAAATGGTAAGAGGACTACTTCCCCCCCACAAGCAACACACACGACACACTACACACACACACCACACACACACGATCACACCACACACATCAAACACCCACACACACTACACAACACACCACACACACACACACACCACACACACACACACACACACACACACACACACTGTGTACAAACACAGAGATGCACACACTACACTACACACACAGATACAGTGCATAAACACGCACGCATACCGTGCTCAGATATGCACACATTTTGTTTATAAAGGCAGAAATCCTATCTCACACTCACACATAGTGCCCTTTCCTATTTTCAAATTGTCCCTTTCATCCCTCGTGCATATAATTTCTGTTTTCCCCTTCGTCTAAGTAAACAACAATGACTCACTAAGCCTTTTGTAAAAAGACCAATTTGAGCAAATGCAAAGAACAAATGAATTGACATTTGATGGCATTGCCTCAGAAAGTGCGAGTGGAGTGCATCTGATCAATGCTGGCTATATTCCCTGGAGAACAGACACATTAAACAGTTCAAACCGGCCCTTAAAAGCCTGGATTATTGATTGAATAATTTTCCAAAGTTTTATTTATTTTTATCTCTGGGGCTGAAGCGGGTTGGAGTAGGCTGGTAGGTGGTGGGTGATGGTGTTTTCTGTGTTCAGATGGCATGGTGGTGAAGTGGGTAGAGACTTACCCCTGGCAGTGTTTTCTGTTCATGGAGGGCGTTCTGGGCTTTGATGGCCGACTCGCGGGCGCAGTAGGTGAGGAACGCGCAGCCTGAAAAAAAGAAAAGGGGGAGATATTAACACAAGTCTATCTGAACACTGGGGACTGAACACTGATGAAAAGAAAGGACACTAAACACGGAGTGGCAACACTAGCTRAGTCACAGAACAAGAGGAGACTGACAATAGATATCAACCCTAGGTCAGTTACTGGGCACAACAACACTCGACAACAACTGTGTTCAATCGAATCCCCTCCACCCACAACATTGGGTCCCCATCAACCTCGCTTAGTCTCAGGCTCTTGTCAGTCATGAAAAACAACACCCTGGAAAGGGGATGTGTCCCTCACAATGAGGCAGCAAGCGCTGCTACTGGGGAACAATCCCTCCCTGCAGATAGACTCAATGCAGACATACACTCGATTTTCTTCCTGTCTTCAGCTGGCCTTCGGGCTGAATGCTCTCTCTCTCTCTTTCTCTCTCCCTCACTCTCTCTCTGTGCCTCACTTTCTCTTGTTTTTTCTCTCTCTTCTCTCTCCCTCTCTATCTATATCTCTCTATCCCAGCCCCAGTGCCATAGATCAGCCTCTCCCTGTCCAAAGCGCCTACCATGCTGCCGTGATGCACAACACTGAACCCTTCTGACAGCAGCAGAGACAGCGAGAGGGAGCAGGGCCGCAGGACAGAGAGGGGGAAAGAGGGATGGGAGGACTCGAACACTGTGCAGACGGTGGGAGGGATGGGGGGGGGGGGGGGGGGGGGGGGCGGGGCTTCAGGCCTCAGGGCCCCCTGAGCACAGAACAAATGCCCAGCCACAAGAACACCAGGTGACTACCACACATACACACATACAAACACACACACTGTCACTCTCGCCCACTGTCTGCCAAATAAAGAGCTCCTCCTGCTGGCAGACAGCCCAGAGAAATGAGGTAGATGAGAAGAGAGAGAGAGAGATTAAAGAGAAAGAGAGAGAGACCCCGGAGAGGTATTGATGCAATCATTTACCCCTGACTGTCTGAATAAATACATTTGGTAGTGTTATATTAATGAAGTTCATGTCTGAATAAATACATTTGGTAGTGTTATATTTATGAAGTTCATGTCTGCATATATAGATTTGGTAGTGTTGTTCATGTGCGTTACCACACACTATCATATTTCTGCCATTTTAGAGAGAGTTTACTAGAAACCATCCCATTTCGGATCATATTTCAACAGGAAAAATATATTCAGTGGGTGGTGATGATGGTGTCTTTAAAGAGACAATATTCCTATCATTCCCGATGTTGCATATCACATCACCTTCATCCGTCCATAAATTCAACACCTCATTCAACATCTCGCACCCTGTAGSCTGGCTGTATTACGACATGCTTATGCATCTATCTATTTCCCCTGAGCAAAGCTACATAGACTTTCAATGACCCCAGCATTTTRCCCCCAGCTATTCTTTTCTCAGAGCCAGGTCAGTGCATTATAGTAACCTTTGCTACAGTGCTACACAAAAAGAGGGGGTGCTTTGTCAGGCATTGATCCATTGATTGGCCAGGCCGTGTTACATCCCTATGCCCTACGGCCCTATACAGCCCAACCGTCTCCCAGCACAGCAGGCCTGCTAGTCTCTGCTCTCTAGTCCCTGCTCTCTGGGTCTGTATGTATGTTATGGATGGACAGTGATGGAGTCTGTCAGAGGTGACCACCTCAGTCTTAAGTGGCTGACTGCCTGGAGTCATGGTGCATCTCTCTTCACACCCCACCCCTGGTCCCCACCGGCCCTAACCTAATGATTTCCGATGGCTACCAAGCAAATCACTCTATCATGATGCTTTCTTCCCCACATAACATCAGCCCTGTCTCACTGAGGAGACCATGGTACTAAATGGGGCTGTGTTGTTGTTGTTATTCTGTAGGAATTGTGTTGTTGGTTTATTTGACAAGTGCCATCCCTATCTCTCACTGAGCAGGGCCTCGTTTGCATATTACAATCACAAACACTGCCCAAATTGGATTTATTCGTTAATGTGTAACACATACGGCATTGAGAATAAATTAATAACAACCATAATGCCAACAAACAAAGGGGAACATGAACTCCATTTAAATGTGCTTCTATGTTCTTTAATGTAAGGCTTAATAAGAATCCTCTGGCCACGGGCGAAAGCTCTAACAACTTCCTAATTGGAATCCAAACATGTACAAATAGCCAGCGTTGCATTGCATACCAAGTGTGGACGTCGGAGCCTGATGAAATGGTTTGAAACACGACAAACAGCGATGTAACCCAGAGAGAGAGGCTGGTGGTGTTGCTGACGCAGCGAAGGGAAGGCACAATGTGGAAAATATGATCCTACCGAGGCATCATTTGATACCAATCTAAAACAGCCCTTATCTCACACGTTGATTTCGAGTGGAGAATCTCCTCTTCCTCCTACTCCTCCTCCTCATCTGTTCCTATATACTCCTGTCTGACGTGTGGCTCCACTACATCAGCTGAGGTAGCTACAGAGAGGCTACAGAGAGGATAGAGAGGCTACAGAGAGGCTGCAGAGAGGATAGAGAGGCTACAGAGAGGATAGAGAGGCTACAGAGAGGATAGAGAGGCTACAGAGAGGCTACAGTGCTGATCAGGCTAGAGGGACATATGGGGGCATTGGGGTGACTGTCTTTCTCTCCCCAGCTCCACTGTGTTGAGATGGTTTGTAATTAAAGAGACTTCTCCTCTGCTCCCCCCCTACTCTCCACTCCCCTCCTCTCCTCTTCCCTCCTCTCCTCTCCTCCCCACCACTCTCCGACAGTAGCCATTTGCAGGGTTATTTCCTGCCGACGAGGCCCTCCATTACTAGTGCAAAAGGGAACGTGTGTCTGATCCAGCACCTTTGGCCCTAATCTGTGAAGTGTAGGTAATTCCTGCTAAGTGTAGAGGTCCTACTGATAAACCCATCACCGTCCCCCCCTCCTCTTACTCTCCTCCTACTCTTCCAGAATCAGCACTTATTCTAAGAGCCTACTACATTCAGTCCCTACTGTCACACACAGACACAGACACACACAGGGAGACACACACACACACACACCAACGCACACACACACACACACACACACACACAGCCCAATGTACACATAGGCACCACAGCGTCTCTCACTCCATCTTTCTATTCCCTCTCTGTGCCCCAGAGGACCCTGCCCCAGTGTAATGAAAAGGTGTGAACTTCCCCTCTCCTTGGCATTTACTCCACCAAAAGTGTGAAGGTAGCAGAAACAGAGCCAGCCCTGGCTCAGGTCTTTAGTCGCTGCCTGCCCGCTCCCTCACACTTCATTTGCACTCTGTGGGAAATGTCATCGCCGAGGGTAGATTACTTGCTTACTTCATTTACTGCTGGAAGGGCTTTCTGAGGGGCCGGAGCCCAAAGTGCACATCATCAGCACTGATACAATGTGATTATTACCTGAATCAGTGGCAGGCGTGGCGGAGCTCTGTGGCGCAGATTGACTATGAGGGGTAATCAGGGCTAGTCTCAGAGCAGTCCTTACTGCTCTAATCCCTCCCTCACCCCCCAAACCCCTGATCCCAGATCTGCACGCACACAGCCAACCACCAAGCCACTGCTTGAGGAGAACAAAGGGAAAAGGTGGGGGTACTTTCCAAAGAGCTTTCACTCATTGTTCCGACAACAATATTTTCCCTGCCCCAGCCTAATTACCTTGTAATGAGTGCTGTAATATAAGCAGTACTCTAGCGTAACCTGTAAACCTTAATTAAGTCAGGCACGTTAAAGGGAGCCGCATGCGGCTGGGCCTCCATCCTCCAGCACTGCACCCTCCTGCACTGTAATTTCAATGGTCTCAAGACACTTCCTCTCCTTGTCTCTTTATCTTCCATCTGCTCTAATATGAAAGACCTCGATAGGTGAAGGAAAAGTCAAATTTGGCAGGCAACATATTGCTTTCACCTGCATTATCATGTCACTACAAATGAAGGTGGGGTGAGACAAGGAGCGGAAGAACACTCAAGACTGTTGAGATCCTTTACGCTAGTCAGGGAGCAGAAGGTATTCTAGCAGTTAAGAGCATTGGGCCTGTAGCCGAAAGGCTGCTGGTTCGAATCCCCGAGCCGACTAGGTGAGAAATCAGACGATGTGCCTCAACAGTAACTGCTGCTGTAAGTCGCTCTGGATAAGAGTGCCTGCTAAATGACTCAAATGTAAGAGGACCTGGTGTCAACACTGGTAACGGACCCTGGTAGCTTCTGTAACCCCTGGTGAAGGAGACCCAGGCCATTGATTTGTTGCTGTGCTCAATACACTACGGCCCCTGAGCAGGAAATACATCCCGAAGGACACGCTCCAGGTCTGTGTGGACCAACACAGTTGTGTGTGTCCAGTAAAGGATTTGTGTTTGTACCAACTAGCTCTCACAGTCTCATGTCAGAATTAGACGTTCATCCATGTTTCTCGGATGTCATTTTTCAAAGTTGTTGCAAAAGGTTTAAGTTTAGGCATTAACTCAGAATTCTTAAGGTTAGGCATTGACTCCAAATGGTTAAGGTAAGGGTTACGGTTTGGGATAGCCATAAAACATTGCTCGATTCGAACTTGCAACCTTTGGAATCAGTGGCAGATGCTTACYCCCATCCTTCATCCCCGTCCACAACGCCCTAGCAAAACTGAAACCTACTTGAAGGTAGCAGCGCTCACTATTGTTTCCATTCCATCTCCCGACGTCCTCAGACATGGATGGATGTTGAATACTGACTTCTATCACGGGTAACCTGGCTGGTGTGTACAGTAAGGGTCTCGGCCTCTCGGCTGGGTGGCGGCGTGCATAATGAGGATGAGGAACACCGTAAAACTGAATCATTTGTTCTGAAAGAGGAATCAATACAGTACAAATCCATTGGGGGGAAAAATGGGCTGAGAAATAGGCCTTGACAAATTCACACATACTCAACCACAGTAGGTAATTCAGTCGTTGGTTTGTAAGGTTGAAGGTTCTCTTGGGCAGTGACTTAAAAACAATACTACTGTAAAGTCCTATAGGGCCAATACCGTGGTGGGAACTTGGCACCTACAGTGGATGTAGCTTTCCTGTGTGGACTGACTAAATGAATGATCTCAGCCTGCTTTAAGCCTGTGCCAGGCCAGCATTATAAATACATCCAGTGGCCTGCATCCCTGACGAAGAAGCTAATTGACACCATTAATGGATGGGGTTTCAGGGTGCAGTAAATACTGTGTCCGTTCACAGTGGTGCGGCCACGCCAGGCGTGGGTGGACTGACTGAGAGAGAAACATGGCTTAGACTCCTCATCAGATGGAGGGCAATGGGAGTTTACCTGCCAAGTCCCCCCTTAGCCCACAGCTAAGGGATTTACAGGGGAATCAATAAGAAGTTTTCTGTGAGCCCCATCAAGGTCAGAAAACTGCATCTCTTCCTCTTCATGTTCTATAACAGGCCCTGGGAAAAACATGAACATGCCCTGACCATAAACACRGCATAGGCAATACTACGCCTGAAAAATACTATAGGATAGAAAGAAAAAGAGAGTTATATGTTAGTTAGCCACATTGGCATTTTTGATGTGATACCCACACTATTACTGCCTTGTTTTCAAAAAGCAGTGCGATTTGAACCTCGAGTCAGATCAATTGATCAGAGTCAATTCACATTAGTCAAAGATAGGCAGTTCCAAACTGACTTGGTCTGAGAGACAGATCCGCTTTTGAGGTCCTTTGATTTTACAAATTGGGAAAGGTGTCTTTAAAGATGAAGCTTCAAAGCTCCAAGGCTGGCGATAAAGAGAGGGATGAGAAGAAAGAAGTCCCCCTCTCTTCGCCCACTACGCATACACTGCACTTTATTTCCCAGCGCCCATTCATGCGGTATTTGGAGAAAACATTAATTGCATCTTTCCAGATTCCTTACTAAATAGACTAACGAGTAAACCTTGCTGCACGCTCCTGTCTTTTCGACTAGCGATTATGTGCTTTGAGGCACAAAGCAGATTCCTCATATACACACAGATTTGAAATTACGTGCAACATGCCTAATATTACAGATTTTTTTTCTCTCTCCCTGAGCATTTTCTTCCTCTGACTACTGGTCTGGAATGATAATAATCATTAACACAGGTGGTCTTGCAAATGAGCAGGTGCCACCGTGTTAATTGTATTGATGCATTTCCTGGTAACGGCGGTGGCCAGCGTTACGCTTCCAAAAATGTCTCGTCCTTTAAAGCCGACCACTGGCACGGTGAAAGAGAGAGAACCTTTTTAGCTCGTCAGTTAAAGAGCTATAAACTCTCAAGGTTGTGGAGCCAAAAAGCTGCCAATATACTGTAGATAGGATAAATCATCTGTTATTAATCTAGTCTTTTTTTTATTATTAAGGCGCCGTTATCACTATGAGTAGTCAAAGATGGGAAAGCTGGCATTTTGGAAATTACTATAAGATGTACATCACCAGAAACGCAGTGACAAAGTCATGGCTCCTTCATTAATCTAAGCCCTTTAAAACCAATTATTATTCCTACATGGCATGAAGCCACTTTACTGTACATACTGTACATCTGCACCTTCTGTTACCCTAATTCCAACATTCATGTGAGGCATCTCCAATACACTATACTGTAGCACCAAGCCATTGGCAACATGCTGTTCCAGAAGACCTCTCTATCTGGCAGTGGAGCGATTAGAGCGTTACCACTCCTCCATAGGATGGAGAGATGAGGAAGTGAGAACAAAGCTGGGGGTGAGGAATAGAGAACCCCCCACAGTGGGCTACAGCTGCTTTTCTCCCTTCCTCACCTCCCTCCATCTCCCCTCCCTCTCCCCAGTATGGGAGCAGTCTTTAGGGGGAGGCTGGCAGGCAATCAGTGATGTCATGCCAGCAGCACAGCGATGGCAGCTTAACCTATTTTCGGAAATACCACAGATTTCTATTTATAATCATGCTGAACAGCGTGCATCACCACACGTCCCTCATGGACCAAATATATTCAGACATTTTCCATCATAATGGGTGTTTTCATTGTTTCACTGTTGATTTGTAATTAGTTATTCAGGACATATGTTCGTAATAGCAGTATTACAGAAATATATTACATTTACACATTTACATAAGTGGTAAATAGGCAGTGGTAGTAGTAGTGGAAGTAGTGGTAGTGGTAGTGGTAGTGGTAGTAGTGGTAGTAGCAGCTGTAGCAGTATTACCAGTAATAGCCATGGTAGAATATTTATATTAGGAGTAGTAATAGTATAAATAGTACTAACAGCCTCTAAGACTAGTAGTAGGTAAAAACAGAGCACATATTAGGCAAAGTCACAGAATGGCACGTGATCCAGACAGAAACTCAGCTACTGCTGTCTTCAATCATTGGGCATCTTTTGAGTGCAATATCATTACATTTTAAATGTTTTACGTCAGAATTTTTCAGCGACAGCCATGTACATACAGTATGCTATGCATTAAAGCAGCAATATATAACTTTTTGGGCCACCTGACCAAATTCACATAGAAATGTGCGTTATAGATCTATCATTCTCATTGAAAGCAAGTCTAACAAGCAATAAATCGGTGTTCTATTTCTATGCTTCCCGTCTTTTACTTTTGGTTTTGTACACCAGCTTCAAACAGCTGAAAATACTCTATTTTTGGTTATTGAAAATATATTTCACAGCGGTTTAGCGGTTTAGATGGTACAATGATTTAATACACTATGCATTGCTTGTTTTGTCATACAAACTGAAATTAGCAACCAGGAAATTTAATTAACCAATCATACAAGTAATTTGACTTTGTTTTTACCAATCTAACTACTGTACATAACAACATAATGGTAATAATTTACTTGAATGGTAAATCTCAACTGATAAACTGGGTAAATCAAAATGTACCCGAGCCCTATTCACAATACAGGTGAATGCATATTCAGTAGGATTGAATCACTGGGCTTGTTTTGGCTGATTTCATGGGGCTACAGAATACAAAACAATCTCGTTCCCTTGAATGTGGCACTTATTTTATTGTACTGATCAACAACATTTGCATAAAAGTCGCTTCTTTTATAAAAGAGTGTGCTGTCTCTTTAACCAGTAATGACGTCATTCACGAGCCAAGAGGGGTGCGGCCTGTTGGAGCCCTCAGTTCGCTGAGGCAATAAATCTTTGGCTGAGGGAGAGACTTGAGGTAGACATGCTCCAGTACCTTTGGCAACTAAGAATGTATCCGCTTTGGGCTTGATGTGTAGTCCATACATGCATAATCTATGAGCAGAATTACCCTTTTACCTCAATTAAACACAAAATCCCAAGTTTGAAAGTGACTGTTTTCTTGAAGCTGAGCCACGCCATTTTCCCTACATTTCCCTACAAGTGGGACACCACCCTAGCAATTTGAGTTCTAGCCAATGAGATTCAGCCCCTCGCATTTGAGTGACAGCTAGCAAAAGGTCTGCCCAGCATTATTCAATGAGATTGCAGGGCGGGCCCAACGGCTTAGTGGACACAGCAGCGAGAGAGAGCGAGAGAGAGAGAGAAATTACATGGTGCACCTATCTGCACATAAGTGACTTAGCAATTTTTGGGGACCACTTTTGGCTTGTGACTGCTACTTTCAGAACTACTGGGTAAAAAGTATACAAAAGTACCAGAGAATCTCTTTAAGTGAATGGATAACGRTTTTGGTGGCAATCAGCTTTGAAATCAGCATATTTTGCGTTACGGTTTGCATATTATCACAAACAAAGTACTAGGGTAGTGAATTAATGTTAGTTTCAGCTGTAAGCTAGCAAGGAAAGTCAGCCTACAAAGCTAGAAGATACCGGTATCGTCTTGCATTGTAAAGATATTCTAGCCTGTATGATTCTAGCCTGTATGGACATTGTTTTGCAAACAATAATTAATAGTTTCAACATAAAAAATGCTGTGTCACATTATTCAAGTGTGTTAACTTCTGTGCAGCATGAGTGGGGAGCTAAACATGATGCAGTCCAGACTCCCAGCGCAGGCTAGCAATGAGTATGGGGAGCAGGCACAGTGGCTCCGTTTGGGACATTGGCTGCGCTGATAGACAGACTTGATCCGTGAGACACATTTGACAGAATTACCGAAAGTAACACAAATTCTAGTACCGACCAGTTTTTCATGTTCTAGTATCGAAAAAGTACCGACGTTTCGGTATACCGTGCAACACTAAGCAATAGTATAAGTAGTAATAGCAGTATGATGAGCAGTAACATGTCTGGTATTACTGGTGTGTTTGTCTTGAATCAGCAGCTCAGGGGTGATTTTATGTTACACATCTGCTAAACTTGGCCTCTGCACCTCCACCTTAAATCCCTTTGTTTAGGTCCCCCAGCCCTCCACAATAGATACAGCTTTAAACCTGTCTGAAGACTACTCCATTACCCCAGCTGTCATGCTCAACACAACACCTTAGGATAGAAGAAACCATTTGTTTCTGCTGCTCTGACAATCACTTCATCTTTCTCACTCCACTAATCCATTGTTCCTGCCCATGTGTCCATCTGTCACTTGTCTTCTGTCCCCTTCTCTGTCTGTCTGCATCCAATACGTGTGGCTGTGCTCCCTCCCATCCCTCTCTGTCAAGTCTGCCTGGCTGACACTGGCCACCCTACATACAAGTATGTCTCTGCGACTGCATTAAGGCCCCATTCTAAGAGATGGGATGGCTTGACTAATCTCTGATTGTTTTTACTAAAACAGGGGGATAGCGGGTTCTCCAAGGGCACAACACCGTGAGAAAGACAAATAACAGGTATCTTATTATTTTCCCTGGCTTGTACCAAAGAGGCTTTATCGCATGACTTCTCCTGAAGCGTTCCAAAATGGAGAGGGATTATCACAAACATTACATTAAAATCTCCTCAACGTTGTTATTTCATTTTCCCAGRTTCTAAAATGAGTCAGTGCCGGCCAAGCTCAAACACAACATTAAAGGCCCAGGGCAGTCAAAAACGTGATTTTGCTGTGTTTTATATATATTTACACACTATGAGGTTGGAATAATACTGTAAAATTGTGAACATTAAGATAATGCCGATTTAGTGTAAGAGCCCTTCGAAAAGACGGCCTGAAATGTCAACCTG
The DNA here is from genome assembly GCF_002910315.2 of Salvelinus sp. IW2-2015. Classification (NCBI taxonomy): domain Eukaryota; kingdom Metazoa; phylum Chordata; class Actinopteri; order Salmoniformes; family Salmonidae; genus Salvelinus; species Salvelinus sp. IW2-2015. The sequence goes on from NC_036856.1 coordinate 14,460,414, forward strand.
TTTTGTGAGAGGGAGCTTTGGCCTTCCATGGTGACATCAACATGGAGTAAATTAGTTAATAGACCAATAAGAAAGAGAGTTCCAAACCTCTCTGCTAATAACAGCACATTTTCAGTTTTCCCCTCCCACCTCAACCACTCCCAGACAATCTTGGTTGAAATTCTTGGTTGAGAAATTGCTCTTTGCTAAGAAGTTAGTTTATTWTTWTWTTTTTATTAAAATGGTCAAAAAGAATCACAGTAAGGTACTTCATTTTTACCTATAAATGATTTGATATTGAGATAAAATTGGCTGCATTGGACCTTTAAAAGAACAGAGAGCGTTACTTACAGAACCATCGCCACTCTCACTGTCTTTATCTCTCCTCCTTTCTCCTCTCCCCTCTTTCTACGGTACACTCTGCTCTGCAGGAGATGGCACTCCTTTAAGCTCAGCACCATACAAAATAGATAGGCCTCTATCCTCCTACTTAGCCCAGCGGAGCATGGGTGAGAAGGTGCTGTACTTTTACCACCCTACCGTCTACGCCTTTTAAAGAGAGAAGTCGGCAGACTAAAACATTTTGAACTGTCTCCCTAGTTCTTACTGCATGTATTTTAGTGACCTAAATCATTTTAACTTTGAAGAGGGAAAAATACTTTGGAAATGTATTTTCATCTTACTTTGCTATCATGCTTAGCAAAACAAAACAAACAATAAAGCATTAATTAATTCAAAGCCCCTCTAGCAAGGTCTCGCTTGAAATAGAGATTTTAATATAAATGGATTTCCTGGTTAAATAAAGGTAAATAAATAAGAAAAATGCATTATTAATTTAACTTACTGACAAACTATTCAAGTTGCACAGCATGCTATAAAAGTAAGATGCATGAAAATAGGACAATTTATGACAAACATTACTCCTCTTTCAAAACATATGCATGAAGGCTACCACAAAATCAGCAGTCATTGTCAAAAACATTCTGTGAAGTTAAAACATGGATCCAAAGTCGAATGTGTAACTTACGAAGCATAATCAATAGCTTTCTTCATCACTCTGTGGCACTGTGACCAAAACCTTGATTTGACATCACATCTCCAAATCAAATTAACTGTGAATAGGGGGTGTAAAATAAAACCAAACCGGAAAGGTCACCCAACCCAAGACTCAATGGCGCAAACATCCTTGATGATGACCTCCAGTCCAGACAACAGCTGATAAAACCACAACTGTGAAATCACCCGCAACCAAGGTTAATGGAAACCAATTCATTTCATATGCATGTAGCTGTGGCTACAAAGACTACCAGGCAACTTCTCAAAAGACAGTCCATGTTTTCCCACAGACGTGCCCATGTCTCTGCTGTAGCAGAGAGCACATCTCTGAAAGCAGAGAGCACATTGATAAAAGGTCACTGAATAACAGCCTTCAAAGATGCCAGGAATGTCCCCACCCTCCCACTCACTCTGCCACCGGTAAGTGTGTGCCCAACGGACACTGGCCTACAGCAGAGACAACGACCTACAGGACTACAGCTCATCCTGAAGTCAAGGCCCACAGCTTGTCCTGTCAGAGCCAGTTGAACTGTTACATCTTTTACGAGGAAACCCTGTAGCTTATTACAACATCTACAGACATCAGAGGGTTGTGAACGGAGCTCGGGTATTGTATTAGTCTGGTGACCTCCGTGCCCAGATTCACGTCAACATGCTTTTTGCTTATAAATCATTGGATCAAAAAGGGGTGTTTTAATTAAATTGGGCTTTGGGTTTGAGTCCAGATATAGGTGAGGTGAGACCAAACCTCAATATGAACAGGTTCTTTTAGTTTTTTTGGTTCTCTTTTTTTTCTTAATTTGGCTTAAAGCCCATTCTAACCATGATGACTGCATATGCATCGAATTGCGATGGCTCTCGTCTCCTGCGGAATTAAAGATCTGTAATGTTGTCAATATAACTTCAAACTTTTCCGCCTGTGCGAGATCTAAAATCTGTCAAAAGCCTATCAGTAGGATGCCTGTATGGCTGTGTGTACCATCCCAGCAAACGAAAATTGGTTCTGGGAAAGTTCCCAGAACATTCGTTAGGTTACGGCAAATGTTCTCATAACACAAAAACTGTCCAGTCGTGCTGATGATTATACAATGTCTGTATAAAACATTCGCCTTATGTTGCAAGAACATTCCTAGAACAAATGTAATCTGTTCTTTAAAGTTTCACTGAATGTTACATTAGGTTGGTGGAAAGGTCTGGTGAGAAAATTGTGGGAACAATCACAAAAGATATGTTCGCAAAACACAAAAACTATCCTGTTTCAAATCAACATTTATTGGTCACATGCTCCGAATACAACAGGTGTAGACTTTACAGTGAAATGCTTACTTACGAGCCCATTCCCAACAATACAGAGTTAAAAAGTACGTTTTAAAAAAATAAAAAAGGAAATACTAACACAATAAAAACAACAACGAGGCTATACACAAGGAGTACCAGTACCGAGTCAATGTGCAGGTGTACGAGGTAGTTGAGGTAATTGAGGTAATACAGTATGTACATGTGTGTAGGGGTAAAAGTGACTAGGCAATCAGGATATATAATAAACAGAGTAGCAGCAGCGTATGTAACAGTCTGAAAGTGTGTCTATGTGTGTGTGTGTGTGTGGCGTCAATATGCATGTGTGTTTGTGTTTGGTATGTGCGAGCGTGTGTGTGGTGTGTGTGTGTGTTGGAGTGTCAGTGTAGTATGTGTCAGTGCGTGGGTAGAGTCAAGTGAGTGTGCATAGAGCCAGTGCAAGAGTAAGGGCCAAAAAATGACGATAAAGAACTAAATAATAAAGGGATCGTTGTAACTGTTCAGCTGTCTAATGGCTTGGGGGTAGACYCTGTTCAGGAGCCTTTTGGTACCAGACTTGGCGCTCCGGTACCGCTTGCCGTGCGGTAGCAGAGAGAACAGTATATGACTTGGGAGGCTGGAGTCTTTTACAATTTTTGGGGCCTTCCTCTGACACCACCTGGTATAGAGGTCCTGGATGGCAGTTGCCATACCAAGCGGCGATGCAGCTAGTCAAGATGATCTCAATGGTGCAGCTGTAGAACTTTTTGAGGATCTGAGGGCCTGTGACAAATCTTTTCAGCCTCCTGAGAGGGAAGAGGCTTTGTTGTGCCCTCTTCACAACTGTGTTGGTTTGTTTGGACCATGATAGGTCCTTAGTGATATGGACACCGAGGAACTTGAAGCTCTCGACCCAGTCCACTACAGTCCTGTCGATGTGAATAGGGGCGTGTTCAGTCCTCCATTTCCTGTAGTCCACGATAAGCTCCTTTGTCTTGCCCAGGTTGCGGGAGAGGTTGGTGTCCTGGCACAACAATGCCAGGTCTCTGACCTCTTCCCTATCGCCGTGTCTTCGACAAACTTAATGATGGTGTTGGAGTCGTGCGAGCCCACGCAGTTGTGGGTGAACAAGGAGTACAGGAGGGACTGAGCATACACCCCTGAAGAGCCCCGTGTGGGGGTCAGCGTGGAGGATGCGTTGTCGACTACCCTCACCACCTGGGGCAGTCCCGGCAGGAAGCCCAGGATCCAGTTGCAGAGGGAGGTGTTCAGTCCCAGGGTCCGTAGCTTAGTGATGAGCTTAGAGGGCACTATGGTGTTGAACTGAGCTGTAGTCAATGAATAGCATTCTCACGTAGGTGTTCCTTTTGTCCAGGTGGGAAAAGGAAGTGTAGTGTGCAACAGAGATTACATCAACTGTGGATCTGTTAGGGCGGTATGCAAATTGGAGTGGGTCCATGGTTTCTGGGATGATGGTGTTGATGTGAGCCATTATCAGCCTTCCAAAGAATTTCATGGCTACAGATATGAGTTCTATGGGGCGGTAGTCATTTAGACAGGTTACCTTGGCGTTCTTGGGCACAAGGTCTATGGTGGTTTGCTTGAAACATGTAGGTATTACAGACTGGGTCAGGGAGAGGTTAYAAAATGTCAGTGAGGAGACTTGCCAGGTGGTCAGCGCATGCTCTGAGTACGTGTCCTGGTAATCCTTCTGGCCTTGTGAATGTTAACCTGTTTAAAGGTCTTACTCGCATCGGCTACGGAGAGGGTGATCATACAGTCGTCCAGAACAGCTGATGTGCTCACAACATTTTTCAGTGTTGCTTGCCTCYAAGTGAGCATAGAAGGTATTTTGCTCGTCTGGTAAGCTCTGGGCAGCTCTTGGCCGAGGTTTCCCTTTGTAGTCTGTGATAGTTTGCAAGCCCTGTCACATCCGACGAGCATCAGAGCCGGTGTAATAGGAGGCGTCAGAACCGGTGTTGTGCGGATTATTCTAAAACGTTTCTTTTAGGGTGCAAAAATCATTCACCTGATGTTACAAGAACATTCCTAGAACACATTTAATCTGTTCTTTAAAGGTTCCCAGAATGTTTCATTCGGTTGTGGGAACAGTCTGGTTGGAACATTGTGAAGAAATCACAAAAGACATGTTCCCAAAACACTAAAACTGTCCAGTTGTGTGGATGATTCTACAATGTTTCTTTAAGGGTGCAAAAAACATTCACCTGATGTTACAAAAAAGTTCCCAGAACACATTTKGTCTGTTCTTTAAAGGTTCTCAGAATGTTAGGTTGTGGGGATATGACAAGAGATAGGTCCCCAAAACACTAAAACTGTCCAGTTGTGCTGACATTCAGATAATGTTAGTATCAGGGCACACAAAACATTCCTTTGATGTTGCAAGAATGTTGACAGAACAGCCTTTCTGAGTTATTTAAAGGTTCCCAGAACATTTAATTAGGTTGTGGCAACAGTGTGGGTACATTACAAGAGATAGGTTCACAAAACACAAAATATGCTCAGTGTGATGACATTCATACAATGTTTAAGTTAGGTTGCACAGGATATTCCTATAATGTTGTAAGAATGTTGACAGAACACATTGTCTAAGTACTTTCAAGGTTCCCAGAACATTTKATTAAGTTTGGGGAGTTGTCTGGGATGTTGCACTAATATTCTTGTGTTATTCACATAGGTTGCACAGAACATTCCCACAATGTTCCACAATTTCCAAAATAAGTCAATTTTTATGACATTCATAGCGTATTTGTTTTAGGTTTAACATAATATTCCATTGATGTTTACGCCAATATACATATTATCTTGTCTTGGAGGTCCTCAGAACATTTCAAGAACATTTAGAAAATGTCATATTTAAGTCTTAGCTAATATTTCCACAACATTCTCAGCATGCAAAATTGTAGCACCTTAATGCAGATTGGAATAGATACCAATTATGMTTCTCTCCAGATTGAATGACAAGTCGCATTTGAATGTGATAGAGACCCATAGCATTTTAATGTAATTCGTAGCACATTTGAAGAGCATTTAATCATACACACCCGACCATCATTTTTACACTAAATATGCTGAAATCTTTCTGAAGGCACTGTATATTCTGCGTACRTCTGGACCCATATTTACAAGGTATCCAAGACTGAGTGCTGATCTAGGATTACTTTGCTTTTCAGATCATGAAAAATACAGCAAGGGGGACCGTATCAAGCGTCTCAAAGTAGGAATTATATTTCGGGTACGTTTTAAACGTTTTGGGAACATACAGTGGCTTCAGAAAGTATTCACACCCATTGACATTTCCACATTTTGTTGTGTTACAGCCTGAATTTAAAATGGATTAAATAGATTTTTCCGTCACTACAACTTCACAGAGATTTAAGAATTTTTTRAAGAGACTTGCCCAGAAAGAGTCAAACCTGTAATTGCTGCCATGATTCAAACATGTATTGAATTAGGGGTGTGAACACTTGTGTAAATGAGATATTTTTGTATTTTATTTTCAATAAATTAGCAAACATTTCTAAAAACACGTTTTCTCTTTCTCATGATGGGGTATTGTGTGTAGATGGTTGATATTTATTTTAAATGTTTATCTATCTTGAATTCAGGCTGTAACACAATAAAATGTGGAATAAGACAAGGGTTATGAATTCTTTCTGAAGGCACTGTATCTCTTGTAATGTATCCACACTGTTCCCACAATCCAATAAAATGTTGTAGGAACATTTAAAGAACTCAGAAAGGCTGTTCTTCCAACATTCTTGAAACATCAAAAGAATGTTTTTTGCATCCTGATAAAAACATTATCTGAATGTCAGCACAAATAGACAGTTTTATTGTTTTGGGAACCTATCTCTTGTCATATCCCCACAATGTTCCCACAACCTAAAMAAACATTCTGGGAACCTATAAAGAAAAGACAAAATGTATTCTGGGAATGTTCTTGTAAGATACTGTAGGTGAATGTTTTTTGCACCCTAAAAGCATAGGTGGGTAGTTACGCACTACAATTAACGCGTTACTTGTACTTAAGTACATTTTTGTAGGAACTAGTACTTTTCTAGTTACTCTCTGTGGGCTGTACTTGTACTCTTACTCAAGTAATTTCTGAAAGGAATAAACTTACTTTTTACTCCGTTATATTTTACCAAATRACTTAAGTGACACAGATTTGCATTATTATATCGTCGTTGTGAGATGAATACCTTGTCACTCCAAATGTTGTGATTACCTGTATTTTTTTACATTAATCGATACTATTGGTTCCCCTTTACGTCTGTAAGAACGTTTCACGACCCCTTGACCAATGAAATATATTGAAAAAAACTTGTCAAAGCACAAAGTCCATTGGCTCTCAAAGCTTTCCGTCAAACCCCGTATCTCCACCATGGCTCTGAAGCACATGTCTTTACTCCTAAGGAGAGTTTTGTTTGTGGGTTCTTAGCCAAACCTGATCAMAGGTAAGTTTCACTTTAATTACCTTCTGCCTTTGTAATATTATATATTTCTGGAGTAAGAAAAGTATTAATCTGATATAATTCTGCTGTTGAAATTATGTTTTGAGGGCGAGTGAAAATGAAATGGCTAGGTAGCTAACTAGCTAGCTAGATAGTTTGTTTTGTCTAACCCAGAATCTGACAATGTTTTTAGCTTCCCATATGATCTTTGCTTGTTGGCTAAGTTTACTAGGCTAAGTTTACTAGCCAACTTGTCATTGGCATAAAGAGACAGAACAGACTAATCAGATGTGTGTGGAAATCGCTAACTAGGTAACACATTAGGTTGCCACTGGATAAGCTGGCTAAACAAACATTAGCTAGATCAACCGGTCAGCCCAGCACAATCCTCCCACTCCATTGCATTCTCTCACTGCGTGTGTGTGTGTAAATGTCATTCTGTTTTCATGATTTTATGAGAAGGCCTATAAGCWCATACATGTATAGTGAAACAGTATGTTTTTGTGCCATATAGCTAGCTACTAGAAATATATTTTTTAATGTGTTTATTTTTATTTATAGCTTGTAGCAGCACAACCGAGGGGGTTGAGAAGGAGAGGATCGGAAGAGGATGGGGGGTAAATTGTACCTTGGCAGGAAAAATATGATTTGAGTTGACTATGGCAATTGATATCTGCACTGTTTAATTATTTATTACTTATATGATTCTTACCTGAATACCTACCTTGATGTTTAATTCCATGCTGAAATGTGTCTGATTTGCATACTGGTAACATGATTGATAGTGACATTTCGATATTGATTGATGTTTGACAGATCCTCCTTGATATTTCATTCCAAGTATAAAATTAAACATCACACTTGGTGTAAATCTTTTTAGTATGCATTCACCATCACATGTACTTGAAATTATATTGTGAAATGTATTTTCATTAATTCTGTTGAAATTGTGAAATTACTCCAATGTCTCTGGTACCGTTTATGAAACTGAGCGCATTGATAGATATTAAGTCAACTTTGAATAAGAATGTAATAGAAACTGTACCTGTGCTGCAGGACATCTGCAAGATGGTGCTGGCATGCTTAAATAATAAATCAATGTCAAATCAATTGCACTAAGCTGTTTTTCTCACAATAAGGTGTAAAGAATGACCAAACTAAATGTAACTAGTACTTAASTTGTTTTCTGACCGGATACTTTTTAACTCTTACTTGAGTAGTTTCTTAAAAGGGCTACTTTTACTTGAGTAAATTACAAGTAACTACTTTTACTTAAGTACAGATTTTCAGTACTCTACCCACCTCTGCCTAAAATAAATGTTGTATAACTGCACAACTGGACAGTTTGTTTTGGGAACATATCTTTTGTGATGTCCCTGCAATGTTTCCACCAGACTGTTCCCACAGCCTAATGAAACATTCTGGGAACCTTTAGCGAACAGACAAAATGTGTTCTGGGAACGTTATTGCAACATCAGGAAAACATTTTATGCAAACATTGTATAATCATCAGCACGATTGGACAGATTTTGTATTTTGAGAAAATGTTCTGAAACCTTGCGAATATTCTGGGAACTTTCACAGAAACATTACTGGTACATTGTGTTATTACATTACCTGTAGAACTTTTGGGGAATGTTCTGTGGTGGTTGTTACAGATTTTGTGGACATTTTTGTGAATGTTAGAACATTCCAAGGATATTTCATTCATAAAAAAAAAAGACGTTATCAAAAACATTCTTTGAATGTTTTTGGGATGCTATCATTTAGGCCTGGCGATTTATACCGCATACCAGGGTATTTCCAAAAAACGACGGGGGCTGCGGTGCGTGCTACGCCACTGCTTATAAGTTAAGTATAACTATAAAAATCTAATTTGTGTCAAATTATACTGAACAAAAATATAACTGTAAAAATTAAGAAAAACCCTGGAATGAGTAGGTGTGTCCAAGCTTTGACTAGTACCAGGAAAAGCAGCCAACATATGTGGGCACTCCTTCAAGACTGTTGGAAAAGCATTACAGGTGAAGCTGGTTGAGAATGACAAGAGTGCAAAGCTGTCATCAAGGCAAAGGGTGGCTACTTTGAAGAATCTCAAATATAAAATATATTTTGATTTGTTTAACACTTTTTTTGGTTACTAAATGATGTGTTATTTCATAGTGTTGATGTCTTCACTATTATTCTACAATGTAGAAAATAGTAAAAATAAATAAATAACCCTGGAATGAGGGTTATATATATTATTTTTAAAGCGCCCCCTTGTGTGCACCTCTGGTAATATTGTATACCCTAGTATGGTACAGAAACGGTATGAACTTCTAGATACCGCCCAACCCTATTATCATCCTAATGTTAGGTTTTATCTAACAAGAACTTAATGGGAATCTTAGCTGATGTTCTGCGAATGTTCCCGGTTTGCTGGGATGGTACATACAACTCAGTTTATGGTATGTAAGTAAWTTTGCTCCCATCTGTTTTCCCAGAGGGGATCCTGTCATACCGCGGTGCGGCGCCGTGATCCTTAGTTCTTTCCATATTAACAGCTTCAATATGGAGGAGCATCCCTTGAAATCAAATATGAGAGGTTTGGAAGCTGGAGATTACTAGATTACTTTAGTCAACACTCTGGTACTGTTACATAAGGTCCTTGGGGATACTGGTCTTGTCTCTTTTTAATACCATTTGATTTGGGTGGGTCTATGTGCTCTTACAGTACCGTACAGCTTGAATCTGCCACTCCATCTCTCCCTTATTGCTGAGCTACTACCCCCACTGTGGAGCCCATCCATCAGAGGGGTAGAAAAAATACAACTTGAATAAATATTTCATTAGATTATTCCTATGATTTAATGTGCTTCTGCCTGGCTGGGGTCTATGGCAATATCTCTGGTCCATTTATAAATACATTAACACAATGATCCCCCAACACTAGCTTAATATTGATACTCGGCTGCAACGGAAGGCAGACGGGAGCACCGTGTTTGTATTGCCTGTCCAGTGTGTTGAATCACTCCTGCCATCACCCATCCTCCTCCTCTCATCAAGTGTGTGTTTATGTGTACCGGTCTTCACAGCTATTCATTACCAATTTTACAATCACCCCGGAAATCTGTATCTGTATTCAAAAGTGGACCTGCTAAAATGGTCACTCCTATGCAACAATAACTCTCTTACTAGCAACAGAAAAATACATTCAAAAATGGCTTTGAGGGATTTTCATGTGCGAGTCTGCCAATCATGAAGCTGTCAGCATACGTAAACCAAGAAAAATACAATTGCAACCTTCAGGTAGCCTTCTCACAGAGAAAAACAACAAATATATAACTGAAAGCCTGTTGTGTGAGTGGAGCCTAATTAAGACCAACGGGAGAAGTTTTCACTGAGTGATAAATCCAACATCAGGAAATACCAATTTGATGACAATAATTGGCAGGCCATCGACAGTGCAGGCAGAATTAATCATTTGAAGAGAGAGACTAGACTGCATTTTTAATTGGCGAAGGCAGCCACTGTTTAGGGAGACGAGCAGCTGATCACCCAAGAGGCTGAAGCTTCAGACAATGCACATTTGCTAATCCTCTCGAGTCAAGTTATTATGGCCACACATTATTATCATGCTTTACAAACTAATTCCTTGTTTTCCCTGATGGATTACCAGAAGAATCAGTCAAAGGGAGGGAAGGGAGGAGAACACAATAGACTATGTATATAATGACAATCAAAATGACTGAATATGACACAGAACAACAACTACTCAGTATGTGTAAGGACCTTTCAAAGAACACAATTTTGCTTCTCGGGAAAGTGTGTGCGTGTGTGTGTCTGTAATTTTGAGGAATAATTCTACTATTAGATGACATTCATAATCCTTTTAGGTTTATAAAGCATTGACAATAGAATAACCAYTGAAGTGCAGAGGAATAGTACTGGGATGATTTCTTACTGGAAATTGTGTGGACAGGATTACATTTCAAATACATTCATTCAACTAAATCCTGGCTATTTATATTCATGAATAAGAATAGAAACTGACTTTGATATTAATATTTTGGGACTGACATCTGAAATTGTTTCCTTGAATCTGAGTACTAATCATATTTATTCATGTTTGGAGAACGCGCCATCTAATCTATCAAATTAGTTGTTGAGATAGGTAATTAAGCTTGATATAATTATCACATAAAGCAGAGATGGTGCTTGTCATGTTTGAGGAAGTATATGTTCACTAACGAGTAAACCTTGGTGTTATCTAACTTTTAAAAAATCCCAAATAAAATCTATAAATTTACATTTATTAATTTAGGAAGCAATGTTTTACCTTTAGTAATATTTAGTCACGCGTTAGTTTAAGGTAAAATGCCTATGAGACTTCCTTACAATAAAATAACAAAGGTATAAAGTTAACAAGGGTATGTCAGCCCAAATGCAAAAACCCACAGAACTGTGAATAAAAGCAAAAACAACTTGTTATTGAAAGCTCTTACACAACATTTTCAAAAACTTGTTTTAATTTACAGTCGCTAAAGCTGAAGAAAAGTATGATATAAATGTTGACAAAATATCTAAACTAAAGAGAAAGAACCTGTACATTGTAAACTACAGACTAGCTGTTGACATTACAGGTTATGTCGATTCATCATTGAATCATCTTTCTGACACTGAGAAATTGTGCTCATATCTTCCATACGCACGCCACCATTCAGGGCCGACTTCAATTATCACACAACAATTTGTCGAGTACCAAGTACTGCAGTCATTATGCAATGCAGTACAATAACGTTTTACTCCTTACACACAACTAATGCCAGATATGGGATGTTGATAAATACTTTTATTATAAGCACAAGCGCACACACACACACACATATAGAGACGCTAGCTCACACACACACCACTCACATTGGAATGATGGCCATATTTAAGAGCGGACGTAGGGTCCTCTCAAACTATTGACCTCTGARGTTTGATCACCAACCATAGGTGAAACAGACATTAAGCAGAGCATGAGCTGAATGATTACTGGCTATTATTTCACCTCATTAACAGAAAGACATTGGAAGGGACATATTCTAGGAGTGGCTCTTCACTTATAGCAGATACTGTAGGACATAAGAAATTACAAATGTGAATACAATTTGACCAGCCTTATCTCACCTGTGGATAATGTAAAACATGGATTTGGGTTGATTGTTGTACACCCATCTGACAAGGTAAAAATATGTCGTTCTGCCCCTGAGCAAGGCAGTTAACCCACTGTTCCCTGGGTGCCGAAGACGTGGATGTRGATTAAAGCAGCCCACGCACTTCTCACCTCTCTTGTTTTTTGATTAACGTCACATAGACATGTATCTCCTAAACAGGGATATCTCTGACTGTCATTTGGTCACAAATCAAGCAATTCTGACATCCTTTCCTGCTTAAAGTGTTTGGGCCGTCAGGACCATAGACAGCTACGGGGCCTGATTCCCATTGATCGAAATGTCATTTATCACTATCAACTACCATGTTGCAAATTTGAATTTACCTGGATGGAATGACATCTTATTTTAGCCTTATTTGATCATGAATCACAATTGTTGTGGCATTGTGTTATTGATTTATTGTAGACACAACAATAGGCTAGCCTATTTAAAATATAGCCTTGTAATGAGTGGTTTTGGATCTTGGTGTCTGGCTGACAGTGGGGATTTTGGTTTTACACTAAATCCATGGAAGTAGGCTATTGATGTAGGAAGTAGGCTATTGATGTAYGAAAATAGACCACCACCATTGTAGGAAGTAGGCTATTGATGTAGGCTAAGAATTAATTACACGTTGGACATATCATGACCAATAGATTTTTTATGGAAAACAGCTTAGGCTAAATGATCACTTGCCCATCAAAATGTGAATATAATAATACCATAACCATCAAGAAGCTTTCGTTTATTGGTGGCTACAGTTTCCATGAAGATGATGCCCTAACACTGACGATGATGAATAGTGCAACGTCGTTCACTATCACAGCCTAATAGACCACCACCATTGTAAAGTTAAATGGCGTCGACGACTTTCCCCGACTGCAATGGAAAATCTCGAATCTTAACATTCTCTTTTTGTTGGTGCGCGAATTTACATCCACTATCACGAACCCTACTTAGCTTCACACTAGCAGCATCACCACTGCTCGTGCGGTATCGAGGTCTGTCATCTTGTGACAGTCCTTCCGTCCATGTTTTGTAACATTTTGGCACCGAATTGAGTTGGTCGTGTTGGGATCGTAAAAGATGGGACAGGCTGGGGAGATACTTTAAAAAGGCATCCCTTTTAAGCACCTCTGGCCCAGTTCTGAGAGAGAGTTATGAAAATACAATTAAATTGAATACATTTCTGTGAAATATTAGGCCCACATTGTTAGAAATCTGAAAACATTCAAATCATTTGGATAAGTATGCGTAAAAACAATAGGCTATGAATCAGCGTGAGACCAAAAGAACTATGAAATCTCCCTATGTGCATGCCCATTCAGTGCCACGTTAGAATATTTGGGAACCTGAGACCACGACTATTTGTAACAATTATTAAATTGTATTTTATCATGCATATATGATGCATTCAGTCTGACTGCAATTCTGAACAATCATTTAGTGAGCTAAACGTTGAGTTAGTCAAACATGCATAAAACATTTGGTGCGTAATGCAAAAGACGCCACCCATGCGACAGACAATTGTACAAAATATTCTAATCATACAGCTAGCTGTATTAGGCCTCGCAATATGCTGTTTGCTTTTGGGAAGGGGGAAGGGGGGGGGCACACGTTACCTTTGTGCATGCCGGTGTATCGGTCCTTCAGAACAGTCAGTTCGTGGATTTTCCCAAACTGTTCAAACAGAGGTTTCAGGTCTTTTTCCTCTAAGTTCCGCGGTATCTGCCCGATAAACAGCTTTATGGCATCTTGGTCTTTCATGTTGCCGCTCTCCGGATGAATTGAAATGGATTCTGACCCGTTCATGGGTTTAGGAAATGTGATCTGAGAGTACTGGTGCTGGTGAGGAATAAGTAGTAGTGGTTGTTGGATCGGTGTTGCCCCAGGTCCAGTGAAAACCAGGCTGGTGTGAGCGGGATGGGGCTGCTGTGGTTGCTGCTGCCTTCTTGTTTCAGTCTGAGTGAATCTGGCCATTCTGAGCTGGGAGCAGACTGGATAATAATGACAACACACACACACAGAGAGAGAGAGAGAGAGCAAGCACTCAGCTGGAAACCAGGCTCACTTTCTATCCGAAACACAACAAACTCGCACACACATAGTACAGAAGAGAGGGGGTTGATAGGGGCGATAACCACCGAGCGAAAGCCATTTTCACCGCTCTCGAGCGACACCCACAGATGTCAGTATGGTAGTGAAACATCGGAGTGCAAATTCTTTGCATTTTCCAACACTTGCCTATAGCGCGCAGCTGCAGCGCGGCATTGGGGGCGTTCCTGCATGTGGGCATTCCTGAATCTACAAGAACGCCCCGAGCATCCCACCGGTTCCTTCATGAACACCCCTCTTCAAGCATCCCATCTGTTCCTGCATGAACGTCCCCCTCTGAAGTACGCCATTGGTTCCTGCATGCTTGTGACACTTTTGAATGTGGGTCAAAAGGGAAATAAATGTATTATCTGAGTTTCTTCGACCCCGCATCCGGAGTCCTCCTTGCTAGATACACCGGTAGACAGTGTCCTTCACTCCCTCCTGCCCTCATCATCATTAACAGAACTGTGGGAAAACAGTCCCCAACAGGCGATGTGAAGGACACTGTCTACCAGTCGACCCCGCCTCCCGCTATCACAGCAGGTTGGAGGCGGAGGCAACACGTGTGCTAGCTAACTAACTAGCTAGCTTGCTAGTTAGCTAGCACATGGTGTGTTACTAACTAACTTGCTAGTTAGGGACACTGTGTGCTAGTTAAGCTAGCACACAGAGTATGCATCTTGCACACAGTGTCCTTCGCTCCTGCCTGCCGAACACCTACCCACGCAGTTGTTAACCGAACTGTGGAGAAACAGAGCCCTACCGCTGGGGATGAAGGACACTGTCTACCGGTGTACTGCTAGATAGATAGCTACCGGTGTCACCCGCTCCCCTTCTTCTGTGGAGTTTATTGGCAGCTAGCATCCGCCTCCTGCCTGTCCTAGCTTAAAAATGGACCAATAATAGAAGTATAAAGATGCAGGAACACCACGAATTGCAGGCTGCAATTGCACCCTTCTCACACCCAAAAATGTGACCACCCAAAAATGTGACTTTTGAACATTTAAATCAATGCCATGGCGGAATTTCAATGAATAATAAATACAAAAGGAATGGGAATCATTCCTCCGTCAGTACAGCAGGCCCCACCCTTTCCCTATATAATGTCGAGAATTTGGGGGACTAGTCCTTTCAGGACTTGAACCCACCWCCGTCCTTTGCTACACTACCCCATTCTTTCAGAAAACACGCCATTGCGCTTCTCTGTCTCAAGTCCCTCACAAACATGCTTGCCTTTGATTGCCTCAGAGTAGCTCCATCCCACTTTTGACACCAYCGGAGGAAATGTGTGTACAACATGGTACTGTCCTTTTAATTCATATTTTAGTCTTCATTTTCTTACATGTAGTTTCTTATAGGCTAGATACTGCTTTACATCTCCAGGACAAGAACTACAGCAACGTTCAATGCAAACAAACATGTGCCAATACCCTGTTAAAATTAAAACTTCCCACATACCGTCAATCTTTTATTTTGTCCCATTACCTGCTCATTGTCTTGATGGTCTTGCATAGTTGATTGCAGTGATAAATCCATTGGCTTCTTGCTCCCTCTTCTGGAATATAAAAGGAGTCTACAGTTTTGTGTGTATTACTTCAAGAAACATGTCTGCATTTGCCAAAGATGAAAGGAGACATAGTTTAGGCCATCATAATATAATTCAACAAAATAGTACCCCGACTCAAATGGCCATCGAGCCCCTCCCTTCATGTAGGATTTATTAACTTATCCTCTCCCTTTACAAATGTTGTCAACAAATMACATATTTTCTCTGCAACTAAAGCCATAGTTTATATAGCCAACTAATAAATACAACTAAATACAGAATTAAAACACAGAACAGACAGCTATTTTGTAAAGCGAGGTAAGTAAAACGTAGGTCTTTAACTGAACATACCTACCAGATGTATACTAATTAAAGCTGTTTAACAGTGAATTAAATTAAGTTATATGCTGTCAGTGACAAAAGGCTCGCTGCTGTGGAGGGGAATCGATCTGGGCTGTCTTGGCTGCCCGTTGGGCACCATAGGGGCTCTAGAACTTCCGGATCGCAGCGTCGATGTCTGGGATGATCTTCTTTAGCTGGTTCCACTGCTTCGGGTTCCACGCCACACTTGTGGGAGACAGACCAGCCAGGGGAGTGTGTAGGGGTCCACATTGACGTGAAAGGTCAGTAGAATAACCGCAGCYCAAGGTGCATACTCTGACATTTCTTATTCTAAACCTTGTCTGAGATGTTTGAATAGCAGGCCGCACAGCACCCTGAAACAAGATCAAAGTTTTTTTTATTGATTTCTGTATTTGTACCCGCCACTGTTATTTTGGTTTCATTCAATGCCGTAAGTGGACGTTTATTGAATTCCAAAGTCATCTATCTGGCCACCTCAATGGGAGTTAGCAAGGACAGGACAGTCAAAGAAGAATAGTTTTGGCAGACAGCTGAGCACCTTGGCCTGTTTACATGTGCAGCAGAAAAACAAACAGGGCCAACCATCATTCATACTGTATATAGCCTCCTGTGTTGTCACATTGCTGCTGCTCTAGCCTTAAACTACAGGGATGTTGAGTGGCTATTTTTAAAGGGTGGATGTCCTGTTCTGCAGGGGAGGTGAGAGTGAGAACTTCCAGTTCATGCATTTTTATTGACCATTGCCATTAGTGTTTCGCCAGGCTGGACGTTTGAGACAAGAAATCAATAGGGGCCGTACTATTAGTGTGAACTAAAAAGTTACATACAATTTAGAGCACGCTACAGTAGCATTAATGCTGCTTCTTGTTAACCATTGAGTCGGTACAGGGAGGCAACCAAGCTTGATCTCCACAGCCTGGCCTGTAGTGACTGAGGCCCAGAGGGAGCCATGGCAGACAGCTGAGGGAGCCACTTAGCATTCTGCACCGCTCACTCTTACACACACACACACACACACACACACACACCACACACACACACACACCACACACACACACACACACACACACACACACACACACACACACACACACACACACACACACACACAAGCCCCAATTACCCAAAACCCACAGCATAATCATACACCACACACACCTCAACTCAGTGATTCTGCTTGCGAGCTAGTAAGAGTTGGGTTGGGAGGATGATAGAGATTGACTTTGTAGAAGATAAGATGAGCACACTGCATTGTTAGGGGATGATTCTTATATGCTCTAGCTGGCATGGCAAAATTCACCAACTGTACATCTGACTAATAAGCGTACAGCGTTTGAGATGTCCCTCAGCGGCTAACTCACCACTGCACTCTAGTTCTGCATTGCAAAACACACTCACTCAACTGGAAGGTGTTGTTCAAGAAAATGAATGTGACACGATGGCATATCGCACCAAAGCCCTTTATGAAGCGCTAGCTTAATGGCCTAGATGTGGAAAGAGCACTGTCTCTGTACTGTAGCCTACCTTTCCTCCCCGGATTCAGGTCGCCAATGTCAGTGGTGTAGAACTCTCTGATATCGATCTGGGCCTTGCCTTCGAAGAGAGACACCCTAACGTACCTCATCTTTCCTATCTGCAGAGGAGAGAGAGGGTTGCATAGAACACTAGAGAACACAACCCATGCTCGAGTGCAGCAGTGRCTGCTGGTTTTATGCTGCATTAATGACAAGTCGGAAACTTGGAACCTCTGAGTTAAAATTAAAGTTKTTTAGTTATTTACGAGTTTCTTCCAAGTCAAACATTTCTGGGTTTTCTAGTTTCGACATGTCATGGACCTATAGCAATGTGGCTGTTTGTAAATCAGTGGCTTTGATTGCCCATTTTAACTGTTAAATAAGCAAAAACCAGTGGGAACTGTGGTATTCAATGAGCAGAATTTCACTCCAAAGGTTTGGTAATCATAACCATTATTATACCTGAAGAAAATACATCTGAGTATGGAGGCCCCCCTCCTACTCCCGCTGGTTTCTTCCTTCTTTGTTGGTGGGGGCAGTGGTGGAGCTGTAGTCCCCTGTCTTGTGGTTCTTCTGGGCTGGGTGATCTGAAGCTGTGGGCCTCTTACTCTTTACCTAACCTCACGTAGCGGCATTTCTTTCTTTCTTGTCCTGACGAGAAAAGAACAACAACTGTCGGGTGAGGTTCTCTTCTGCACCGTTCATCTAATCCAGTAAATGTGGAGTAGGAGTTAAGATGGAGTGTTATATCCTTCCTGTTTGGCCCTGTCCGGGGGTATCATCGGATGGGGCCACAGTGTCTCCTGACCCCTCCTGTCTCAGCCTCCAGTATTTATGCTGCAGTAGTTTATGTGTCGGAGGGCTAGGGTCAGTTTGTTATATCTGGAGTACTTCTCCTGTCTTATCCGGTGTCCTGTGTGAATTGAAGTATGCTCTTTCTAATTCTCTCTTTCTCTCTTTCTTTCTTTCTCTCTCTCTCGGAGGACCTGAGCCCTAGGACCATGCCTCAGGACGACCTGGCATGATGACTCCTTGCTGTCCCCAGTCCACCTGGCCGTGCTGCTGCTCCAGTTTCAACTGTTCTGCCTGCGGCTATGGAACCCTGACCTGTTTACCGGACGTGCTGTTTTCAACTCTCTAGAGACCGCAGGAGCGGTAGAGATACTCTTAATGATCGGCTATGAAAAGCCAACTGACATTTACTCCTGAGGTGGTGACTTGCTGCACCCTCAACAACTACTGTGATTATTATTATTTGACCATGCTGGTCATTTATGAACATTTGAACATCTTGGCCATGTTCTGTTATAATCTCCACCCGGCACAGCCAGAAGAGGACTGGCCACCCCTCATAGCCTGGTTCCTCTCTAGGGAATTTTTCCTAGCCACCGTGCTTTTACACCTGCATTGCTTGGTGTTTGGGGTTTTAGGCTGGGTTTCTGTACAGCACTTTGAGATATCAGCTGATGTACGAAGGGCTATATAAATACATTTGATTTGATTTGCCTTGTTAATATCCAAAAGCGGAGGTCTCATGCATCGGGTTTGTTCCCAACCCCACTGTGGGTGCTCTTTTCTTCGYGGACAGGCATACAGGATAGAAACATGTTTTAAAGAGCATCATTTTTGTAATTCACATTACATAATGTTTGACTAAGTTTCAATAAGATGCTTAAACTAGTGAAATACAATCAGTATCAATGTACAGTTCAACTGAAATGAATGGTTTGTGAAAGTGGAATTGAAGACACTTCACAGGGCAAATARATGAATTAGTATTCAGAGATAAGGAATAGAGATGGCGTACGTTTTTGCCCTCCTTGTCACTGCTGCCATCTGAACTGCAGTTACCCGACTCACGGAATTATGAGTTTCTGTCAGAAATAAAATTCTGCATCAAATGGGAAACAGAACAGGTTTATTTGAAATATATAAGATGAACAGCAGTAAATGAAATGTGGTATTATTCATTTAACAGCTTTCGTACATGTATCAGCTAAGTAGACCTAGGCCACCAAGGTTGGAATGAAGTTCTTTAAACTGTATTCAGTAGCACGAGCGCATCAAACTCTCACTCACTTTCTTTGGGAGATGGAATGAGAGCTGTGCATCATTAGCAAACCTACCTTTTCAATTGCTGAATGAATAACTGTAGGCCATGAGGTTGACTGGCACTCTCCATTCATTGCTGTGTTTCTATTAATATCCTTATATGCGGTTTAATGATCTGAGTTGCATTTCTCAGTCAATTACATTTTATGAAGTTTGCGTTTATGTTCAAAGTTGCAAGGATGCTAGGGTAATGGAGTTAAGAATGTACCATACCATAACCTACAGTAGCTTGCTTTAAATTCCGCAGATAGAGCTATGGATACATTTACCCATGGCATTGTTTTTCTGTTTTAACCACATCCCAAACCTTAATCCTTAATGTAACTAATTGGAATTCATGSCTGAACTGTTAACCAATCGGAATTAATGCCTGAATTTAACCATGGAGTTGTTTCTGTTTTAAAACCCTATCCCAAACCTTAACCCAGTAAGAACTAATGCCTTAACCATGGAGTTGTTTTTGTTTTAAAACCCTATCCCAAACCTTAACCCAGTAAGAACTAATGCCTTAACCATGGAGTTGTTTCTGTTTTAAAACCCTATCCCAAACCTTAAACCCTGGGTAAGACTATGCTTAACCATGGAGTTGTTTCTGTTTTAAAACCCTATCCCAAACCTTAACCCAGTAAGAACGAATGCCTTAACCATGGAGTTGTTTTCTGTTTTAAACGCACTATCCCAAACCTTAACCCAGTAAGAACGAATGCCTTAACCATGGAGTTGTTTCTGTTTTAAAACCCTATCCCAAACCTTAACCCAGTAAGAACGAATGCCTTAACCATGGAGTTGTTTCTGTGAGCATAAATCGTCTGATAGCAGCACACTGACGTCGGTTTCACAAGTTAGCATATTGGTCTAGGTAGACTATAAATTGAATGTCTAGCCGAAGAGTGTTTCAATCATAGTGGGAATAAAGCCAATTGTCCACAAGCTGCTTTGCATTTCTGTCTCAGCTGCATCTTGAGAATATCACTCAAATGTGAAGGACTTTTACACAATGAGAATGTGCATAGAAATCACAGAATTCAGATACACAACCAGTCAAAAGTTTTAGAACACCTACTCATTCCAGGGTTTTTCTTTATTTTTTACTATTTTCTACATTGTGGAATAATAGTGAAGACATCAAKACTATGAAATAACACATATGGAATCATGTAGTAACCAAAAACAAATCAAATACATTTGAGATTCTTCAAATAGCCACCCTTTGCGTTGATGACAGCTTTGCACCCTCTTGGCCTTCTCTCAACCAGCTTCACCTGGAATGCTTTTCCAACAGTCTTGAAGGAGTTCCCACATATGCTGCGCACTTGTTGGCTGCTTTTCCTTCACTCTGCGGTCCGACTCATCCCAAACCATCTCAATTGGGTTGAGGTCGGGGGATTGTGGAGGCCAGGTCATCTGACGCAGCATTCCATCATTCTCCTTCTTGGTAAAATAGCCCTTACACAGCCTGGAGGTGTGTTGGGTCATTGTCCTGTTGAAAAACAAATGATAGTCCCACTAAGCCCAAACCAGATGTCAACTGTGGGACCTTATATAGACAGGTGTGTACCTTTTCAAATCATGTCCAATCAATTGAATTTACCACAGGTGGACTCCAATCAAGTTGGAGAAACATCTCAAGGATGACCAATGGAGACAGGATGCACCTGAGCTCAACTTCGAGTCTCATAGCAAAGGGTCTGAATACTTCTGTAAATAAGGTATTTCTGTTTTTTTATTTTTAATACATTTGCAAAATATTTGTCATTATGGGGTATTGTGTGTAGATTGCTGAGGATTTGTATTTATTTAATCTATTTTAGAACAAGGCTGTAACATAACAAAATGGAAAAAGTCAAGGCACTGTATGTACTACACATCTGTATGTACTGCATAATACTGTATGTACTGTAAATGTATTTATTTATTTAGTTGTTATTATTATTACTATTGTTTTTGCTGCCTCTTGGGCCCCCAACGCCCTGGTCCCAGGAGCTTCAGTCCCGGTAAGCCCCTGCATTAATCCGGCCCCGTATCGACTGAGTTTGTAAACTTAGTTGTGCCACATGGTTCGAAGTGCCAATAAATCAGCACAACCTTTTCGGTTGTTCAAATAGCTGGCGCCTTGAAGCTGAAATTGTGATTATGATGTATACTGTTCTAATGACCATACAACCTTCTTTTATACGAGAGCAATGTACAATACGGTGAACTTAGCAAAACTAGGAATTTGTGGTAAGTGCATGGTGACCTTGACAGTTTATTGTTAAAACGAGAGGCTGCCTGGATCTTTAATTTAAAGACCCTTGCTCCATTCAGTCTCAACGTAGACTTTGATCTGAAGCCATTCTTGTGATTATTGTGTTTTTGCTATCCATTGCAAATGTTTGTTGGCCTATGTAGCCAAATTGTATCTATGATCGTATGTTATCCATTCATGCTTATTCATATGTTCTATATATATATCTGTAAATCAAGCCACAACCGGCCATGATTACAGACACCTGTGTCTGTCCTTTCAAAGTTTATAAATGAGTGACCCGCGGTTTTTGTCATTACAGTTGTCTGTCGAAACAATGGTTATAAAATTATTGCATCTGAGCTTCTAGTGTGTGGCTCTCCTTTTATTTTACAAGCTCGTAGGGGCCGCCATCTTTATGCACTTCTGCTATTGGGTAAAGCAGCAAACACTACTTGATTCCACATACCAATTGACAAACTAATTGAGAGTGGACCACAAACACCTGGGCTGAGGAGTCATGGGCTCTTTTCAAATGAATAGGTATATTTAAAATGTGCATCTTTTCTTGTATGCTTGAAGTACTGACGCAACAAAGTGAAAACCTATGGAAGGAACACTTGCCTACACTAAGCCTATCCAGTCATATTAGTTCAGTCAGTTCTTTAAAGTAAGTAAACAAGAAGTTACGCAGATGAATTATTTGAATTGGGCCTTATCTCGGCCTATTTTGACAATGTTGAGCTTGAGTGCGTTGCACCTGTGCTTTCCTGCCACCAGAGGGGAACAGAACACTGCTTTGATTTCACAGGCTACTGCAATCCCAAATGATCTGAGACCAATTTACTGTGACCTGAAGAAATTCTCAGTCAAATCAATTGTCCATCCCTACTAAATGTTGCTGACAATTAATAATTCATATTTCTAGTCACAACTCTGTAATTTGGCCATGTTTACCTCAGCCTTATTCCCCACTTTTCCAATTTTCGATTCTTATTTGTGAACATGGCAGAGGTTGTCATAAAAGAGATTAGCAGATGCTCATAGAGAAACCTATAGACACAGACACCCTGAAATGGATTGCAACAGATCCATTAACACATTGTACTGACACAAACCTACACAGTAGACCCTACAAGAATAAGTCAAAAGCATTTTTTGCATACCGGTGGGTTAAATCTCTTGTGGGTTCTGTAGAGTTAATCTTGTGTAAAGACAGTAGTTGGATAGTGAAGATGATGATGATGGCTCATCATAGGTTAAATCCCTTTGATACTTCTTTCTCAGTGCTCATTTTTGGTGGACGTCAAAAGGGTAAACGTTTCTTGCGATCGTAAGGTCGGGCAAGCAAGAGGCTAAGGATAAGGTGACATTCTTTTTGATTTTATCCCAAAAAATAATGGGAGCTTTATGGTAGCAAAGGTTGAGGTAAGTAATAATGTTGACAAAATAGGCAAAAATGACATGGCTACAGAACAAACAGACAAACAAAATTCATTTCCTCCAAGAAATCAAAAACCAAAGACTAACCCTTAGGAAACAGGCTATGGGTAGTCCTA
The DNA here is from genome assembly GCF_002910315.2 of Salvelinus sp. IW2-2015. Lineage (NCBI taxonomy): Eukaryota > Metazoa > Chordata > Actinopteri > Salmoniformes > Salmonidae > Salvelinus > Salvelinus sp. IW2-2015. Next base: position 14,483,800 of record NC_036856.1, read on the forward strand.
GCCTACTGTGAAGACAAAATAATGGTTGTGTTCCCCTGCTCAGATGTTGCTAACACATGCCAGATCTTACAATGCCTGGATAAGTATTTTACGTTTCAGCTAACCTCATCATATGTTATAGCAATCTGGTGCCCGACTGCATAGTCGAAGACGTGGCACGCAACCATTGCTTGATGCATGCAACATCTGAGCAGGGGACGTGACCACAGCCTACCCACATAGGCTGAATCTCAAATCATGCCTTCCCCTTCTGCCCTCCATTTACACATTCACGTGCCCCTCCACCATATGCACAAGTGTCCCAAACTAAAGGAGTGGAAATTATGGAGGGTATAGGGGCTAATTTGACCCTCCGATAGCCACTTGACCAAGCCAGCTATGCTGCAAGCTTCAGGGCGAAGTGGTATCCCATAACACGCCGCATTACTTTTGAGTTTGCGCAATTTCTCGCGAAAGAATGAAGAAGCGTGCTTAATTATGAGCTACCTGTATTTGTTTGTGTCTGACTTCGATGCTTGACACATGTAACATATGAAATACCTCCCAAATTAAATGTTAAACTGTTAATGAGGTTTATATCTTGTAAAACGACAGGGGGATATTTGAATTTCATGCTTGTTTTATTATTTAAATGTGAAACATGAATTGCATCATTCAAGTCACAGTGTGTCCTGAAGTTCATGAGTTTATTTGATCGCCCTCAAGTCACCCTCTGAGTTTTGTCAGCAATACCTGACAACGGAGGGCCCTCCAAGCGAGTTGGTAGGGGTGAGTGGCTGTTTTGGGATTCACAGATACTCTCCCCTTAGACAGTGGTGTCAAAGTCATTCCATGGAGGGCCTAGTGTCTGCTGTTGTTTGTTTTTTCCTTTCAATGGAGACCTACTGTATACAACCAGGTGAAGGGAGTTCCTTACCAATCAACGACCTTAATTCATCAGTCAAGGACAAAGGAGGAGCGAAAACCCGCAGACACTCGGCCTTCCGTGGAATGAGTTTGACACAAGTACCTTAAGTGTTTACTGACAGTAGAAATACCTTGAACCACACCCTGGGCAAAACCATTGCCACAATAAGCAGGGGTGCACATAAACAATTCATTGGCTGAAGGCCATACAATGTCTAAATCAGACCAATAATCATCATACAATATTACAAACCGGTGTACACTTTCAACACGAGAGACAAAATAATACCTTAAAAATGGCAGAACACACAGGAAAAAGTGGTGCAGGCCTCTCACCGTGGGTGCGCATCATGTAGAACGCAGTCGACATGAACGAGCTGACCTCGGGAAGCTGCAAAAAGCATGTGACAAACACAAGGGAGCGTGTTCCCCTTCTCAGACGTAGCATGCATCAACCAATAGTTGCGTGCCACGTCATCAACTCTGCCTTAGGGCACCAGATTGCTATAACATGACGTGGTTAACTGATACGTAAAATACCTATCCAGGCTTGTAAGATCTGGCACGTGTCAGCAACGTCTGAGCAGGGGAACACAACCATTGTGAGCCCTCGAAGTAAATGCTAGTGATGGGCATTCCAAGTATTTTCGGTGTGCAGGCTGTTTTGGCTCTGTTCACATAGAAGAGTGGTTCAGTAATACTTAAACAATGTATTGAAAAATAGCACATTTGTTGCAAATGTCGGCGAGACAGACAGCAAGGTTTATACAAATCTCCGCTGTTGAAAACCAATTGCTAGTCTAAAAGAAATGGGAAATAATGTCTAGATGCTTTTATAGTGGAGACCAAGTTTATAAATTGTCTGGCTGGGCTGATGAGATATTGGATTGGGCAGTGAGATGAAATAGAGTAAATAGGCAATTCAACTTCACAGGCTTCCTTTTTTTCACTTTGTCAATTAGGTTAATATTGTGGAGTAACTACAATGTTGTTGATCCATCCTCAGTTTTCTCCTATCACAACTCTGTAACTGTTTTAAAGTCACTATTGGCCTCATGGTGAAATCCCTGAGCAGTTTCGTTCCTCTCCAGCAACTGAGTTAGGACGGACACCTTTATCTTTGTAGTGACTGGGTGTATTGGTACACCATCCAAAGTGTAATTAATAACTTTACCATCCTCAAAGGGATATTCAATATTAGCTTTTTTCCCCCATCTACCAATAGGTGCCATTCTTTGTGAGGCATTGTTAAACCTCTTTGGTGCTTGTGGTTCAATCTGTGTTTGAAATTCACCGCTCGACTAAGGGACCTTACAGATAATTGTAATGTGTGCAGAGATGAGGTAATTATTAATAGACATACAGGTAATTACAGGTAAAGTAATTATTCAAAAATCATGTTAAACACTATTATTGCACACAGAGTGAGTCCATGCAACTTATGTGGCTTATTAAGCACAGTTTTACTCCTGAATATATTTAGGTTTGCCATAACCAGGGCCGGATTAAGAAATCATAGGCCCCGGGGCTTTGTATTTTTTCAGACACTTTATGTTGGTGTTTCCTTCATTTTGGCAGATACCTGATGTGCTTGTAATAAAAACTATTCCACAGTTGTTTTTTTATAAACTATTGATCCTCTGTGGCAAAATTATGCTCTCTGGTGTATTTTGAACATTGAGAGTAGGCTCCTGTCCCTCACAATTGACCAGTTACATTTGTTTATTATGCTTTTWAAAAATGTATTTTGTATTAATCAGTTACCCAATCAAGGCACACTCATTGAGAGCGGGCTCCTAAGTCTTCTTGTGGTTGGCGGTTGCAGTGAAAAAATATAAAATATAAACTACATATATAATGTACTGTATACGTTATATTTAATATATACAATACATATTTCCTTAATAGCTTTTTTTTTGCCTCATGGGCCCCCCACGGGCCTGGGCCCAAGCCCCTGCATTAATCCAGCCCTGGTTATAACAAAGGGGATGAATACTTATTGACTCAAGACTTTTCAGCTTTTATTAATTTGTAAACATTTAGAAAAACATCCTTCCACTTTGACATTATGGGGTATTGTGTGTAGGCTAGTGACAAAAACAATCCTAATTTAATCCATMTTAAATTCAGGCTGTAACACAACAAAATGTGGAAAAACTCAAGGGGTGTGAATACTTTCTTAAGGCACTGTATCTTGAAGCCTATATTCATTACCAAAACAGCTTCAGCGTGTAGGGCGCTGTCCATTGTGCTGATACAGTGCAGCGGAGATAGGCTACACATTTTGCTCCAACCTGTCACTTCAAAAGCACAACCAATGGTCTCGGATTCTCTGCATTTGAACTTTATGTTTATTTTTGTATAGCGTAATACAAGCAGAATTCAATGTAATTCTAATGCAAAAAAACATCAAATTGTGCCCTCTCACCAATTTCAACTGCCCCCTTAGTCACTTTATCCTGGCGCCAGGTCTGAGGCTGAATCAATCACACACACAACTCAGAGCTACGGTGGTGCAGTACAGCACCAGCTACACATGGAAGAATATGAGGAGAACAAAGTGAAAAGCAACACACACAGGATGAGAACTCAATTTTTTTTATACACTGCTCAAAAAAATAAAGGGAACACTTAAACAACACAATGTAACTCCAAGTCAATCACACTTCTGTGAAATCAAACTGTCCACTTAGGAAGCAACACTGATTGACAATAAATTTCACATGCTGTTGTGCAAATGGAATAGACAAAAGGTGGAAATTCTAGGCAATTAGCAAGACACCCCCAAAAAAGGAGTGATTCTGCAGGTGGTGACCACAGACCACTTCTCAGTTCCTATGCTTCCTGGCTGATGTTTTGGTCACTTTTGAATGCTGGCGGTGCTCTCACTCTAGTGGTAGCATGCGACGGAGTCTACAACCCACACAAGTGGCTCAGGTAGTGCAGTTCATCCAGGATGGCACATCAATGCGAGCTGTGGCAAAAAGGT